>NW_028174271.1:612500-1110000 GCF_963971535.1 Notolepis coatsorum
CCGTCCACCGAATTCTGCTCCATGGCTTCTAAACCTTTCACCGGCCCTCTGCCGTCCACCGAATTCTGCTCCATGGCTTCTAAACCTTTCCAGTTTTTTCCACTTTTTTCCACTTCTATCCAGTTTTATGGTGGAAAAAGGTGGGAAAAGGTGGAAAAACGTGGAAGAAATTGGAAAAAGTGGAAAAAGTGGAAAAATGTGGGAAAATGTGGGAAAAAGGTGGGAAAAAAAGTGGAAAAAGGAGTGGAAAAAACTGGATAAAACTGGATAAAACTGGATAAAACTCAACTCAACTCATCAACTCATCAACTCAACTCATCAACTCAACTCATCAAGTCAACTCCTCAACTCACGGCCCTCTGCCGTCCACCGAATTCTGCTCCGTGGCTTCTAAACCTTTCACCGGCCCTCTGCCGTCCACCGAATTCTGCTCCATGGCTTCTAAACCTTTCACCGCTCTGCCGTCCACCGAATTCTGCTCCATGGCTTCTAAACCTTTCACCGGCCCTCTGCCGTCCACCGAATTCTGCTCCATGGCTTCTAAACCTTTAACCGGCCCTCTGCCGTCCACCGAATTCTGCTCCATGGCTTCTAAACCTTTCACCGGCCCTCTGCCGTCCACCGAATTCTGCTCCATGGCTTCTAAACCTTTCACCGGCCCTCTGCCGTCCACCGAATTCTGCTCCATGGCTTCTAAACCTTTCCAGTTTTTTCCACTTTTTTCCACTTTTATCCAGTTTTATGGTGGAAAAAGGTGGGAAAAGGTGGAAAAACGTGGAAGAAATTGGAAAAAGTGGAAAAAGTGGAAAAATTTGGGAAAATGTGGGAAAAAGGTGGGAAAAAAAGTGGAAAAAGGAGTGGAAAAAAGTGAAAAAAAGTGGATAAAACTGGATAAAACTCAACTCAACTCATCAACTCATCAACTCAACTCATCAACTCATCAACTCAACTCATCAACTCAACTCCTCAACTCACGGCCTTCTGCCGTCCACCGAATTCTGCTCCATGGCTTCTAAACCTTTCACCGGCCCTCTGCCGTCCACCGAATTCTGCTCCATGGCTTCTAAACCTTTCAGCGGCCCTCTGCCGTCCACCGAATTCTGCTCCATGGCTTCTAAACCTTTCACCGGCCCTCTGCCGTCCACCGAATTCTGCTCCATGGCTTCTAAACCTTTCACCGGCCCTCTGCCGTCCACCGAATTCTGCTCCATGGCTTCTAAACCTTTCACCGGCCCTCTGCCGTCCACCGAATTCTGCTCCATGGCTTCTAAACCTTTCACCGGCCCTCTGCCGTCCACCGAATTCTGCTCCATGGCTTCTAAACCTTTCACCGGCCCTCTGCGTCCACCGAATTCTGCTCCATGGCTTCTAAACCTTTCACCGGCCCTCTGCCGTCCACCGAATTCTGCTCCATGGCTTCTAAACCTTTCACCGGCCCTCTGCCGTCCACCGAATTCTGCTCCATGGCTTCTAAACCTTTCACCGGCCCTCTGCCGTCCACCGAATTCTGCTCCATGGCTTCTAAACCTTTCACCGGCCCTCTGCCGTCCACCGAATTCTGCTCCATGGCTTCTAAACCTTTCACTGGCCCTCTGCCGTCCACCGAATTCTGCTCCATGGCTTCTAAACCTTTCACCGGCCCTCTGCCGTCCACCGAATTCTGCTCCATGGCTTCTAAACCTTTCACCGGCCCTCTGCCGTCCACCGAATTCTGCTTCATGGCTTCTAAACCTTTCACCGGCCCTCTGCCGTCCACCGAATTCTGCTCCATGGCTTCTAAACCTTTCCACTTTTTTCCACTTTTTTCCACTTTTATCCAGTTTTATGGTGGAAAAAGGTGGGAAAAGGTGGGAAAACGTGGAAGAAATTGGAAAAAGTGGAAAAAGTGAAAAAATGTGGGAAAATATGGGAAAAAGGTGGGAAAAAAAGTGGAAAAAGGAGTGGAAAAAAGTGGAAAAAAGTGGATAAAACTGGATATAACTCAACTCAACTCATCAACTCATCAACTCAACTCATCAACTCATCAACTCAACTCATCAACTCAACTCCTCAACTCACGGCCCTCTGCCGTCCACCGAATTCTGCTCCATGGCTTCTAAACCTTTCACCGGCCCTCTCCCGTCCACCGAATTCTGCTCCATGGCTTCTAAACCTTTCACCGGCCCTCTGCCGTCCACCGAATTCTGCTCCATGGCTTCTAAACCTTTCACCGGCCCTCTGCCGTCCACCGAATTCTGCTCCATGGCTTCTAAACCTTTCACCGGCCCTCTGCGTCCACCGAATTCTGCTCCATGGCTTCTAAACCTTTCACCGGCCCTCTGCCGTCCACCGAATTCTGCTCCATGGCTTCTAAACCTTTCACCGGCCCTCTGCCGTCCACCGAATTCTGCTCCATGGCTTCTAAACCTTTCACCGGCCCTCTGCCGTCCACCGAATTCTGCTCCATGGCTTCTAAACCTTTCACCGGCCCTCTGCCGTCCACCGAATTCTGCTCCATGGCTTCTAAACCTTTCACTGGCCCTCTGCCGTCCACCGAATTCTGCTCCATGGCTTCTAAACCTTTCACCGGCCCTCTGCCGTCCACCGAATTCTGCTCCATGGCTTCTAAACCTTTCACCGGCCCTCTGCCGTCCACCGAATTCTGCTCCATGGCTTCTAAACCTTTCACCGGCCCTCTGCCGTCCACCGAATTCTGCTCCATGGCTTCTAAACCTTTCCACTTTTTTCCACTTTTTTCCACTTTTATCCAGTTTTATGGTGGAAAAAGGTGGGAAAAGGTGGGAAAACGTGGAAGAAATTGGAAAAAGTGGAAAAAGTGGAAAAATGTGGGAAAATATGGGGAAAAGGTGGGAAAAAAAGTGGAAAAAGGAGTGGAAAAAAGTGGAAAAAAGTGGATAAAACTGGATATAACTCAACTCAACTCATCAACTCATCAACTCAACTCATCAACTCATCAACTCAACTCATCAACTCAACTCCTCAACTCACGGCCCTCTGCCGTCCACCGAATTCTGCTCCATGGCTTCTAAACCTTTCACCGGCCCTCTCCCGTCCACCGAATTCTGCTCCATGGCTTCTAAACCTTTCACCGGCCCTCTGCCGTCCACCGAATTCTGCTCCATGGCTTCTAAACCTTTCACCGGCCCTCTGCCGTCCACCGAATTCTGCTCCATGGCTTCTAAACCTTTCACCGGCCCTCTGCCGTCCACCGAATTCTGCTCCATGGCTTCTAAACCTTTCACCGGCCCTCTGCCGTCCACCGAATTCTGCTCCATGGCTTCTAAACCTTTCCACTTTTTTCCACTTTTTTCCACTTTTATCCAGTTTTATGGTGGAAAAAGGTGGGAAAAGGTGGGAAAACGTGGAAGAAATTGGAAAAAGTGGAAAAAGTGGAAAAAGTGGAAAAATGTGGGAAAATATGGGAAAAAGGTGGGAAAAAAAGTGGAAAAAGGAGTGGAAAAAAGTGGAAAAAAGTGGATACAACTGGATATAACTCAACTCAACTCATCAACTCATCAACTCAACTCATCAACTCATCAACTCAACTCATCAACTCAACTCCTCAACTCACGGCCCTCTGCCGTCCACCGAATTCTGCTCCATGGCTTCTAAACCTTTCACCGGCCCTCTCCCGTCCACCGAATTCTGCTCCATGGCTTCTAAACCTTTCACCGGCCCTCTGCCGTCCACCGAATTCTGCTCCATGGCTTCTAAACCTTTCACCGGCCCTCTGCCGTCCACCGAATTCTGCTCCATGGCTTCTAAACCTTTCACCGGCCCTCTGCGTCCACCGAATTCTGCTCCATGGCTTCTAAACCTTTCACCGGCCCTCTGCCGTCCACCGAATTCTGCTCCATGGCTTCTAAACCTTTCACCGGCCCTCTGCCGTCCACCGAATTCTGCTCCATGGCTTCTAAACCTTTCACCGGCCCTCTGCCGTCCACCGAATTCTGCTCCATGGCTTCTAAACCTTTCACCGGCCCTCTGCCGTCCACCGAATTCTGCTCCATGGCTTCTAAACCTTTCACTGGCCCTCTGCCGTCCACCGAATTCTGCTCCATGGCTTCTAAACCTTTCACCGGCCCTCTGCCGTCCACCGAATTCTGCTCCATGGCTTCTAAACCTTTCACCGGCCCTCTGCCGTCCACCGAATTCTGCTCCATGGCTTCTAAACCTTTCACCGGCCCTCTGCCGTCCACCGAATTCTGCTCCATGGCTTCTAAACCTTTCCACTTTTTTCCACTTTTTTCCACTTTTATCCAGTTTTATGGTGGAAAAAGGTGGGAAAAGGTGGGAAAACGTGGAAGAAATTGGAAAAAGTGGAAAAGGTGGAAAAATGTGGGAAAATATGGGAAAAAGGTGGGAAAAAAAGTGGAAAAAGGAGTGGAAAAAAGTGGAAAAAAGTGGATAAAACTGGATATAACTCAACTCAACTCATCAACTCATCAACTCAACTCATCAACTCATCAACTCAACTCATCAACTCAACTCCTCAACTCACGGCCCTCTGCCGTCCACCGAATTCTGCTCCATGGCTTCTAAACCTTTCACCGGCCCTCTCCCGTCCACCGAATTCTGCTCCATGGCTTCTAAACCTTTCACCGGCCCTCTGCCGTCCACCGAATTCTGCTCCATGGCTTCTAAACCTTTCACCGGCCCTCTGCCGTCCACCGAATTCTGCTCCATGGCTTCTAAACCTTTCACCGGCCCTCTGCCGTCCACCGAATTCTGCTCCATGGCTTCTAAACCTTTCACCGGCCCTCTGCCGTCCACCGAATTCTGCTCCATGGCTTCTAAACCTTTCCACTTTTTTCCACTTTTTTCCACTTTTATCCAGTTTTATGGTGGAAAAAGGTGGGAAAAGGTGGGAAAACGTGGAAGAAATTGGAAAAAGTGGAAAAAGTGGAAAAATGTGGGAAAATATGGGAAAAAGGTGGGAAAAAAAGTGGAAAAAGGAGTGGAAAAAAGTGGAAAAAAGTGGATAAAACTGGATATAACTCAACTCAACTCATCAACTCATCAACTCAACTCATCAACTCATCAACTCAACTCATCAACTCAACTCCTCAACTCACGGCCCTCTGCCGTCCACCGAATTCTGCTCCATGGCTTCTAAACCTTTCACCGGCCCTCTCCCGTCCACCGAATTCTGCTCCATGGCTTCTAAACCTTTCACCGGCCCTCTGCCGTCCACCGAATTCTGCTCCATGGCTTCTAAACCTTTCACCGGCCCTCTGCCGTCCACCGAATTCTGCTCCATGGCTTCTAAACCTTTCCAGTTTTTTCCACTTTTTTCCACTTTTATCCAGTTTTATGGTGGAAAAAGGTGGGAAAAGGTGGAAAAACGTGGAAGAAATTGGAAAAAGTGGAAAAAGTGGAAAAATGTGGGAAAATATGGGAAAAAGGTGGGAAAAAAAGTGGAAAAAGGAGTGGAAAAAAGTGGAAAAAAGTGGATAAAACTGGATATAACTCAACTCAACTCATCAACTCATCAACTCAACTCATCAACTCATCAACTCAACTCATCAACTCAACTCCTCAACTCACGGCCCTCTGCCGTCCACCGAATTCTGCTCCATGGCTTCTAAACCTTTCACCGGCCCTCTGCCGTCCACCGAATTCTGCTCCATGGCTTCTAAACCTTTCACCGGCCCTCTGCCGTCCACCGAATTCTGCTCCATGGCTTCTAAACCTTTCACCGGCCCTCTGCCGTCCACCGAATTCTGCTCCATGGCTTCTAAACCTTTCCAGTTTTTTCCACTTTTTTCCACTTTTATCCAGTTTTATGGTGGAAAAAGGTGGGAAAAGGTGGAAAAACGTGGAAGAAATTGGAAAAAGTGGAAAAAGTGGAAAAATGTGGGAAAATGTGGGAAAAAGGTGGGAAAAAAAGTGGAAAAAGGAGTGGAAAAAAATGGAAAAAAGTGGATAAAACTGGATAAAACTCAACTCAACTCATCAACTCATCAACTCAACTCATCAACTCATCAACTCAACTCATCAACTCAACTCCTCAACTCACGGCCTTCTGCCGTCCACCGAATTCTGCTCCATGGCTTCTAAACCTTTCACCGGCCCTCTGCCGTCCACCGAATTCTGCTCCATGGCTTCTAAACCTTTCAGCGGCCCTCTGCCGTCCACCGAATTCTGCTCCATGGCTTCTAAACCTTTCACCGGCCCTCTGCCGTCCACCGAATTCTGCTCCATGGCTTCTAAACCTTTCACCGGCCCTCTGCTGTCCACCGAATTCTGCTCCATGGCTTCTAAACCTTTCACCGGCCCTCTGCCGTCCACCGAATTCTGCTCCATGGCTTCTAAACCTTTCACCGGCCCTCTGCCGTCCACCGAATTCTGCTCCATGGCTTCTAAACCTTTCACCGGCCCTCTGCCGTCCACCGAATTCTGCTCCATGGCTTCTAAACCTTTCCACTTTTTTCCACTTTTTTCCACTTTTATCCAGTTTTATGGTGGGAAAAGGTGGGAAAACGTGGAAGAAATTGGAAAAAGTGGAAAAAGTGGAAAAATGTGGGAAAATATGGGAAAAAGGTGGGAAAAAAAGTGGAAAAAGGAGTGGAAAAAAGTGGAAAAAAGTGGATAAAACTGGATATAACTCAACTCAACTCATCAACTCATCAACTCAACTCATCAACTCATCAACTCAACTCATCAACTCAACTCCTCAACTCACGGCCCTCTGCCGTCCACCGAATTCTGCTCCATGGCTTCTAAACCTTTCACCGGCCCTCTCCCGTCCACCGAATTCTGCTCCATGGCTTCTAAACCTTTCACCGGCCCTCTGCCGTCCACCGAATTCTGCTCCATGGCTTCTAAACCTTTCACCGGCCCTCTGCCGTCCACCGAATTCTGCTCCATGGCTTCTAAACCTTTCACCGGCCCTCTGCCGTCCACCGAATTCTGCTCCATGGCTTCTAAACCTTTCACCGGCCCTCTGCCGTCCACCGAATTCTGCTCCATGGCTTCTAAACCTTTCCACTTTTTTCCACTTTTTTCCACTTTTATCCAGTTTTATGGTGGAAAAAGGTGGGAAAAGGTGGGAAAACGTGGAAGAAATTGGAAAAAGTGGAAAAAGTGGAAAAAGTGGAAAAATGTGGGAAAATATGGGAAAAAGGTGGGAAAAAAAGTGGAAAAAGGAGTGGAAAAAAGTGGAAAAAAGTGGATAAAACTGGATATAACTCAACTCAACTCATCAACTCATCAACTCAACTCATCAACTCATCAACTCAACTCATCAACTCAACTCCTCAACTCACGGCCCTCTGCCGTCCACCGAATTCTGCTCCATGGCTTCTAAACCTTTCACCGGCCCTCTCCCGTCCACCGAATTCTGCTCCATGGCTTCTAAACCTTTCACCGGCCCTCTGCCGTCCACCGAATTCTGCTCCATGGCTTCTAAACCTTTCACCGGCCCTCTGCCGTCCACCGAATTCTGCTCCATGGCTTCTAAACCTTTCACCGGCCCTCTGCGTCCACCGAATTCTGCTCCATGGCTTCTAAACCTTTCACCGGCCCTCTGCCGTCCACCGAATTCTGCTCCATGGCTTCTAAACCTTTCACCGGCCCTCTGCCGTCCACCGAATTCTGCTCCATGGCTTCTAAACCTTTCACCGGCTCTCTGCCGTCCACCGAATTCTGCTCCATGGCTTCTAAACCTTTCACCGGCCCTCTGCCGTCCACCGAATTCTGCTCCATGGCTTCTAAACCTTTCACTGGCCCTCTGCCGTCCACCGAATTCTGCTCCATGGCTTCTAAACCTTTCACCGGCCCTCTGCCGTCCACCGAATTCTGCTCCATGGCTTCTAAACCTTTCACCGGCCCTCTGCCGTCCACCGAATTCTGCTCCATGGCTTCTAAACCTTTCACCGGCCCTCTGCCGTCCACCGAATTCTGCTCCATGGCTTCTAAACCTTTCCACTTTTTTCCACTTTTTTCCACTTTTATCCAGTTTTATGGTGGAAAAAGGTGGGAAAAGGTGGGAAAACGTGGAAGAAATTGGAAAAAGTGGAAAAAGTGGAAAAATGTGGGAAAATATGGGAAAAAGGTGGGAAAAAAAGTGGAAAAAGGAGTGGAAAAAAGTGGAAAAAAGTGGATAAAACTGGATATAACTCAACTCAACTCATCAACTCATCAACTCAACTCATCAACTCATCAACTCAACTCATCAACTCAACTCCTCAACTCACGGCCCTCTGCCGTCCACCGAATTCTGCTCCATGGCTTCTAAACCTTTCACCGGCCCTCTCCCGTCCACCGAATTCTGCTCCATGGCTTCTAAACCTTTCACCGGCCCTCTGCCGTCCACCGAATTCTGCTCCATGGCTTCTAAACCTTTCACCGGCCCTCTGCCGTCCACCGAATTCTGCTCCATGGCTTCTAAACCTTTCACCGGCCCTCTGCCGTCCACCGAATTCTGCTCCATGGCTTCTAAACCTTTCACCGGCCCTCTGCCGTCCACCGAATTCTGCTCCATGGCTTCTAAACCTTTCCACTTTTTCCCACTTTTTTCCACTTTTATCCAGTTTTATGGTGGAAAAAGGTGGGAAAAGGTGGGAAAACGTGGAAGAAATTGGAAAAAGTGGAAAAAGTGGAAAAATGTGGGAAAATATGGGAAAAGGTGGGAAAAAAAGTGGAAAAAGGAGTGGAAAAAAGTGGAAAAAAGTGGATAAAACTGGATATAACTCAACTCAACTCATCAACTCATCAACTCAACTCATCAACTCATCAACTCAACTCATCAACTCAACTCCTCAACTCACGGCCCTCTGCCGTCCACCGAATTCTGCTCCATGGCTTCTAAACCTTTCACCGGCCCTCTCCCGTCCACCGAATTCTGCTCCATGGCTTCTAAACCTTTCACCGGCCCTCTGCCGTCCACCGAATTCTGCTCCATGGCTTCTAAACCTTTCACCGGCCCTCTGCCGTCCACCGAATTCTGCTCCATGGCTTCTAAACCTTTCCAGTTTTTTCCACTTTTTTCCACTTTTATCCAGTTTTATGGTGGAAAAAGGTGGGAAAAGGTGGAAAAACGTGGAAGAAATTGGAAAAAGTGGAAAAAGTGGAAAAATGTGGGAAAATATGGGAAAAAGGTGGGAAAAAAAGTGGAAAAAGGAGTGGAAAAAAGTGGAAAAAAGTGGATAAAACTGGATATAACTCAACTCAACTCATCAACTCATCAACTCAACTCATCAACTCATCAACTCAACTCATCAACTCAACTCCTCAACTCACGGCCCTCTGCCGTCCACCGAATTCTGCTCCATGGCTTCTAAACCTTTCACCGGCCCTCTGCCGTCCACCGAATTCTGCTCCATGGCTTCTAAACCTTTCACCGGCCCTCTGCCGTCCACCGAATTCTGCTCCATGGCTTCTAAACCTTTCACCGGCCCTCTGCCGTCCACCGAATTCTGCTCCATGGCTTCTAAACCTTTCCAGTTTTTTCCACTTTTTTCCACTTTTATCCAGTTTTATGGTGGAAAAAGGTGGGAAAAGGTGGAAAAACGTGGAAGAAATTGGAAAAAGTGGAAAAAGTGGAAAAATGTGGGAAAATGTGGGAAAAAGGTGGGAAAAAAAGTGGAAAAAGGAGTGGAAAAAAATGGAAAAAAGTGGATAAAACTGGATAAAACTCAACTCAACTCATCAACTCATCAACTCAACTCATCAACTCATCAACTCAACTCATCAACTCAACTCCTCAACTCACGGCCTTCTGCCGTCCACCGAATTCTGCTCCATGGCTTCTAAACCTTTCACCGGCCCTCTGCCGTCCACCGAATTCTGCTCCATGGCTTCTAAACCTTTCAGCGGCCCTCTGCCGTCCACCGAATTCTGCTCCATGGCTTCTAAACCTTTCACCGGCCCTCTGCCGTCCACCGAATTCTGCTCCATGGCTTCTAAACCTTTCACCGGCCCTCTGCTGTCCACCGAATTCTGCTCCATGGCTTCTAAACCTTTCACCGGCCCTCTGTCGTCCACCGAATTCTGCTCCATGGCTTCTAAACCTTTCACCGGCCCTCTGCCGTCCACCGAATTCTGCTCCATGGCTTCTAAACCTTTCACCGGCCCTCTGCGTCCACCGAATTCTGCTCCATGGCTTCTAAACCTTTCACCGGCCCTCTGCCGTCCACCGAATTCTGCTCCATGGCTTCTAAACCTTTCACCGGCCCTCTGCCGTCCACCGAATTCTGCTCCATGGCTTCTAAACCTTTCCACTTTTTTCCACTTTTTTCCACTTTTATCCAGTTTTATGGTGGGAAAAGGTGGGAAAACGTGGAAGAAATTGGAAAAAGTGGAAAAAGTGGAAAAATGTGGGAAAATATGGGAAAAAGGTGGGAAAAAAAGTGGAAAAAGGAGTGGAAAAAAGTGGAAAAAAGTGGATAAAACTGGATATAACTCAACTCAACTCATCAACTCATCAACTCAACTCATCAACTCATCAACTCAACTCATCAACTCAACTCCTCAACTCACGGCCCTCTGCCGTCCACCGAATTCTGCTCCATGGCTTCTAAACCTTTCACCGGCCCTCTCCCGTCCACCGAATTCTGCTCCATGGCTTCTAAACCTTTCACCGGCCCTCTGCCGTCCACCGAATTCTGCTCCATGGCTTCTAAACCTTTCACCGGCCCTCTGCCGTCCACCGAATTCTGCTCCATGGCTTCTAAACCTTTCACCGGCCCTCTGCCGTCCACCGAATTCTGCTCCATGGCTTCTAAACCTTTCACCGGCCCTCTGCCGTCCACCGAATTCTGCTCCATGGCTTCTAAACCTTTCCACTTTTTTCCACTTTTTTCCACTTTTATCCAGTTTTATGGTGGAAAAAGGTGGGAAAAGGTGGGAAAACGTGGAAGAAATTGGAAAAAGTGGAAAAAGTGGAAAAAGTGGAAAAATGTGGGAAAATATGGGAAAAAGGTGGGAAAAAAAGTGGAAAAAGGAGTGGAAAAAAGTGGAAAAAAGTGGATAAAACTGGATATAACTCAACTCAACTCATCAACTCATCAACTCAACTCATCAACTCATCAACTCAACTCATCAACTCAACTCCTCAACTCACGGCCCTCTGCCGTCCACCGAATTCTGCTCCATGGCTTCTAAACCTTTCACCGGCCCTCTCCCGTCCACCGAATTCTGCTCCATGGCTTCTAAACCTTTCACCGGCCCTCTGCCGTCCACCGAATTCTGCTCCATGGCTTCTAAACCTTTCACCGGCCCTCTGCCGTCCACCGAATTCTGCTCCATGGCTTCTAAACCTTTCACCGGCCCTCTGCGTCCACCGAATTCTGCTCCATGGCTTCTAAACCTTTCACCGGCCCTCTGCCGTCCACCGAATTCTGCTCCATGGCTTCTAAACCTTTCACCGGCCCTCTGCCGTCCACCGAATTCTGCTCCATGGCTTCTAAACCTTTCACCGGCTCTCTGCCGTCCACCGAATTCTGCTCCATGGCTTCTAAACCTTTCACCGGCCCTCTGCCGTCCACCGAATTCTGCTCCATGGCTTCTAAACCTTTCACTGGCCCTCTGCCGTCCACCGAATTCTGCTCCATGGCTTCTAAACCTTTCACCGGCCCTCTGCCGTCCACCGAATTCTGCTCCATGGCTTCTAAACCTTTCACCGGCCCTCTGCCGTCCACCGAATTCTGCTCCATGGCTTCTAAACCTTTCACCGGCCCTCTGCCGTCCACCGAATTCTGCTCCATGGCTTCTAAACCTTTCCACTTTTTTCCACTTTTTTCCACTTTTATCCAGTTTTATGGTGGAAAAAGGTGGGAAAAGGTGGGAAAACGTGGAAGAAATTGGAAAAAGTGGAAAAAGTGGAAAAATGTGGGAAAATATGGGAAAAAGGTGGGAAAAAAAGTGGAAAAAGGAGTGGAAAAAAGTGGAAAAAAGTGGATAAAACTGGATATAACTCAACTCAACTCATCAACTCATCAACTCAACTCATCAACTCATCAACTCAACTCATCAACTCAACTCCTCAACTCACGGCCCTCTGCCGTCCACCGAATTCTGCTCCATGGCTTCTAAACCTTTCACCGGCCCTCTCCCGTCCACCGAATTCTGCTCCATGGCTTCTAAACCTTTCACCGGCCCTCTGCCGTCCACCGAATTCTGCTCCATGGCTTCTAAACCTTTCACCGGCCCTCTGCCGTCCACCGAATTCTGCTCCATGGCTTCTAAACCTTTCACCGGCCCTCTGCCGTCCACCGAATTCTGCTCCATGGCTTCTAAACCTTTCACCGGCCCTCTGCCGTCCACCGAATTCTGCTCCATGGCTTCTAAACCTTTCCACTTTTTCCCACTTTTTTCCACTTTTATCCAGTTTTATGGTGGAAAAAGGTGGGAAAAGGTGGGAAAACGTGGAAGAAATTGGAAAAAGTGGAAAAAGTGGAAAAATGTGGGAAAATATGGGAAAAGGTGGGAAAAAAAGTGGAAAAAGGAGTGGAAAAAAGTGGAAAAAAGTGGATAAAACTGGATATAACTCAACTCAACTCATCAACTCATCAACTCAACTCATCAACTCATCAACTCAACTCATCAACTCAACTCCTCAACTCACGGCCCTCTGCCGTCCACCGAATTCTGCTCCATGGCTTCTAAACCTTTCACCGGCCCTCTCCCGTCCACCGAATTCTGCTCCATGGCTTCTAAACCTTTCACCGGCCCTCTGCCGTCCACCGAATTCTGCTCCATGGCTTCTAAACCTTTCACCGGCCCTCTGCCGTCCACCGAATTCTGCTCCATGGCTTCTAAACCTTTCCAGTTTTTTCCACTTTTTTCCACTTTTATCCAGTTTTATGGTGGAAAAAGGTGGGAAAAGGTGGAAAAACGTGGAAGAAATTGGAAAAAGTGGAAAAAGTGGAAAAATGTGGGAAAATATGGGAAAAAGGTGGGAAAAAAAGTGGAAAAAGGAGTGGAAAAAAGTGGAAAAAAGTGGATAAAACTGGATATAACTCAACTCAACTCATCAACTCATCAACTCAACTCATCAACTCATCAACTCAACTCATCAACTCAACTCCTCAACTCACGGCCCTCTGCCGTCCACCGAATTCTGCTCCATGGCTTCTAAACCTTTCACCGGCCCTCTGCCGTCCACCGAATTCTGCTCCATGGCTTCTAAACCTTTCACCGGCCCTCTGCCGTCCACCGAATTCTGCTCCATGGCTTCTAAACCTTTCACCGGCCCTCTGCCGTCCACCGAATTCTGCTCCATGGCTTCTAAACCTTTCCAGTTTTTTCCACTTTTTTCCACTTTTATCCAGTTTTATGGTGGAAAAAGGTGGGAAAAGGTGGAAAAACGTGGAAGAAATTGGAAAAAGTGGAAAAAGTGGAAAAATGTGGGAAAATGTGGGAAAAAGGTGGGAAAAAAAGTGGAAAAAGGAGTGGAAAAAAATGGAAAAAAGTGGATAAAACTGGATAAAACTCAACTCAACTCATCAACTCATCAACTCAACTCATCAACTCATCAACTCAACTCATCAACTCAACTCCTCAACTCACGGCCTTCTGCCGTCCACCGAATTCTGCTCCATGGCTTCTAAACCTTTCACCGGCCCTCTGCCGTCCACCGAATTCTGCTCCATGGCTTCTAAACCTTTCAGCGGCCCTCTGCCGTCCACCGAATTCTGCTCCATGGCTTCTAAACCTTTCACCGGCCCTCTGCCGTCCACCGAATTCTGCTCCATGGCTTCTAAACCTTTCACCGGCCCTCTGCTGTCCACCGAATTCTGCTCCATGGCTTCTAAACCTTTCACCGGCCCTCTGTCGTCCACCGAATTCTGCTCCATGGCTTCTAAACCTTTCACCGGCCCTCTGCCGTCCACCGAATTCTGCTCCATGGCTTCTAAACCTTTCACCGGCCCTCTGCGTCCACCGAATTCTGCTCCATGGCTTCTAAACCTTTCACCGGCCCTCTGCCGTCCACCGAATTCTGCTCCATGGCTTCTAAACCTTTAACCGGCCCTCTGCCGTCCACCGAATTCTGCTCCATGGCTTCTAAACCTTTCACCGGCCCTCTGCCGTCCACCGAATTCTGCTCCATGGCTTCTAAACCTTTCACCGGCCCTCTGCCGTCCACCGAATTCTGCTCCATGGCTTCTAAACCTTTCACCGGCCCTTTGCCGTCCACCGAATTCTGCTCCATGGCTTCTAAACCTTTCACCGGCCCTCTGCCGTCCACCGAATTCTGCTCCATGGCTTCTAAACCTTTCCAGTTTTTTCCACTTTTTTCCACTTTTATCCAGTTTTATGGTGGAAAAAGGTGGGAAAGGGTGGAAAAACGTGGAAGAAATTGGAAAAAGTGGAAAAAGTGGAAAAATGTGGGAAAACATGGGAAAAAGGTGGGAAAAAAAGTGGAAAAAGGAGTGGAAAAAAGTGGAAAAAAGTGGATAAAACTGGATAAAACTCAACTCAACTCATCAACTCATCAACTCAACTCATCAACTCATCAACTCAACTCATCAACTCAACTCCTCAACTCACGGCCTTCTGCCGTCCACCGAATTCTGCTCCATGGCTTCTAAACCTTTCACCGGCCCTCTGCCGTCCACCGAATTCTGCTCCATGGCTTCTAAACCTTTCAGCGGCCCTCTGCCGTCCACCGAATTCTGCTCCATGGCTTCTAAACCTTTCACCGGCCCTCTGCCGTCCACCGAATTCTGCTCCATGGCTTCTAAACCTTTCACCGGCCCTCTGCCGTCCACCGAATTCTGCTCCATGGCTTCTAAACCTTTCACCGGCCCTCTGCCGTCCACCGAATTCTGCTCCATGGCTTCTAAACCTTTCACCGGCCCTCTGCCGTCCACCGAATTCTGCTCCATGGCTTCTAAACCTTTCAGCGGCCCTCTGCCGTCCACCGAATTCTGCTCCATGGCTTCTAAACCTTTCACCGGCCCTCTGCCGTCCACCGAATTCTGCTCCATGGCTTCTAAACCTTTCCACTTTTTTCCACTTTTTTCCACTTTTATCCAGTTTTATGGTGGAAAAAGGTGGGAAAAGGTGGGAAAACGTGGAAGAAATTGGAAAAAGTGGAAAAAGTGGAAAAATGTGGCAAAATATGGGAAAAAGGTGGGAAAAAAAGTGGAAAAGGAGTGGAAAAAAGTGGAAAAAAGTGGATAAAACTGGATAAAACTCAACTCAACTCATCAACTCATCAACTCAACTCATCAACTCATCAACTCAACTCATCAACTCAACTCCTCAACTCACGGCCTTCTGCCGTCCACCGAATTCTGCTCCATGGCTTCTAAACCTTTCACCGGCCCTCTGCCGTCCACCGAATTCTGCTCCATGGCTTCTAAACCTTTCAGCGGCCCTCTGCCGTCCACCGAATTCTGCTCCATGGCTTCTAAACCTTTCACCGGCCCTCTGCCGTCCACCGAATTCTGCTCCATGGCTTCTAAACCTTTCACCGGCCCTCTGCCGTCCACCGAATTCTGCTCCATGGCTTCTAAACCTTTCACCGGCCCTCTGCCGTCCACCGAATTCTGCTCCATGGCTTCTAAACCTTTCACCGGCCCTCTGCCGTCCACCGAATTCTGCTCCATGGCTTCTAAACCTTTCACCGGCCCTCTGCGTCCACCGAATTCTGCTCCGTGGCTTCTAAACCTTTCACCGGCCCTCTGCCGTCCACCGAATTCTGCTCCGTGGCTTCTAAACCTTTCACCGGCCCTCTGCCGTCCACCGAATTCTGCTCCATGGCTTCTAAACCTTTCACCGGCCCTCTGCCGTCCACCGAATTCTGCTCCATGGCTTCTAAACCTTTCACCGGCCCTCTGCCGTCCACCGAATTCTGCTCCATGGCTTCTAAACCTTTCACCGGCCCTCTGCCGTCCACCGAATTCTGCTCCGTGGCTTCTAAACCTTTCACCGGCCCTCTGCCGTCCACCGAATTCTGCTCCATGGCTTCTAAACCTTTCACCGGCCCTCTGCCGTCCACCGAATTCTGCTCCATGGCTTCTAAACCTTTCACCGGCCCTCTGCCGTCCACCGAATTCTGCTCCATGGCTTCTAAACCTTTCACCGGCCCTCTGCCGTCCACCGAATTCTGCTCCATGGCTTCTAAACCTTTCAGCGGCCCTCTGCCGTCCACCGAATTCTGCTCCATGGTTTCTAAACCTTTCACCGGCCCTCTGCCGTCCACCGAATTCTGCTCCATGGCTTCTAAACCTTTCCACTTTTTTCCACTTTTTTCCACTTTTATCCAGTTTTATGGTGGAAAAAGGTGGGAAAAGGTGGGAAAACGTGGAAGAAATTGGAAAAAGTGGAAAAAGTGGAAAAATGTGGCAAAATATGGGAAAAAGGTGGGAAAAAAGTGGAAAAGGAGTGGAAAAAAGTGGAAAAAAGTGGATAAAACTGGATAAAACTCAACTCAACTCATCAACTCATCAACTCAACTCATCAACTCATCAACTCAACTCATCAACTCAACTCCTCAACTCACGGCCTTCTGCCGTCCACCGAATTCTGCTCCATGGCTTCTAAACCTTTCACCGGCCCTCTGCCGTCCACCGAATTCTGCTCCATGGCTTCTAAACCTTTCAGCGGCCCTCTGCCGTCCACCGAATTCTGCTCCATGGCTTCTAAACCTTTCACCGGCCCTCTGCCGTCCACCGAATTCTGCTCCATGGCTTCTAAACCTTTCACCGGCCCTCTGCCGTCCACCGAATTCTGCTCCATGGCTTCTAAACCTTTCACCGGCCCTCTGCCGTCCACCGAATTCTGCTCCATGGCTTCTAAACCTTTCACCGGCCCTCTGCCGTCCACCGAATTCTGCTCCATGGCTTCTAAACCTTTCACCGGCCCTCTGCGTCCACCGAATTCTGCTCCGTGGCTTCTAAACCTTTCACCGGCCCTCTGCCGTCCACCGAATTCTGCTCCGTGGCTTCTAAACCTTTCACCGGCCCTCTGCCGTCCACCGAATTCTGCTCCATGGCTTCTAAACCTTTCACCGGCCCTCTGCCGTCCACCGAATTCTGCTCCATGGCTTCTAAACCTTTCACCGGCCCTCTGCCGTCCACCGAATTCTGCTCCATGGCTTCTAAACCTTTCACCGGCCCTCTGCCGTCCACCGAATTCTGCTCCATGGCTTCTAAACCTTTCACCGGCCCTCTGCCGTCCACCGAATTCTGCTCCATGGCTTCTAAACCTTTCACCGGCCCTCTGCCGTCCACCGAATTCTGCTCCATGGCTTCTAAACCTTTCCACTTTTTTCCACTTTTTTCCACTTTTTTCCACTTTTATCCAGTTTTATGGTGGAAAAAGGTGGGAAAAGGTGGAAAAACGTGGAAGAAATTGGAAAAAGTGGAAAAAGTGGAAAAATGTGGGAAAATGTGGGAAAAAGGTGGGAAAAAAAGTGGAAAAAGGAGTGGAAAAAAGTGGAAAAAAGTGGATAAGACTGGATAAAACTCAACTCAACTCATCAACTCATCAACTCAACTCATCAACTCATCAACTCAACTCATCAACTCAACTCCTCAACTCACGGCCTTCTGCCGTCCACCGAATTCTGCTCCATGGCTTCTAAACCTTTCACCGGCCCTCTGCCGTCCACCGAATTCTGCTCCATGGCTTCTAAACCTTTCAGCGGCCCTCTGCCGTCCACCGAATTCTGCTCCATGGCTTCTAAACCTTTCACCGGCCCTCTGCCGTCCACCGAATTCTGCTCCATGGCTTCTAAACCTTTCACCGGCCCTCTGCCGTCCACCAAATTCTGCTCCATGGCTTCTAAACCTTTCACCGGCCCTCTGCCGTCCACCGAATTCTGCTCCATGGCTTCTAAACCTTTCACCGGCCCTCTGCGTCCACCGAATTCTGCTCCATGGCTTCTAAACCTTTCACCGGCCCTCTGCCGTCCACCGAATTCTGCTCCATGGCTTCTAAACCTTTCACCGGCCCTCTGCCGTCCACCGAATTCTGCTCCATGGCTTCTAAACCTTTCACCGGCCCTCTGCCGTCCACCGAATTCTGCTCCATGGCTTCTAAACCTTTCACCGGCCCTCTGCCGTCCACCGAATTCTGCTCCATGGCTTCTAAACCTTTCACTGGCCCTCTGCCGTCCACCGAATTCTGCTCCATGGCTTCTAAACCTTTCACCGGCCCTCTGCCGTCCACCGAATTCTGCTCCATGGCTTCTAAACCTTTCACCGGCTCTCTGCAGTCCACCGAATTCTGCTCCATGGCTTCTAAACCTTTCACCGGCCCTCTGCCGTCCACCGAATTCTGCTCCATGGCTTCTAAACCTTTCCACTTTTTTCCACTTTTTTCCACTTTTATCCAATTTTATGGTGGAAAAAGGTGGGAAAAGGTGGGAAAACGTGGAAGAAATTGGAAAAAGTGGAAAAAGTGGAAAAATGTGGCAAAATATGGGAAAAAGGTGGGAAAAAAAGTGGAAAAGGAGTGGAAAAAAGTGGAAAAAAGTGGATAAAACTGGATATAACTCAACTCAACTCATCAACTCAACTCATCAACTCATCAACTCAACTCCTCAACTCCTCAACTCACGGCCCTCTGCCGTCCACCGAATTCTGCTCCATGGCTTCTAAACCTTTCACCGGCCCTCTGCGTCCACCGTATTCTGCTCCATGGCTTCTAAACCTTTCACCGGCCCTCTGCCGTCCACCGAATTCTGCTCCATGGCTTCTAAACCTTTCACCGGCCCTCTGCCGTCCACCGAATTCTGCTCCATGGCTTCTAAACCTTTCACCGGCCCTCTGCCGTCCACCGAATTCTGCTCCATGGCTTCTAAACCTTTCACCGGCCCTCTGCCGTCCACCGAATTCTGCTCCATGGCTTCTAAACCTTTCACTGGCCCTCTGCCATCCACCGAATTCTGCTCCATGGCTTCTAAACCTTTCACCGGCCCTCTGCCGTCCACCGAATTCTGCTCCATGGCTTCTAAACCTTTCACCGGCTCTCTGCCGTCCACCGAATTCTGCTCCATGGCTTCTAAACCTTTCACCGGCCCTCTGCCGTCCACCGAATTCTGCTCCATGGCTTCTAAACCTTTCCAGTTTTTTCCACTTTTTTCCACTTCTATCCAGTTTTATGGTGGAAAAAGGTGGGAAAAGGTGGAAAAACGTGGAAGAAATTGGAAAAAGTGGAAAAAGTGGAAAAATTTGGGAAAATGTGGGAAAAAGGTGGGGAAAAAAGTGGAAAAAGGAGTGGAAAAAACTGGATAAAACTGGATAAAACTGGATAAAACTCAACTCAACTCATCAACTCATCAACTCAACTCATCAACTCAACTCATCAACTCAACTCCTCAACTCACGGCCCTCTGCCGTCCACCGAATTCTGCTCCGTGGCTTCTAAACCTTTCACCGGCCCTCTGCCGTCCACCGAATTCTGCTCCATGGCTTCTAAACCTTTCACCGGCCCTCTGCCGTCCACCGAATTCTGCTCCATGGCTTCTAAACCTTTCACCGGCCCTCTGCCGTCCACCGAATTCTGCTCCATGGCTTCTAAACCTTTAACCGGCCCTCTGCCGTCCACCGAATTCTGCTCCATGGCTTCTAAACCTTTCACCGGCCCTCTGCCGTCCACCGAATTCTGCTCTATGGCTTCTAAACCTTTCACCGGCCCTCTGCCGTCCACCGAATTCTGCTCCATGGCTTCTAAACCTTTCACCGGCCCTCTGCCGTCCACCGAATTCTGCTCCATGGCTTCTAAACCTTTCACCGGCCCTCTGCCGTCCACCAAATTCTGCTCCGTGGCTTCTAAACCTTTCACCGGCCCTCTGCCGTCCACCGAATTCTGCTCCATGGCTTCTAAACCTTTCACCGGCCCTCTGCCGTCCACCGAATTCTGCTCCATGGCTTCTAAACCTTTCACCGGCCCTCTGCCGTCCACCGAATTCTGCTCCATGGCTTCTAAACCTTTCACCGGCCCTCTGCCGTCCACCGAATTCTGCTCCATGGCTTCTAAACCTTTCAGCGGCCCTCTGCCGTCCACCGAATTCTGCTCCATGGCTTCTAAACCTTTCACCGGCCCTCTGCCGTCCACCGAATTCTGCTCCATGGCTTCTAAACCTTTCCACTTTTTTCCACTTTTTTCCACTTTTATCCAGTTTTATGGTGGAAAAAGGTGGGAAAAGGTGGGAAAACGTGGAAGAAATTGGAAAAAGTGGAAAAAGTGGAAAAATGTGGCAAAATATGGGAAAAAGGTGGGAAAAAAAGTGGAAAAGGAGTGGAAAAAAGTGGAAAAAAGTGGATAAAACTGGATAAAACTCAACTCAACTCATCAACTCATCAACTCAACTCATCAACTCATCAACTCAACTCATCAACTCAACTCCTCAACTCACGGCCTTCTGCCGTCCACCGAATTCTGCTCCATGGCTTCTAAACCTTTCACCGGCCCTCTGCCGTCCACCGAATTCTGCTCCATGGCTTCTAAACCTTTCAGCGGCCCTCTGCCGTCCACCGAATTCTGCTCCATGGCTTCTAAACCTTTCACCGGCCCTCTGCCGTCCACCGAATTCTGCTCCATGGCTTCTAAACCTTTCACCGGCCCTCTGCCGTCCACCGAATTCTGCTCCATGGCTTCTAAACCTTTCACCGGCCCTCTGCCGTCCACCGAATTCTGCTCCATGGCTTCTAAACCTTTCACCGGCCCTCTGCCGTCCACCGAATTCTGCTCCATGGCTTCTAAACCTTTCACCGGCCCTCTGCGTCCACCGAATTCTGCTCCGTGGCTTCTAAACCTTTCACCGGCCCTCTGCCGTCCACCGAATTCTGCTCCGTGGCTTCTAAACCTTTCACCGGCCCTCTGCCGTCCACCGAATTCTGCTCCATGGCTTCTAAACCTTTCACCGGCCCTCTGCCGTCCACCGAATTCTGCTCCATGGCTTCTAAACCTTTCACCGGCCCTCTGCCGTCCACCGAATTCTGCTCCATGGCTTCTAAACCTTTCACCGGCCCTCTGCCGTCCACCGAATTCTGCTCCATGGCTTCTAAACCTTTCACCGGCCCTCTGCCGTCCACCGAATTCTGCTCCATGGCTTCTAAACCTTTCACCGGCCCTCTGCCGTCCACCGAATTCTGCTCCATGGCTTCTAAACCTTTCCACTTTTTTCCACTTTTTTCCACTTTTTTCCACTTTTATCCAGTTTTATGGTGGAAAAAGGTGGGAAAAGGTGGAAAAACGTGGAAGAAATTGGAAAAAGTGGAAAAAGTGGAAAAATGTGGGAAAATGTGGGAAAAAGGTGGGAAAAAAAGTGGAAAAAGGAGTGGAAAAAAGTGGAAAAAAGTGGATAAGACTGGATAAAACTCAACTCAACTCATCAACTCATCAACTCAACTCATCAACTCATCAACTCAACTCATCAACTCAACTCCTCAACTCACGGCCTTCTGCCGTCCACCGAATTCTGCTCCATGGCTTCTAAACCTTTCACCGGCCCTCTGCCGTCCACCGAATTCTGCTCCATGGCTTCTAAACCTTTCAGCGGCCCTCTGCCGTCCACCGAATTCTGCTCCATGGCTTCTAAACCTTTCACCGGCCCTCTGCCGTCCACCGAATTCTGCTCCATGGCTTCTAAACCTTTCACCGGCCCTCTGCCGTCCACCGAATTCTGCTCCATGGCTTCTAAACCTTTCACCGGCCCTCTGCCGTCCACCGAATTCTGCTCCATGGCTTCTAAACCTTTCACCGGCCCTCTGCGTCCACCGAATTCTGCTCCATGGCTTCTAAACCTTTCACCGGCCCTCTGCCGTCCACCGAATTCTGCTCCATGGCTTCTAAACCTTTCACCGGCCCTCTGCCGTCCACCGAATTCTGCTCCATGGCTTCTAAACCTTTCACCGGCCCTCTGCCGTCCACCGAATTCTGCTCCATGGCTTCTAAACCTTTCACCGGCCCTCTGCCGTCCACCGAATTCTGCTCCATGGCTTCTAAACCTTTCACTGGCCCTCTGCCGTCCACCGAATTCTGCTCCATGGCTTCTAAACCTTTCACCGGCCCTCTGCCGTCCACCGAATTCTGCTCCATGGCTTCTAAACCTTTCACCGGCTCTCTGCAGTCCACCGAATTCTGCTCCATGGCTTCTAAACCTTTCACCGGCCCTCTGCCGTCCACCGAATTCTGCTCCATGGCTTCTAAACCTTTCCACTTTTTTCCACTTTTTTCCACTTTTATCCAATTTTATGGTGGAAAAAGGTGGGAAAAGGTGGGAAAACGTGGAAGAAATTGGAAAAAGTGGAAAAAGTGGAAAAATGTGGCAAAATATGGGAAAAAGGTGGGAAAAAAAGTGGAAAAGGAGTGGAAAAAAGTGGAAAAAAGTGGATAAAACTGGATATAACTCAACTCAACTCATCAACTCAACTCATCAACTCATCAACTCAACTCCTCAACTCCTCAACTCACGGCCCTCTGCCGTCCACCGAATTCTGCTCCATGGCTTCTAAACCTTTCACCGGCCCTCTGCGTCCACCGTATTCTGCTCCATGGCTTCTAAACCTTTCACCGGCCCTCTGCCGTCCACCGAATTCTGCTCCATGGCTTCTAAACCTTTCACCGGCCCTCTGCCGTCCACCGAATTCTGCTCCATGGCTTCTAAACCTTTCACCGGCCCTCTGCCGTCCACCGAATTCTGCTCCATGGCTTCTAAACCTTTCACCGGCCCTCTGCCGTCCACCGAATTCTGCTCCATGGCTTCTAAACCTTTCACTGGCCCTCTGCCATCCACCGAATTCTGCTCCATGGCTTCTAAACCTTTCACCGGCCCTCTGCCGTCCACCGAATTCTGCTCCATGGCTTCTAAACCTTTCACCGGCTCTCTGCCGTCCACCGAATTCTGCTCCATGGCTTCTAAACCTTTCACCGGCCCTCTGCCGTCCACCGAATTCTGCTCCATGGCTTCTAAACCTTTCCAGTTTTTTCCACTTTTTTCCACTTCTATCCAGTTTTATGGTGGAAAAAGGTGGGAAAAGGTGGAAAAACGTGGAAGAAATTGGAAAAAGTGGAAAAAGTGGAAACATTTGGGAAAATGTGGGAAAAAGGTGGGGAAAAAAGTGGAAAAAGGAGTGGAAAAAACTGGATAAAACTGGATAAAACTGGATAAAACTCAACTCAACTCATCAACTCATCAACTCAACTCATCAACTCAACTCATCAACTCAACTCCTCAACTCACGGCCCTCTGCCGTCCACCGAATTCTGCTCCGTGGCTTCTAAACCTTTCACCGGCCCTCTGCCGTCCACCGAATTCTGCTCCATGGCTTCTAAACCTTTCACCGGCCCTCTGCCGTCCACCGAATTCTGCTCCATGGCTTCTAAACCTTTCACCGGCCCTCTGCCGTCCACCGAATTCTGCTCCATGGCTTCTAAACCTTTAACCGGCCCTCTGCCGTCCACCGAATTCTGCTCCATGGCTTCTAAACCTTTCACCGGCCCTCTGCCGTCCACCGAATTCTGCTCTATGGCTTCTAAACCTTTCACCGGCCCTCTGCCGTCCACCGAATTCTGCTCCATGGCTTCTAAACCTTTCACCGGCCCTCTGCCGTCCACCGAATTCTGCTCCATGGCTTCTAAACCTTTCCAGTTTTTTCCACTTTTTTCCACTTTTATCCAGTTTTATGGTGGAAAAAGGTGGGAAAAGGTGGAAAAACGTGGAAGAAATTGGAAAAAGTGGAAAAAGTGGAAAAATGTGGGAAAATGTGGGAAAAAGGTGGGAAAAAAAGTGGAAAAAAGTGGAAAAAAGTGGAAAAAAGTGGATAAAACTGGATAAAACTCAACTCAACTCATCAACTCATCAACTCAACTCATCAACTCATCAACTCAACTCATCAACTCAACTCCTCAACTCACGGCCTTCTGCCGTCCACCGAATTCTGCTCCATGGCTTCTAAACCTTTCACCGGCCCTCTGCCGTCCACCGAATTCTGCTCCATGGCTTCTAAACCTTTCAGCGGCCCTCTGCCGTCCACCGAATTCTGCTCCATGGCTTCTAAACCTTTCACCGGCCCTCTGCCGTCCACCGAATTCTGCTCCATGGCTTCTAAACCTTTCACCGGCCCTCTGCCGTCCACCGAATTCTGCTCCATGGCTTCTAAACCTTTCACCGGCCCTCTGCCGTCCACCGAATTCTGCTCCATGGCTTCTAAACCTTTCACCGGCCCTCTGCCGTCCACCGAATTCTGCTCCATGGCTTCTAAACCTTTCACCGGCCCTCTGCGTCCACCGAATTCTGCTCCATGGCTTCTAAACCTTTCACCGGCCCTCTGCCGTCCACCGAATTCTGCTCCATGGCTTCTAAACCTTTCACCGGCCCTCTGCCGTCCACCGAATTCTGCTCCATGGCTTCTAAACCTTTCACCGGCCCTCTGCCGTCCACCGAATTCTGCTCCATGGCTTCTAAACCTTTCACCGGCCCTCTGCCGTCCACCGAATTCTGCTCCATGGCTTCTAAACCTTTCACTGGCCCTCTGCCGTCCACCGAATTCTGCTCCATGGCTTCTAAACCTTTCACCGGCCCTCTGCCGTCCACCGAATTCTGCTCCATGGCTTCTAAACCTTTCACCGGCTCTCTGCAGTCCACCGAATTCTGCTCCATGGCTTCTAAACCTTTCACCGGCCCTCTGCCGTCCACCGAATTCTGCTCCATGGCTTCTAAACCTTTCCACTTTTTTCCACTTTTTTCCACTTTTATCCAGTTTTATGGTGGAAAAAGGTGGGAAAAGGTGGGAAAACGTGGAAGAAATTGGAAAAAGTGAAAAAAGTGGAAAAATGTGGCAAAATATGGGAAAAAGTTGGGGAAAAAAGTGGAAAAGGAGTGGAAAAAAGTGGAAAAAAGTGGATAAAACTGGATATAACTCAACTCAACTCATCAACTCATCAACTCAACTCATCAACTCATCAACTCAACTCCTCAACTCCTCAACTCACGGCCCTCTGCCGTCCACCGAATTCTGCTCCATGGCTTCTAAACCTTTCACCGGCCCTCTGCGTCCACCGTATTCTGCTCCATGGCTTCTAAACCTTTCACCGGCCCTCTGCCGTCCACCGAATTCTGCTCCATGGCTTCTAAACCTTTCACCGGCCCTCTGCCGTCCACCGAATTCTGCTCCATGGCTTCTAAACCTTTCACCGGCCCTCTGCCGTCCACCGAATTCTGCTCCATGGCTTCTAAACCTTTCACCGGCCCTCTGCCGTCCACCGAATTCTGCTCCATGGCTTCTAAACCTTTCACCGGCCCTCTGCCGTCCACCGAATTCTGCTCCATGGCTTCTAAACCTTTCACCGGCCCTCTGCGTCCACCGAATTCTGCTCCGTGGCTTCTAAACCTTTCACCGGCCCTCTGCCGTCCACCGAATTCTGCTCCGTGGCTTCTAAACCTTTCACCGGCCCTCTGCCGTCCACCGAATTCTGCTCCATGGCTTCTAAACCTTTCACCGGCCCTCTGCCGTCCACCGAATTCTGCTCCATGGCTTCTAAACCTTTCACCGGCCCTCTGCCGTCCACCGAATTCTGCTCCATGGCTTCTAAACCTTTCACCGGCCCTCTGCCGTCCACCGAATTCTGCTCCATGGCTTCTAAACCTTTCACCGGCCCTCTGCCGTCCACCGAATTCTGCTCCATGGCTTCTAAACCTTTCACCGGCCCTCTGCCGTCCACCGAATTCTGCTCCATGGCTTCTAAACCTTTCCACTTTTTTCCACTTTTTTCCACTTTTTTCCACTTTTATCCAGTTTTATGGTGGAAAAAGGTGGGAAAAGGTGGAAAAACGTGGAAGAAATTGGAAAAAGTGGAAAAAGTGGAAAAATGTGGGAAAATGTGGGAAAAAGGTGGGAAAAAAAGTGGAAAAAGGAGTGGAAAAAAGTGGAAAAAAGTGGATAAGACTGGATAAAACTCAACTCAACTCATCAACTCATCAACTCAACTCATCAACTCATCAACTCAACTCATCAACTCAACTCCTCAACTCACGGCCTTCTGCCGTCCACCGAATTCTGCTCCATGGCTTCTAAACCTTTCACCGGCCCTCTGCCGTCCACCGAATTCTGCTCCATGGCTTCTAAACCTTTCAGCGGCCCTCTGCCGTCCACCGAATTCTGCTCCATGGCTTCTAAACCTTTCACCGGCCCTCTGCCGTCCACCGAATTCTGCTCCATGGCTTCTAAACCTTTCACCGGCCCTCTGCCGTCCACCGAATTCTGCTCCATGGCTTCTAAACCTTTCACCGGCCCTCTGCCGTCCACCGAATTCTGCTCCATGGCTTCTAAACCTTTCACCGGCCCTCTGCGTCCACCGAATTCTGCTCCATGGCTTCTAAACCTTTCACCGGCCCTCTGCCGTCCACCGAATTCTGCTCCATGGCTTCTAAACCTTTCACCGGCCCTCTGCCGTCCACCGAATTCTGCTCCATGGCTTCTAAACCTTTCACCGGCCCTCTGCCGTCCACCGAATTCTGCTCCATGGCTTCTAAACCTTTCACCGGCCCTCTGCCGTCCACCGAATTCTGCTCCATGGCTTCTAAACCTTTCACTGGCCCTCTGCCGTCCACCGAATTCTGCTCCATGGCTTCTAAACCTTTCACCGGCCCTCTGCCGTCCACCGAATTCTGCTCCATGGCTTCTAAACCTTTCACCGGCTCTCTGCAGTCCACCGAATTCTGCTCCATGGCTTCTAAACCTTTCACCGGCCCTCTGCCGTCCACCGAATTCTGCTCCATGGCTTCTAAACCTTTCCACTTTTTTCCACTTTTTTCCACTTTTATCCAATTTTATGGTGGAAAAAGGTGGGAAAAGGTGGGAAAACGTGGAAGAAATTGGAAAAAGTGGAAAAAGTGGAAAAATGTGGCAAAATATGGGAAAAAGGTGGGAAAAAAAGTGGAAAAGGAGTGGAAAAAAGTGGAAAAAAGTGGATAAAACTGGATATAACTCAACTCAACTCATCAACTCAACTCATCAACTCATCAACTCAACTCCTCAACTCCTCAACTCACGGCCCTCTGCCGTCCACCGAATTCTGCTCCATGGCTTCTAAACCTTTCACCGGCCCTCTGCGTCCACCGTATTCTGCTCCATGGCTTCTAAACCTTTCACCGGCCCTCTGCCGTCCACCGAATTCTGCTCCATGGCTTCTAAACCTTTCACCGGCCCTCTGCCGTCCACCGAATTCTGCTCCATGGCTTCTAAACCTTTCACCGGCCCTCTGCCGTCCACCGAATTCTGCTCCATGGCTTCTAAACCTTTCACCGGCCCTCTGCCGTCCACCGAATTCTGCTCCATGGCTTCTAAACCTTTCACTGGCCCTCTGCCATCCACCGAATTCTGCTCCATGGCTTCTAAACCTTTCACCGGCCCTCTGCCGTCCACCGAATTCTGCTCCATGGCTTCTAAACCTTTCACCGGCTCTCTGCCGTCCACCGAATTCTGCTCCATGGCTTCTAAACCTTTCACCGGCCCTCTGCCGTCCACCGAATTCTGCTCCATGGCTTCTAAACCTTTCCAGTTTTTTCCACTTTTTTCCACTTCTATCCAGTTTTATGGTGGAAAAAGGTGGGAAAAGGTGGAAAAACGTGGAAGAAATTGGAAAAAGTGGAAAAAGTGGAAAAATTTGGGAAAATGTGGGAAAAAGGTGGGGAAAAAAGTGGAAAAAGGAGTGGAAAAAACTGGATAAAACTGGATAAAACTGGATAAAACTCAACTCAACTCATCAACTCATCAACTCAACTCATCAACTCAACTCATCAACTCAACTCCTCAACTCACGGCCCTCTGCCGTCCACCGAATTCTGCTCCGTGGCTTCTAAACCTTTCACCGGCCCTCTGCCGTCCACCGAATTCTGCTCCATGGCTTCTAAACCTTTCACCGGCCCTCTGCCGTCCACCGAATTCTGCTCCATGGCTTCTAAACCTTTCACCGGCCCTCTGCCGTCCACCGAATTCTGCTCCATGGCTTCTAAACCTTTAACCGGCCCTCTGCCGTCCACCGAATTCTGCTCCATGGCTTCTAAACCTTTCACCGGCCCTCTGCCGTCCACCGAATTCTGCTCTATGGCTTCTAAACCTTTCACCGGCCCTCTGCCGTCCACCGAATTCTGCTCCATGGCTTCTAAACCTTTCACCGGCCCTCTGCCGTCCACCGAATTCTGCTCCATGGCTTCTAAACCTTTCCAGTTTTTTCCACTTTTTTCCACTTTTATCCAGTTTTATGGTGGAAAAAGGTGGGAAAAGGTGGAAAAACGTGGAAGAAATTGGAAAAAGTGGAAAAAGTGGAAAAATGTGGGAAAATGTGGGAAAAAGGTGGGAAAAAAAGTGGAAAAAAGTGGAAAAAAGTGGAAAAAAGTGGATAAAACTGGATAAAACTCAACTCAACTCATCAACTCATCAACTCAACTCATCAACTCATCAACTCAACTCATCAACTCAACTCCTCAACTCACGGCCTTCTGCCGTCCACCGAATTCTGCTCCATGGCTTCTAAACCTTTCACCGGCCCTCTGCCGTCCACCGAATTCTGCTCCATGGCTTCTAAACCTTTCAGCGGCCCTCTGCCGTCCACCGAATTCTGCTCCATGGCTTCTAAACCTTTCACCGGCCCTCTGCCGTCCACCGAATTCTGCTCCATGGCTTCTAAACCTTTCACCGGCCCTCTGCCGTCCACCGAATTCTGCTCCATGGCTTCTAAACCTTTCACCGGCCCTCTGCCGTCCACCGAATTCTGCTCCATGGCTTCTAAACCTTTCACCGGCCCTCTGCCGTCCACCGAATTCTGCTCCATGGCTTCTAAACCTTTCACCGGCCCTCTGCGTCCACCGAATTCTGCTCCATGGCTTCTAAACCTTTCACCGGCCCTCTGCCGTCCACCGAATTCTGCTCCATGGCTTCTAAACCTTTCACCGGCCCTCTGCCGTCCACCGAATTCTGCTCCATGGCTTCTAAACCTTTCACCGGCCCTCTGCCGTCCACCGAATTCTGCTCCATGGCTTCTAAACCTTTCACCGGCCCTCTGCCGTCCACCGAATTCTGCTCCATGGCTTCTAAACCTTTCACTGGCCCTCTGCCGTCCACCGAATTCTGCTCCATGGCTTCTAAACCTTTCACCGGCCCTCTGCCGTCCACCGAATTCTGCTCCATGGCTTCTAAACCTTTCACCGGCTCTCTGCAGTCCACCGAATTCTGCTCCATGGCTTCTAAACCTTTCACCGGCCCTCTGCCGTCCACCGAATTCTGCTCCATGGCTTCTAAACCTTTCCACTTTTTTCCACTTTTTTCCACTTTTATCCAGTTTTATGGTGGAAAAAGGTGGGAAAAGGTGGGAAAACGTGGAAGAAATTGGAAAAAGTGAAAAAAGTGGAAAAATGTGGCAAAATATGGGAAAAAGTTGGGGAAAAAAGTGGAAAAGGAGTGGAAAAAAGTGGAAAAAAGTGGATAAAACTGGATATAACTCAACTCAACTCATCAACTCATCAACTCAACTCATCAACTCATCAACTCAACTCCTCAACTCCTCAACTCACGGCCCTCTGCCGTCCACCGAATTCTGCTCCATGGCTTCTAAACCTTTCACCGGCCCTCTGCGTCCACCGTATTCTGCTCCATGGCTTCTAAACCTTTCACCGGCCCTCTGCCGTCCACCGAATTCTGCTCCATGGCTTCTAAACCTTTCACCGGCCCTCTGCCGTCCACCGAATTCTGCTCCATGGCTTCTAAACCTTTCACCGGCCCTCTGCCGTCCACCGAATTCTGCTCCATGGCTTCTAAACCTTTCACCGGCCCTCTGCCGTCCACCGAATTCTGCTCCATGGCTTCTAAACCTTTCACTGGCCCTCTGCCGTCCACCGAATTCTGCTCCATGGCTTCTAAACCTTTCACCGGCCCTCTGCCGTCCACCGAATTCTGCTCCATGGCTTCTAAACCTTTCACCGGCTCTCTGCCGTCCACCGAATTCTGCTCCATGGCTTCTAAACCTTTCACCGGCCCTCTGCCGTCCACCGAATTCTGCTCCATGGCTTCTAAACCTTTCCAGTTTTTTCCACTTTTTTCCACTTCTATCCAGTTTTATGGTGGAAAAAGGTGGGAAAAGGTGGAAAAACGTGGAAGAAATTGGAAAAAGTGGAAAAAGTGGAAACATTTGGGAAAATGTGGGAAAAAGGTGGGGAAAAAAGTGGAAAAAGGAGTGGAAAAAACTGGATAAAACTGGATAAAACTGGATAAAACTCAACTCAACTCATCAACTCATCAACTCAACTCATCAACTCAACTCATCAACTCAACTCCTCAACTCACGGCCCTCTGCCGTCCACCGAATTCTGCTCCGTGGCTTCTAAACCTTTCACCGGCCCTCTGCCGTCCACCGAATTCTGCTCCATGGCTTCTAAACCTTTCACCGGCCCTCTGCCGTCCACCGAATTCTGCTCCATGGCTTCTAAACCTTTCACCGGCCCTCTGCCGTCCACCGAATTCTGCTCCATGGCTTCTAAACCTTTAACCGGCCCTCTGCCGTCCACCGAATTCTGCTCCATGGCTTCTAAACCTTTCACCGGCCCTCTGCCGTCCACCGAATTCTGCTCTATGGCTTCTAAACCTTTCACCGGCCCTCTGCCGTCCACCGAATTCTGCTCCATGGCTTCTAAACCTTTCACCGGCCCTCTGCCGTCCACCGAATTCTGCTCCATGGCTTCTAAACCTTTCCAGTTTTTTCCACTTTTTTCCACTTTTATCCAGTTTTATGGTGGAAAAAGGTGGGAAACGTGGAAAAACGTGGAAGAAATTGGAAAAAGTGGAAAAAGTGGAAAAATGTGGGAAAATGTGGGAAAAAGGTGGGAAAAAAGTGGAAAAAAGTGGAAAAAAGTGGATAAAACTCAACTCAACTCAACTCATCAACTCATCAACTCAACTCATCAACTCATCAACTCAACTCATCAACTCAACTCCTCAACTCACGGCCTTCTGCCGTCCACCGAATTCTGCTCCATGGCTTCTAAACCTTTCACCGGCCCTCTGCCGTCCACCGAATTCTGCTCCATGGCTTCTAAACCTTTCAGCGGCCCTCTGCCGTCCACCGAATTCTGCTCCATGGCTTCTAAACCTTTCACCGGCCCTCTGCCGTCCACCGAATTCTGCTCCATGGCTTCTAAACCTTTCACCGGCCCTCTGCCGTCCACCGAATTCTGCTCCATGGCTTCTAAACCTTTCACCGGCCCTCTGCCGTCCACCGAATTCTGCTCCATGGCTTCTAAACCTTTCACCGGCCCTCTGCCGTCCACCGAATTCTGCTCCATGGCTTCTAAACCTTTCACCGGCCCTCTGCTTCCACCGAATTCTGCTCCATGGCTTCTAAACCTTTCACCGGCCCTCTGCCGTCCACCGAATTCTGCTCCATGGCTTCTAAACCTTTCACCGGCCCTCTGCCGTCCACCGAATTCTGCTCCATGGCTTCTAAACCTTTCACCGGCCCTCTGCCGTCCACCGAATTCTGCTCCATGGCTTCTAAACCTTTCCACTTTTTTCCACTTTTTTCCACTTTTATCCAGTTTTATGGTGGAAAAAGGTGGGAAAAGGTGGGAAAACGTGGAAGAAATTGGAAAAAGTGGAAAAAGTGGAAAAATGTGGCAAAATATGGGAAAAATGTGGGGAAAAAAGTGGAAAAGGAGTGGAAAAAAGTGGAAAAAAGTGGATAAAACTGGATATAACTCAACTCAACTCATCAACTCATCAACTCAACTCATCAACTCATCAACTCAACTCCTCAACTCCTCAACTCACGGCCCTCTGCCGTCCACCGAATTCTGCTCCATGGCTTCTAAACCTTTCACCGGCCCTCTGCGTCCACCGTATTCTGCTCCATGGCTTCTAAACCTTTCACCGGCCCTCTGCCGTCCACCGAATTCTGCTCCATGGCTTCTAAACCTTTCACCGGCCCTCTGCCGTCCACCGAATTCTGCTCCATGGCTTCTAAACCTTTCACCGGCCCTCTGCCGTCCACCGAATTCTGCTCCATGGCTTCTAAACCTTTCACCGGCCCTCTGCCGTCCACCGAATTCTGCTCCATGGCTTCTAAACCTTTCACTGGCCCTCTGCCGTCCACCGAATTCTGCTCCATGGCTTCTAAACCTTTCACCGGCCCTCTGCCGTCCACCGAATTCTGCTCCATGGCTTCTAAACCTTTCACCGGCTCTCTGCCGTCCACCGAATTCTGCTCCATGGCTTCTAAACCTTTCACCGGCCCTCTGCCGTCCACCGAATTCTGCTCCATGGCTTCTAAACCTTTCCAGTTTTTTCCACTTTTTTCCACTTCTATCCAGTTTTATGGTGGAAAAAGGTGGGAAAAGGTGGAAAAACGTGGAAGAAATTGGAAAAAGTGGAAAAAGTGGAAAAATTTGGGAAAATGTGGGAAAAAGGTGGGGAAAAAAGTGGAAAAAGGAGTGGAAAAAACTGGATAAAACTGGATAAAACTGGATAAAACTCAACTCAACTCATCAACTCATCAACTCAACTCATCAACTCAACTCATCAACTCAACTCCTCAACTCACGGCCCTCTGCCGTCCACCGAATTCTGCTCCGTGGCTTCTAAACCTTTCACCGGCCCTCTGCCGTCCACCGAATTGTGCTCCATGGCTTCTAAACCTTTCACCGGCCCTCTGCCGTCCACCGAATTCTGCTCTATGGCTTCTAAACCTTTCACCGGCCCTCTGCCGTCCACCGAATTCTGCTCCATGGCTTCTAAACCTTTCACCGGCCCTCTGCCGTCCACCGAATTCTGCTCCATGGCTTCTAAACCTTTCCAGTTTTTTCCACTTTTTTCCACTTTTATCCAGTTTTATGGTGGAAAAAGGTGGGAAACGTGGAAAAACGTGGAAGAAATTGGAAAAAGTGGAAAAAGTGGAAAAATTTGGGAAAATGTGGGAAAAAGGTGGGAAAAAAGTGGAAAAAAGTGGAAAAAAGTGGAAAAAAGTGGATAAAACTCAACTCAACTCAACTCATCAACTCATCAACTCAACTCATCAACTCATCAACTCAACTCATCAACTCAACTCCTCAACTCACGGCCTTCTGCCGTCCACCGAATTCTGCTCCATGGCTTCTAAACCTTTCACCGGCCCTCTGCCGTCCACCGAATTCTGCTCCATGGCTTCTAAACCTTTCAGCGGCCCTCTGCCGTCCACCGAATTCTGCTCCATGGCTTCTAAACCTTTCACCGGCCCTCTGCCGTCCACCGAATTCTGCTCCATGGCTTCTAAACCTTTCACCGGCCCTCTGCCGTCCACCGAATTCTGCTCCATGGCTTCTAAACCTTTCACCGGCCCTCTGCCGTCCACCGAATTCTGCTCCATGGCTTCTAAACCTTTCACCGGCCCTCTGCCGTCCACCGAATTCTGCTCCATGGCTTCTAAACCTTTCACCGGCCCTCTGCTTCCACCGAATTCTGCTCCATGGCTTCTAAACCTTTCACCGGCCCTCTGCCGTCCACCGAATTCTGCTCCATGGCTTCTAAACCTTTCACCGGCCCTCTGCCGTCCACCGAATTCTGCTCCATGGCTTCTAAACCTTTCACCGGCCCTCTGCCGTCCACCGAATTCTGCTCCATGGCTTCTAAACCTTTCCACTTTTTTCCACTTTTTTCCACTTTTATCCAGTTTTATGGTGGAAAAAGGTGGGAAAAGGTGGGAAAACGTGGAAGAAATTGGAAAAAGTGGAAAAAGTGGAAAAATGTGGCAAAATATGGGAAAAAGGTGGGGAAAAAAGTGGAAAAGGAGTGGAAAAAAGTGGAAAAAAGTGGATAAAACTGGATATAACTCAACTCAACTCATCAACTCATCAACTCAACTCATCAACTCATCAACTCAACTCCTCAACTCCTCAACTCACGGCCCTCTGCCGTCCACCGAATTCTGCTCCATGGCTTCTAAACCTTTCACCGGCCCTCTGCGTCCACCGTATTCTGCTCCATGGCTTCTAAACCTTTCACCGGCCCTCTGCCGTCCACCGAATTCTGCTCCATGGCTTCTAAACCTTTCACCGGCCCTCTGCCGTCCACCGAATTCTGCTCCATGGCTTCTAAACCTTTCACCGGCCCTCTGCCGTCCACCGAATTCTGCTCCATGGCTTCTAAACCTTTCACCGGCCCTCTGCCGTCCACCGAATTCTGCTCCATGGCTTCTAAACCTTTCACTGGCCCTCTGCCGTCCACCGAATTCTGCTCCATGGCTTCTAAACCTTTCACCGGCCCTCTGCCGTCCACCGAATTCTGCTCCATGGCTTCTAAACCTTTCACCGGCTCTCTGCCGTCCACCAAATTCTGCTCCATGGCTTCTAAACCTTTCACCGGCCCTCTGCCGTCCACCGAATTCTGCTCCATGGCTTCTAAACCTTTCCAGTTTTTTCCACTTTTTTCCACTTCTATCCAGTTTTATGGTGGAAAAAGGTGGGAAAAGGTGGAAAAACGTGGAAGAAATTGGAAAAAGTGGAAAAAGTGGAAAAATTTGGGAAAATGTGGGAAAAAGGTGGGGAAAAAAGTGGAAAAAGGAGTGGAAAAAACTGGATAAAACTGGATAAAACTGGATAAAACTCAACTCAACTCATCAACTCATCAACTCATCAACTCAACTCATCAACTCAACTCCTCAACTCACGGCCCTCTGCCGTCCACCGAATTCTGCTCCGTGGCTTCTAAACCTTTCACCGGCCCTCTGCCGTCCACCGAATTCTGCTCCATGGCTTCTAAACCTTTCACCGGCCCTCTGCCGTCCACCGAATTCTGCTCCATGGCTTCTAAACCTTTCACCGGCCCTCTGCCGTCCACCGAATTCTGCTCCATGGCTTCTAAACCTTTAACCGGCCCTCTGCCGTCCACCGAATTCTGCTCCATGGCTTCTAAACCTTTCACCGGCCCTCTGCCGTCCACCGAATTCTGCTCCATGGCTTCTAAACCTTTCACCGGCCCTCTGCCGTCCACCGAATTCTGCTCCATGGCTTCTAAACCTTTCACCGGCCCTCTGCCGTCCACCGAATTCTGCTCCATGGCTTCTAAACCTTTCCAGTTTTTTCCACTTTTTTCCACTTTTATCCAGTTTTATGGTGGAAAAAGGTGGGAAACGTGGAAAAACGTGGAAGAAATTGGAAAAAGTGGAAAAAGTGGAAAAATGTGGGAAAATGTGGGAAAAAGGTGGGAAAAAAGTGGAAAAAGGAGTGGAAAAAAGTGGAAAAAAGTGGATAAAACTGGATAAAACTCAACTCAACTCATCAACTCATCAACTCAACTCATCAACTCATCAACTCAACTCATCAACTCAACTCCTCAACTCACGGCCTTCTGCCGTCCACCGAATTCTGCTCCATGGCTTCTAAACCTTTCACCGGCCCTCTGCCGTCCACCGAATTCTGCTCCATGGCTTCTAAACCTTTCAGCGGCCCTCTGCCGTCCACCGAATTCTGCTCCATGGCTTCTAAACCTTTCACCGGCCCTCTGCCGTCCACCGAATTCTGCTCCATGGCTTCTAAACCTTTCACCGGCCCTCTGCCGTCCACCGAATTCTGCTCCATGGCTTCTAAACCTTTCACCGGCCCTCTCCCGTCCACCGAATTCTGCTCCATGGCTTCTAAACCTTTCACCGGCCCTCTGCCGTCCACCGAATTCTGCTCCATGGCTTCTAAACCTTTCACCGGCCCTCTGCCGTCCACCGAATTCTGCTCCATGGCTTCTAAACCTTTCCAGTTTTTTCCAGTTTTTTCCACTTTTATCCAGTTTTATGGTGGAAAAAGGTGGGAAAAGGTGGAAAAACGTGGAAGAAATTGGAAAAAGTGGAAAAAGTGGAAAAATGTGGGAAAATATGGGAAAAAGGTGGGAAAAAAAGTGGAAAAAGGAGTGGAAAAAAGTGGAAAAAAGTGGATAAAACTGGATATAACTCAACTCAACTCATCAACTCATCAACTCATCAACTCATCAACTCAACTCATCAACTCAACTCCTCAACTCACGGCCTTCTGCCGTCCACCGAATTCTGCTCCATGGCTTCTAAAACTTTCACCGGCCCTCTGCCGTCCACCGAATTCTGCTCCATGGCTTCTAAACCTTTCCAGTTTTTTCCACTTTTTTCCACTTTTATCCAGTTTTATGGTGGAAAAAGGTGGGAAAAGGTGGAAAAACGTGGAAGAAATTGGAAAAAGTGGAAAAAGTGGAAAAATGTGGGAAAACGTGGGAAAAAGGTGGGAAAAAAAGTGGAAAAAGGAGTGGAAAAAAGTGGAAAAAAGTGGATAAAACTGGATAAAACTCAACTCAACTCATCAACTCATCAACTCAACTCATCAACTCATCAACTCAACTCATCAACTCAACTCCTCAACTCACGGCCTTCTGCCGTCCACCGAATTCTGCTCCATGGCTTCTAAACCTTTCACCGGCCCTCTGCCGTCCACCGAATTCTGCTCCATGGCTTCTAAACCTTTCACCGGCCCTCTGCCGTCCACCGAATTCTGCTCCATGGCTTCTAAACCTTTCCACTTTTTTCCACTTTTTTCCACTTTTATCCAGTTTTATGGTGGAAAAAGGTGGGAAAAGGTGGGAAAACGTGGAAGAAATTGGAAAAAGTGGAAAAAGTGGAAAAATGTGGCAAAATATGGGAAAAAGGTGGGAAAAAAAGTGGAAAAGGAGTGGAAAAAAGTGGAAAAAAGTGGATAAAACTGGATAAAACTCAACTCAACTCATCAACTCATCAACTCAACTCATCAACTCATCAACTCAACTCATCAACTCAACTCCTCAACTCACGGCCCTCTGCGTCCACCGAATTCTGCTCCGTGGCTTCTAAACCTTTCACCGGCCCTCTGCCGTCCACCGAATTCTGCTCCGTGGCTTCTAAACCTTTCACTGGCCCTCTGCCGTCCACCGAATTCTGCTCCATGGCTTCTAAACCTTTCACCGGCCCTCTGCCGTCCACCGAATTCTGCTCCATGGCTTCTAAACCTTTCACCGGCCCTCTGCCGTCCACCGAATTCTGCTCCATGGCTTCTAAACCTTTCACCGGCCCTCTGCCGTCCACCGAATTCTGCTCCATGGCTTCTAAACCTTTCACCGGCCCTCTGCGTCCACCGAATTCTGCTCCATGGCTTCTAAACCTTTCACCGGCCCTCTGCCGTCCACCGAATTCTGCTCCATGGCTTCTAAACCTTTCACCGGCCCTCTGCCGTCCACCGAATTCTGCTCCATGGCTTCTAAACCTTTCACCGGCCCTCTGCCGTCCACCGAATTCTGCTCCATGGCTTCTAAACCTTTCACCGGCCCTCTGCCGTCCACCGAATTCTGCTCCATGGCTTCTAAACCTTTCACTGGCCCTCTGCCGTCCACCGAATTCTGCTCCATGGCTTCTAAACCTTTCACCGGCCCTCTGCCGTCCACCGAATTCTGCTCCATGGCTTCTAAACCTTTCACCGGCTCTCTGCAGTCCACCGAATTCTGCTCCATGGCTTCTAAACCTTTCACCGGCCCTCTGCCGTCCACCGAATTCTGCTCCATGGCTTCTAAACCTTTCCACTTTTTTCCACTTTTTTCCACTTTTATCCAGTTTTATGGTGGAAAAAGGTGGGAAAAGGTGGGAAAACGTGGAAGAAATTGGAAAAAGTGGAAAAAGTGGAAAAATGTGGCAAAATATGGGAAAAAGGTGGGAAAAAAAGTGGAAAAGGAGTGGAAAAAAGTGGAAAAAAGTGGATAAAACTGGAAATAACTCAACTCAACTCATCAACTCATCAACTCAACTCATCAACTCATCAACTCAACTCCTCAACTCCTCAACTCACGGCCCTCTGCCGTCCACCGAATTCTGCTCCATGGCTTCTAAACCTTTCACCGGCCCTCTGCCGTCCACCGAATTCTGCTCCATGGCTTCTAAACCTTTCACCGGCCCTCTGCCGTCCACCGAATTCTGCTCCATGGCTTCTAAACCTTTCACCGGCCCTCTGCGTCCACCGAATTCTGCTCCATGGCTTCTAAACCTTTCACCGGCCCTCTGCCGTCCACCGAATTCTGCTCCATGGCTTCTAAACCTTTCACCGGCCCTCTGCCGTCCACCGAATTCTGCTCCATGGCTTCTAAACCTTTCACCGGCCCTCTGCCGTCCACCGAATTCTGCTCCATGGCTTCTAAACCTTTCACCGGCCCTCTGCCGTCCACCGAATTCTGCTCCATGGCTTCTAAACCTTTCACTGGCCCTCTGCCGTCCACCGAATTCTGCTCCATGGCTTCTAAACCTTTCACCGGCCCTCTGCCGTCCACCGAATTCTGCTCCATGGCTTCTAAACCTTTCACCGGCTCTCTGCAGTCCACCGAATTCTGCTCCATGGCTTCTAAACCTTTCACCGGCCCTCTGCCGTCCACCGAATTCTGCTCCATGGCTTCTAAACCTTTCCACTTTTTTCCACTTTTTTCCACTTTTATCCAGTTTTATGGTGGAAAAAGGTGGGAAAAGGTGGGAAAACGTGGAGGAAATTGGAAAAAGTGGAAAAAGTGGAAAAATGTGGCAAAATATGGGAAAAAGGTGGGAAAAAAAGTGGAAAAGGAGTGGAAAAAAGTGGAAAAAAGTGGATAAAACTGGATATAACTCAACTCAACTCATCAACTCATCAACTCAACTCATCAACTCATCAACTCAACTCCTCAACTCCTCAACTCACGGCCCTCTGCCGTCCACCGAATTCTGCTCCATGGCTTCTAAACCTTTCACCGGCCCTCTGCGTCCACCGTATTCTGCTCCATGGCTTCTAAACCTTTCACCGGCCCTCTGCCGTCCACCGAATTCTGCTCCATGGCTTCTAAACCTTTCACCGGCCCTCTGCCGTCCACCGAATTCTGCTCCATGGCTTCTAAACCTTTCACCGGCCCTCTGCCGTCCACCGAATTCTGCTCCATGGCTTCTAAACCTTTCACCGGCCCTCTGCCGTCCACCGAATTCTGCTCCATGGCTTCTAAACCTTTCACTGGCCCTCTGCCGTCCACCGAATTCTGCTCCATGGCTTCTAAACCTTTCACCGGCCCTCTGCCGTCCACCGAATTCTGCTCCATGGCTTCTAAACCTTTCACCGGCTCTCTGCCGTCCACCGAATTCTGCTCCATGGCTTCTAAACCTTTCACCGGCCCTCTGCCGTCCACCGAATTCTGCTCCATGGCTTCTAAACCTTTCCAGTTTTTTCCACTTTTTTCCACTTCTATCCAGTTTTATGGTGGAAAAAGGTGGGAAAAGGTGGAAAAACGTGGAAGAAATTGGAAAAAGTGCAAAAAGTGGAAAAATTTGGGAAAATGTGGGAAAAAGGTGGGGAAAAAAGTGGAAAAAGGAGTGGAAACAACTGGATAAAACTGGATAAAACTGGATAAAACTCAACTCAACTCATCAACTCATCAACTCAACTCATCAACTCAACTCATCAACTCAACTCCTCAACTCACGGCCCTCTGCCGTCCACCGAATTCTGCTCCGTGGCTTCTATACCTTTCACCGGCCCTCTGCCGTCCACCGAATTCTGCTCCATGGCTTCTAAACCTTTCACCGGCCCTCTGCCGTCCACCGAATTCTGCTCCATGGCTTCTAAACCTTTCACCGGCCCTCTGCCGTCCACCGAATTCTGCTCCATGGCTTCTAAACCTTTAACCGGCCCTCTGCCGTCCACCGAATTCTGCTCCATGGCTTCTAAACCTTTCACCGGCCCTCTGCCGTCCACCGAATTCTGCTCTATGGCTTCTAAACCTTTCACCGGCCCTCTGCCGTCCACCGAATTCTGCTCCATGGCTTCTAAACCTTTCACCGGCCCTCTGCCGTCCACCGAATTCTGCTCCATGGCTTCTAAACCTTTCCAGTTTTTTCCACTTTTTTCCACTTTTATCCAGTTTTATGGTGGAAAAAGGTGGGAAAACGTGGAAAAACGTGGAAGAAATTGGAAAAAGTGGAAAAAGTGGAAAAATGTGGGAAAATGTGGGAAAAAGGTGGGAAAAAGTGGAAAAAGTGGAAAAAAGTGGAAAAAAGTGGATAAAACTCAACTCAACTCAACTCATCAACTCATCAACTCAACTCATCAACTCATCAACTCAACTCATCAACTCAACTCCTCAACTCACGGCCTTCTGCCGTCCACCGAATTCTGCTCCATGGCTTCTAAACCTTTCACCGGCCCTCTGCCGTCCACCGAATTCTGCTCCATGGCTTCTAAACCTTTCAGCGGCCCTCTGCCGTCCACCGAATTCTGCTCCATGGCTTCTAAACCTTTCACCGGCCCTCTGCCGTCCACCGAATTCTGCTCCATGGCTTCTAAACCTTTCACCGGCCCTCTGCCGTCCACCGAATTCTGCTCCATGGCTTCTAAACCTTTCACCGGCCCTCTGCCGTCCACCGAATTCTGCTCCATGGCTTCTAAACCTTTCACCGGCCCTCTGCCGTCCACCGAATTCTGCTCCATGGCTTCTAAACCTTTCACCGGCCCTCTGCCGTCCACCGAATTCTGCTCCATGGCTTCTAAACCTTTCACCGGCCCTCTGCTTCCACCGAATTCTGCTCCATGGCTTCTAAACCTTTCACCGGCCCTCTGCCGTCCACCGAATTCTGCTCCATGGCTTCTAAACCTTTCACCGGCCCTCTGCCGTCCACCGAATTCTGCTCCATGGCTTCTAAACCTTTCACCGGCCCTCTGCCGTCCACCGAATTCTGCTCCATGGCTTCTAAACCTTTCACCGGCCCTCTGCCGTCCACCGAATTCTGCTCCATGGCTTCTAAACCTTTCACTGGCCCTCTGCCGTCCACCGAATTCTGCTCCATGGCTTCTAAACCTTTCACCGGCCCTCTGCCGTCCACCGAATTCTGCTCCATGGCTTCTAAACCTTTCACCGGCCCTCTGCCGTCCACCGAATTCTGCTCCATGGCTTCTAAACCTTTCACCGGCCCTCTGCCGTCCACCGAATTCTGCTCCATGGCTTCTAAACCTTTCCACTTTTTTCCACTTTTTTCCACTTTTATCCAGTTTTATGGTGGAAAAAGGTGGGAAAAGGTGGGAAAACGTGGAAGAAATTGGAAAATGTGGAAAAAGTGGAAAAATGTGGGAAAATATGGGAAAAAGGTGGGAAAAAAAGTGGAAAAAGGAGTGGAAAAAAGTGGAAAAAAGTGGATAAAACTGGATATAACTCAACTCAACTCATCAACTCATCAACTCAACTCATCAACTCATCAACTCAACTCATCAACTCAACTCCTCAACTCACGGCCCTCTGCCGTCCACCGAATTCTGCTCCATGGCTTCTAAACCTTTCACCGGCCCTCTCCCGTCCACCGAATTCTGCTCCATGGCTTCTAAACCTTTCACCGGCCCTCTGCCGTCCACCGAATTCTGCTCCATGGCTTCTAAACCTTTCACCGGCCCTCTGCCGTCCACCGAATTCTGCTCCATGGCTTCTAAACCTTTCCAGTTTTTTCCAGTTTTTTCCACTTTTATCCAGTTTTATGGTGGAAAAAGGTGGGAAAAGGTGGAAAAACGTGGAAAAACGTGGAAGAAATTGGAAAAAGTGGAAAAAGTGGAAAAATGTGGGAAAATATGGGAAAAAGGTGGGAAAAAAAGTGGAAAAAGGAGTGGAAAAAAGTGGAAAAAAGTGGATAAAACTGGATATAACTCAACTCAACTCATCAACTCATCAACTCAACTCATCAACTCATCAACTCAACTCATCAACTCAACTCCTCAACTCACGGCCCTCTGCCGTCCACCGAATTCTGCTCCATGGCTTCTAAACCTTTCACCGGCCCTCTGCCGTCCACCGAATTCTGCTCCATGGCTTCTAAACCTTTCACCGGCCCTCTGCGGTCCACCGAATTCTGCTCCATGGCTTCTAAACCTTTCACCGGCCCTCTGCCGTCCACCGAATTCTGCTCCATGGCTTCTAAACCTTTCCAGTTTTTTCCACTTTTTTCCACTTTTATCCAGTTTTATGGTGGAAAAAGGTGGGAAAAGGTGGAAAAACGTGGAAGAAATTGGAAAAAGTGGGGAAAGTGGAAAAATGTGGGAAAATGTGGGAAAAATGTGGGAAAAAAAGTGGAAAAAGGAGTGGAAAAAAGTGGAAAAAGGTGGATAAAACTGGATAAAACTCAACTCAACTCATCAACTCATCAACTCAACTCATCAACTCATCAACTCAACTCATCAACTCAACTCCTCAACTCACGGCCTTCTGCCGTCCACCGAATTCTGCTCCATGGCTTCTAAACCTTTCACCGGCCCTCTGCCGTCCACCGAATTCTGCTCCATGGCTTCTAAACCTTTCACCGGCCCTCTGCCGTCCACCGAATTCTGCTCCATGGCTTCTAAACCTTTCACCGGCCCTCTGCCGTCCACCGAATTCTGCTCCATGGCTTCTAAACCTTTCACCGGCCCTCTGCCGTCCACCGAATTCTGCTCCATGGCTTCTAAACCTTTCACCGGCCCTCTGCCGTCCACCGAATTCTGCTCCATGGCTTCTAAACCTTTCACCGGCCCTCTGCCGTCCACCGAATTCTGCTCCATGGCTTCTAAACCTTTCACCGGCCCTCTGCCGTCCACCGAATTCTGCTCCATGGCTTCTAAACCTTTCACCGGCCCTCTGCCGTCCACCGAATTCTGCTCCATGGCTTCTAAACCTTTCACCGGCCCTCTGCCGTCCACCGAATTCTGCTCCATGGCTTCTAAACCTTTCACCGGCCCTCTGCCGTCCACCGAATTCTGCTCCATGGCTTCTAAACCTTTCACCGGCCCTCTGCCGTCCACCGAATTCTGCTCCATGGCTTCTAAACCTTTCCAGTTTTTTCCACTTTTTTCCACTTTTATCCAGTTTTATGGTGGAAAAAGGTGGGAAAAGGTGGAAAAACGTGGAAGAAATTGGAAAAAGTGGAAAAAGTGGAAAAATGTGGGAAAATGTGGGAAAAAGGTGGGAAAAAAAGTGGAAAAAGGAGTGGAAAAAAGTGGAAAAAAGTGGATAAAACTGGATAAAACTCAACTCAACTCATCAACTCATCAACTCAACTCATCAACTCATCAACTCAACTCATCAACTCAACTCCTCAACTCACGGCCTTCTGCCGTCCACCGAATTCTGCTCCATGGCTTCTAAACCTTTCACCGGCCCTCTGCCGTCCACCGAATTCTGCTCCATGGCTTCTAAACCTTTCAGCGGCCCTCTGCCGTCCACCGAATTCTGCTCCATGGCTTCTAAACCTTTCACCAGCCCTCTGCCGTCCACCGAATTCTGCTCCATGGCTTCTAAACCTTTCACCGGCCCTCTGCCGTCCACCGAATTCTGCTCCATGGCTTCTAAACCTTTCACCGGCCCTCTGCCGTCCACCGAATTCTGCTCCATGGCTTCTAAACCTTTCACCGGCCCTCTGCCGTCCACCGAATTCTGCTCCATGGCTTCTAAACCTTTCACCGGCCCTCTGCCGTCCACCGAATTCTGCTCCATGGCTTCTAAACCTTTCACTGGCCCTCTGCCGTCCACCGAATTCTGCTCCATGGCTTCTAAACCTTTCACCGGCCCTCTGCCGTCCACCGAATTCTGCTCCATGGCTTCTAAACCTTTCAGCGGCCCTCTGCCGTCCACCGAATTCTGCTCCATGGCTTCTAAACCTTTCACCGGCCCTCTGCCATCCACCGAATTCTGCTCCATGGCTTCTAAACCTTTCACCGGCCCTCTGCCGTCCACCGAATTCTGCTCCATGGCTTCTAAACCTTTCACCGGCCCTCTGTCGTCCACCGAATTCTGCTCCATGGCTTCTAAACCTTTCACCGGCCCTCTGCCGTCCACCGAATTCTGCTCCATGGCTTCTAAACCTTTCACCGGCCCTCTGCGTCCACCGAATTCTGCTCCATGGCTTCTAAACCTTTCACCGGCCCTCTGCCGTCCACCGAATTCTGCTCCATGGCTTCTAAACCTTTCACCGGCCCTCTGCCGTCCACCGAATTCTGCTCCATGGCTTCTAAACCTTTCACCGGCCCTCTGTCGTCCACCGAATTCTGCTCCATGGCTTCTAAACCTTTCACCGGCCCTCTGCCGTCCACCGAATTCTGCTCCATGGCTTCTAAACCTTTCACCGGCCCTCTGCCGTCCACCGAATTCTGCTCCATGGCTTCTAAACCTTTCACCGGCCCTCTGCCGTCCACCGAATTCTGCTCCATGGCTTCTAAACCTTTCACCGGCCCTCTGCCGTCCACCGAATTCTGCTCCATGGCTTCTAAACCTTTCACCGGCCCTCTGCCGTCCACCGAATTCTGCTCCATGGCTTCTAAACCTTTCACTGGCCCTCTGCCGTCCACCGAATTCTGCTCCATGGCTTCTAAACCTTTCACCGGCCCTCTGCCGTCCACCGAATTCTGCTCCATGGCTTCTAAACCTTTCAGCGGCCCTCTGCCGTCCACCGAATTCTGCTCCATGGCTTCTAAACCTTTCACCGGCCCTCTGCCATCCACCGAATTCTGCTCCATGGCTTCTAAACCTTTCACCGGCCCTCTGCCGTCCACCGAATTCTGCTCCATGGCTTCTAAACCTTTCACCGGCCCTCTGTCGTCCACCGAATTCTGCTCCATGGCTTCTAAACCTTTCACCGGCCCTCTGCCGTCCACCGAATTCTGCTCCATGGCTTCTAAACCTTTCACCGGCCCTCTGCCGTCCACCGAATTCTGCTCCATGGCTTCTAAACCTTTCACCGGCCCTCTGCCGTCCACCGAATTCTGCTCCATGGCTTCTAAACCTTTCACTGGCCCTCTGCCGTCCACCGAATTCTGCTCCATGGCTTCTAAACCTTTCACCGGCCCTCTGCCGTCCACCGAATTCTGCTCCATGGCTTCTAAACCTTTCACCGGCTCTCTGCAGTCCACCGAATTCTGCTCCATGGCTTCTAAACCTTTCACCGGCCCTCTGCCGTCCACCGAATTCTGCTCCATGGCTTCTAAACCTTTCCACTTTTTTCCACTTTTTTCCACTTTTATCCAGTTTTATGGTGGAAAAAGGTGGGAAAAGGTGGGAAAACGTGGAGGAAATTGGAAAAAGTGGAAAAAGTGGAAAAATGTGGCAAAATATGGGAAAAAGGTGGGAAAAAAGTGGAAAAGGAGTGGAAAAAAGTGGAAAAAAGTGGATAAAACTGGATATAACTCAACTCAACTCATCAACTCATCAACTCAACTCATCAACTCATCAACTCAACTCATCAACTCAACTCCTCAACTCACGGCCTTCTGCCGTCCACCGAATTCTGCTCCATGGCTTCTAAACCTTTCACCGGCCCTCTGCCGTCCACCGAATTCTGCTCCATGGCTTCTAAACCTTTCAGCGGCCCTCTGCCGTCCACCGAATTCTGCTCCATGGCTTCTAAACCTTTCACCGGCCCTCTGCCGTCCACCGAATTCTGCTCCATGGCTTCTAAACCTTTCACCGGCCCTCTGCCGTCCACCGAATTCTGCTCCATGGCTTCTAAACCTTTCACCGGCCCTCTGCCGTCCACCGAATTCTGCTCCATGGCTTCTAAACCTTTCACCGGCCCTCTGCCGTCCACCGAATTCTGCTCCATGGCTTCTAAACCTTTCACCGGCCCTCTGCCGTCCACCGAATTCTGCTCCATGGCTTCTAAACCTTTCACCGGCCCTCTGCTTCCACCGAATTCTGCTCCATGGCTTCTAAACCTTTCACCGGCCCTCTGCCGTCCACCGAATTCTGCTCCATGGCTTCTAAACCTTTCACCGGCCCTCTGCCGTCCACCGAATTCTGCTCCATGGCTTCTAAACCTTTCACCGGCCCTCTGCCGTCCACCGAATTCTGCTCCATGGCTTCTAAACCTTTCACCGGCCCTCTGCCGTCCACCGAATTCTGCTCCATGGCTTCTAAACCTTTCACTGGCCCTCTGCCGTCCACCGAATTCTGCTCCATGGCTTCTAAACCTTTCACCGGCCCTCTGCCGTCCACCGAATTCTGCTCCATGGCTTCTAAACCTTTCACCGGCCCTCTGCCGTCCACCGAATTCTGCTCCATGGCTTCTAAACCTTTCACCGGCCCTCTGCCGTCCACCGAATTCTGCTCCATGGCTTCTAAACCTTTCCACTTTTTTCCACTTTTATCCAGTTTTATGGTGGAAAAAGGTGGGAAAAGGTGGGAAAACGTGGAAGAAATTGGAAAATGTGGAAAAAGTGGAAAAATGTGGGAAAATATGGGAAAAAGGTGGGAAAAAAAGTGGAAAAAGGAGTGGAAAAAAGTGGAAAAAAGTGGATAAAACTGGATATAACTCAACTCAACTCATCAACTCATCAACTCAACTCATCAACTCATCAACTCAACTCATCAACTCAACTCCTCAACTCACGGCCCTCTGCCGTCCACCGAATTCTGCTCCATGGCTTCTAAACCTTTCACCGGCCCTCTCCCGTCCACCGAATTCTGCTCCATGGCTTCTAAACCTTTCACCGGCCCTCTGCCGTCCACCGAATTCTGCTCCATGGCTTCTAAACCTTTCACCGGCCCTCTGCCGTCCACCGAATTCTGCTCCATGGCTTCTAAACCTTTCCAGTTTTTTCCACTTTTTTCCACTTTTATCCAGTTTTATGGTGGAAAAAGGTGGGAAAAGGTGGAAAAACGTGGAAAAACATGGAAGAAATTGGAAAAAGTGGAAAAAGTGGAAAAATGTGGGAAAATATGGGAAAAAGGTGGGAAAAAAAGTGGAAAAAGGAGTGGAAAAAAGTGGAAAAAAGTGGATAAAACTGGATATAACTCAACTCAACTCATCAACTCATCAACTCAACTCATCAACTCATCAACTCAACTCATCAACTCAACTCCTCAACTCACGGCCCTCTGCCGTCCACCGAATTCTGCTCCATGGCTTCTAAACCTTTCACCGGCCCTCTGCCGTCCACCGAATTCTGCTCCATGGCTTCTAAACCTTTCACCGGCCCTCTGCGGTCCACCGAATTCTGCTCCATGGCTTCTAAACCTTTCACCGGCCCTCTGCCGTCCACCGAATTCTGCTCCATGGCTTCTAAACCTTTCCAGTTTTTTCCACTTTTTTCCACTTTTATCCAGTTTTATGGTGGAAAAAGGTGGGAAAAGGTGGAAAAACGTGGAAGAAATTGGAAAAAGTGGGAAAAGTGGAAAAATGTGGGAAAATGTGGGAAAAATGTGGGAAAAAAAGTGGAAAAAGGAGTGGAAAAAAGTGGAAAAAAGTGGATAAAACTGGATAAAACTCAACTCAACTCATCAACTCATCAACTCAACTCATCAACTCATCAACTCAACTCATCAACTCAACTCCTCAACTCACGGCCTTCTGCCGTCCACCGAATTCTGCTCCATGGCTTCTAAACCTTTCACCGGCCCTCTGCCGTCCACCGAATTCTGCTCCATGGCTTCTAAACCTTTCACCGGCCCTCTGCCGTCCACCGAATTCTGCTCCATGGCTTCTAAACCTTTCACCGGCCCTCTGCCGTCCACCGAATTCTGCTCCATGGCTTCTAAACCTTTCACCGGCCCTCTGCCGTCCACCGAATTCTGCTCCATGGCTTCTAAACCTTTCACCGGCCCTCTGCCGTCCACCGAATTCTGCTCCATGGCTTCTAAACCTTTCACCGGCCCTCTGCCGTCCACCGAATTCTGCTCCATGGCTTCTAAACCTTTCACCGGCCCTCTGCCGTCCACCGAATTCTGCTCCATGGCTTCTAAACCTTTCACCGGCCCTCTGCCGTCCACCGAATTCTGCTCCATGGCTTCTAAACCTTTCACCGGCCCTCTGCCGTCCACCGAATTCTGCTCCATGGCTTCTAAACCTTTCCAGTTTTTTCCACTTTTTTCCACTTTTATCCAGTTTTATGGTGGAAAAAGGTGGGAAAAGGTGGAAAAACGTGGAAGAAATTGGAAAAAGTGGAAAAAGTGGAAAAATGTGGGAAAATGTGGGAAAAAGGTGGGAAAAAAAGTGGAAAAAGGAGTGGAGAAAAGTGGAAAAAAGTGGATAAAACTGGATAAAACTCAACTCAACTCATCAACTCATCAACTCAACTCATCAACTCATCAACTCAACTCATCAACTCAACTCCTCAACTCACGGCCTTCTGCCGTCCACCGAATTCTGCTCCATGGCTTCTAAACCTTTCACCGGCCCTCTGCCGTCCACCGAATTCTGCTCCATGGCTTCTAAACCTTTCAGCGGCCCTCTGCCGTCCACCGAATTCTGCTCCATGGCTTCTAAACCTTTCACCAGCCCTCTGCCGTCCACCGAATTCTGCTCCATGGCTTCTAAACCTTTCACCGGCCCTCTGCCGTCCACCGAATTCTGCTCCATGGCTTCTAAACCTTTCACTGGCCCTCTGCCGTCCACCGAATTCTGCTCCATGGCTTCTAAACCTTTCACCGGCCCTCTGCCGTCCACCGAATTCTGCTCCATGGCTTCTAAACCTTTCAGCGGCCCTCTGCCGTCCACCGAATTCTGCTCCATGGCTTCTAAACCTTTCACCGGCCCTCTGCCATCCACCGAATTCTGCTCCATGGCTTCTAAACCTTTCACCGGCCCTCTGCCGTCCACCGAATTCTGCTCCATGGCTTCTAAACCTTTCACCGGCCCTCTGTCGTCCATCGAATTCTGCTCCATGGCTTCTAAACCTTTCACCGGCCCTCTGCCGTCCACCGAATTCTGCTCCATGGCTTCTAAACCTTTCACCGGCCCTCTGCGTCCACCGAATTCTGCTCCATGGCTTCTAAACCTTTCACCGGCCCTCTGCCGTCCACCGAATTCTGCTCCATGGCTTCTAAACCTTTCACCGGCCCTCTGCCGTCCACCGAATTCTGCTCCATGGCTTCTAAACCTTTCACCGGCCCTCTGTCGTCCACCGAATTCTGCTCCATGGCTTCTAAACCTTTCACCGGCCCTCTGCCGTCCACCGAATTCTGCTCCATGGCTTCTAAACCTTTCACGGGCCCTCTGCCGTCCACCGAATTCTGCTCCATGGCTTCTAAACCTTTCACCGGCCCTCTGCCGTCCACCGAATTCTGCTCCATGGCTTCTAAACCTTTCACCGGCCCTCTGCCGTCCACCGAATTCTGCTCCATGGCTTCTAAACCTTTCACCGGCCCTCTGCCGTCCACCGAATTCTGCTCCATGGCTTCTAAACCTTTCACTGGCCCTCTGCCGTCCACCGAATTCTGCTCCATGGCTTCTAAACCTTTCACCGGCCCTCTGCCGTCCACCGAATTCTGCTCCATGGCTTCTAAACCTTTCAGCGGCCCTCTGCCGTCCACCGAATTCTGCTCTATGGCTTCTAAACCTTTCACCGGCCCTCTGCCATCCACCGAATTCTGCTCCATGGCTTCTAAACCTTTCACCGGCCCTCTGCCGTCCACCGAATTCTGCTCCATGGCTTCTAAACCTTTCACCGGCCCTCTGTCGTCCACCGAATTCTGCTCCATGGCTTCTAAACCTTTCACCGGCCCTCTGCCGTCCACCGAATTCTGCTCCATGGCTTCTAAACCTTTCACCGGCCCTCTGCCGTCCACCGAATTCTGCTCCATGGCTTCTAAACCTTTCACCGGCCCTCTGCCGTCCACCGAATTCTGCTCCATGGCTTCTAAACCTTTCACTGGCCCTCTGCCGTCCACCGAATTCTGCTCCATGGCTTCTAAACCTTTCACCGGCCCTCTGCCGTCCACCGAATTCTGCTCCATGGCTTCTAAACCTTTCACCGGCTCTCTGCAGTCCACCGAATTCTGCTCCATGGCTTCTAAACCTTTCACCGGCCCTCTGCCGTCCACCGAATTCTGCTCCATGGCTTCTAAACCTTTCCACTTTTTTCCACTTTTTTCCACTTTTATCCAGTTTTATGGTGGAAAAAGGTGGGAAAAGGTGGGAAAACGTGGAGGAAATTGGAAAAAGTGGAAAAAGTGGAAAAATGTGGCAAAATATGGGAAAAAGGTGGGAAAAAAGTGGAAAAGGAGTGGAAAAAAGTGGAAAAAAGTGGATAAAACTGGATATAACTCAACTCAACTCATCAACTCATCAACTCAACTCATCAACTCATCAACTCAACTCCTCAACTCCTCAACTCACGGCCCTCTGCCGTCCACCGAATTCTGCTCCATGGCTTCTAAACCTTTCACCGGCCCTCTGTGTCCACCGTATTCTGCTCCATGGCTTCTAAACCTTTCACAGGCCCTCTGCCGTCCACCGAATTCTGCTCCATGGCTTCTAAACCTTTCACCGGCCCTCTGCCGTCCACCGAATTCTGCTCCATGGCTTCTAAACCTTTCACCGGCCCTCTGCCGTCCACCGAATTCTGCTCCATGGCTTCTAAACCTTTCACCGGCCCTCTGCCGTCCACCGAATTCTGCTCCATGGCTTCTAAACCTTTCACTGGCCCTCTGCCGTCCACCGAATTCTGCTCCATGGCTTCTAAACCTTTCACCGGCCCTCTGCCGTCCACCGAATTCTGCTCCATGGCTTCTAAACCTTTCACCGGCTCTCTGCCGTCCACCGAATTCTGCTCCATGGCTTCTAAACCTTTCACCGGCCCTCTGCCGTCCACCGAATTCTGCTCCATGGCTTCTAAACCTTTCCAGTTTTTTCCACTTTTTTCCACTTCTATCCAGTTTTATGGTGGAAAAAGGTGGGAAAAGGTGGAAAAACGTGGAAGAAATTGGAAAAATTGCAAAAAGTGGAAAAATTTGGGAAAATGTGGGAAAAAGGTGGGGAAAAAAGTGGAAAAAGGAGTGGAAAAAACTGGATAAAACTGGATAAAACTGGATAAAACTCAACTCAACTCATCAACTCATCAACTCAACTCATCAACTCAACTCATCAACTCAACTCCTCAACTCACGGCCCTCTGCCGTCCACCGAATTCTGCTCCGTGGCTTCTATACCTTTCACCGGCCCTCTGCCGTCCACCGAATTCTGCTCCATGGCTTCTAAACCTTTCACCGGCCCTCTGCCGTCCACCGAATTCTGCTCCATGGCTTCTAAACCTTTCACCGGCCCTCTGCCGTCCACCGAATTCTGCTCCATGGCTTCTAAACCTTTAACCGGCCCTCTGCCGTCCACCGAATTCTGCTCCATGGCTTCTAAACCTTTCACCGGCCCTCTGCCGTCCACCGAATTCTGCTCTATGGCTTCTAAACCTTTCACCGGCCCTCTGCCGTCCACCGAATTCTGCTCCATGGCTTCTAAACCTTTCACCGGCCCTCTGCCGTCCACCGAATTCTGCTCCATGGCTTCTAAACCTTTCCACTTTTTTCCACTTTTTTCCACTTTTATCCAGTTTTATGGTGGAAAAAGGTGGGAAAACGTGGAAAAACGTGGAAGAAATTGGAAAAAGTGGAAAAAGTGGAAAAATGTGGGAAAATGTGGGAAAAAGGTGGGAAAAAAGTGGAAAAAGTGGAAAAAAGTGGAAAAAAGTGGATAAAACTCAACTCAACTCAACTCATCAACTCATCAACTCAACTCATCAACTCATCAACTCAACTCATCAACTCAACTCCTCAACTCACGGCCTTCTGCCGTCCACCGAATTCTGCTCCATGGCTTCTAAACCTTTCACCGGCCCTCTGCCGTCCACCGAATTCTGCTCCATGGCTTCTAAACCTTTCAGCGGCCCTCTGCCGTCCACCGAATTCTGCTCCATGGCTCTAAACCTTTCACCGGCCCTCTGCCGTCCACCGAATTCTGCTCCATGGCTTCTAAACCTTTCACCGGCCCTCTGCCGTCCACCGAATTCTGCTCCATGGCTTCTAAACCTTTCACCGGCCCTCTGCCGTCCACCGAATTCTGCTCCATGGCTTCTAAACCTTTCACCGGCCCTCTGCCGTCCACCGAATTCTGCTCCATGGCTTCTAAACCTTTCACCGGCCCTCTGCCGTCCACCGAATTCTGCTCCATGGCTTCTAAACCTTTCACCGGCCCTCTGCTTCCACCGAATTCTGCTCCATGGCTTCTAAACCTTTCACCGGCCCTCTGCCGTCCACCGAATTCTGCTCCATGGCTTCTAAACCTTTCACCGGCCCTCTGCCGTCCACCGAATTCTGCTCCATGGCTTCTAAACCTTTCACCGGCCCTCTGCCGTCCACCGAATTCTGCTCCATGGCTTCTAAACCTTTCACCGGCCCTCTGCCGTCCACCGAATTCTGCTCCATGGCTTCTAAACCTTTCACTGGCCCTCTGCCGTCCACCGAATTCTGCTCCATGGCTTCTAAACCTTTCACCGGCCCTCTGCCGTCCACCGAATTCTGCTCCATGGCTTCTAAACCTTTCACCGGCCCTCTGCCGTCCACCGAATTCTGCTCCATGGCTTCTAAACCTTTCACCGGCCCTCTGCCGTCCACCGAATTCTGCTCCATGGCTTCTAAACCTTTCCACTTTTTTCCACTTTTTTCCACTTTTATCCAGTTTTATGGTGGAAAAAGGTGGGAAAAGGTGGGAAAACGTGGAAGAAATTGGAAAATGTGGAAAAAGTGGAAAAATGTGGGAAAATATGGGAAAAAGGTGGGAAAAAAAGTGGAAAAAGGAGTGGAAAAAAGTGGAAAAAAGTGGATAAAACTGGATATAACTCAACTCAACTCATCAACTCATCAACTCAACTCATCAACTCATCAACTCAACTCATCAACTCAACTCCTCAACTCACGGCCCTCTGCCGTCCACCGAATTCTGCTCCATGGCTTCTAAACCTTTCACCGGCCCTCTCCCGTCCACCGAATTCTGCTCCATGGCTTCTAAACCTTTCACCGGCCCTCTGCCGTCCACCGAATTCTGCTCCATGGCTTCTAAACCTTTCACCGGCCCTCTGCCGTCCACCGAATTCTGCTCCATGGCTTCTAAACCTTTCACCGGCCCTCTGCTTCCACCGAATTCTGCTCCATGGCTTCTAAACCTTTCACCGGCCCTCTGCCGTCCACCGAATTCTGCTCCATGGCTTCTAAACCTTTCACCGGCCCTCTGCCGTCCACCGAATTCTGCTCCATGGCTTCTAAACCTTTCACCGGCCCTCTGCCGTCCACCGAATTCTGCTCCATGGCTTCTAAACCTTTCACCGGCCCTCTGCCGTCCACCGAATTCTGCTCCATGGCTTCTAAACCTTTCACTGGCCCTCTGCCGTCCACCGAATTCTGCTCCATGGCTTCTAAACCTTTCACCGGCCCTCTGCCGTCCACCGAATTCTGCTCCATGGCTTCTAAACCTTTCACCGGCCCTCTGCCGTCCACCGAATTCTGCTCCATGGCTTCTAAACCTTTCACCGGCCCTCTGCCGTCCACCGAATTCTGCTCCATGGCTTCTAAACCTTTCCACTTTTTTCCACTTTTTTCCACTTTTATCCAGTTTTATGGTGGAAAAAGGTGGGAAAAGGTGGGAAAACGTGGAAGAAATTGGAAAATGTGGAAAAAGTGGAAAAATGTGGGAAAATATGGGAAAAAGGTGGGAAAAAAAGTGGAAAAAGGAGTGGAAAAAAGTGGAAAAAAGTGGATAAAACTGGATATAACTCAACTCAACTCATCAACTCATCAACTCAACTCATCAACTCATCAACTCAACTCATCAACTCAACTCCTCAACTCACGGCCCTCTGCCGTCCACCGAATTCTGCTCCATGGCTTCTAAACCTTTCACCGGCCCTCTCCCGTCCACCGAATTCTGCTCCATGGCTTCTAAACCTTTCACCGGCCCTCTGCCGTCCACCGAATTCTGCTCCATGGCTTCTAAACCTTTCACCGGCCCTCTGCCGTCCACCGAATTCTGCTCCATGGCTTCTAAACCTTTCCAGTTTTTTCCACTTTTTTCCACTTTTATCCAGTTTTATGGTGGAAAAAGGTGGGAAAAGGTGGAAAAACGTGGAAAAACGTGGAAGAAATTGGAAAAAGTGGAAAAAGTGGAAAAATGTGGGAAAATATGGGAAAAAGGTGGGAAAAAAAGTGGAAAAAGGAGTGGAAAAAAGTGGAAAAAAGTGGATAAAACTGGATATAACTCAACTCAACTCATCAACTCATCAACTCAACTCATCAACTCATCAACTCAACTCATCAACTCAACTCCTCAACTCACGGCCCTCTGCCGTCCACCGAATTCTGCTCCATGGCTTCTAAACCTTTCACCGGCCCTCTGCCGTCCACCGAATTCTGCTCCATGGCTTCTAAACCTTTCACCGGCCCTCTGCGGTCCACCGAATTCTGCTCCATGGCTTCTAAACCTTTCACCGGCCCTCTGCCGTCCACCGAATTCTGCTCCATGGCTTCTAAACCTTTCCAGTTTTTTCCACTTTTTTCCACTTTTATCCAGTTTTATGGTGGAAAAAGGTGGGAAAAGGTGGAAAAACGTGGAAGAAATTGGAAAAAGTGGGAAAAGTGGAAAAATGTGGGAAAATGTGGGAAAAATGTGGGAAAAAAAGTGGAAAAAGGAGTGGAAAAAAGTGGAAAAAAGTGGATAAAACTGGATAAAACTCAACTCAACTCATCAACTCAACTCATCAACTCATCAACTCAACTCATCAACTCAACTCCTCAACTCACGGCCTTCTGCCGTCCACCGAATTCTGCTCCATGGCTTCTAAACCTTTCACCGGCCCTCTGCCGTCCACCGAATTCTGCTCCATGGCTTCTAAACCTTTCACCGGCCCTCTGCCGTCCACCGAATTCTGCTCCATGGCTTCTAAACCTTTCACCGGCCCTCTGCCGTCCACCGAATTCTGCTCCATGGCTTCTAAACCTTTCACCGGCCCTCTGCCGTCCACCGAATTCTGCTCCATGGCTTCTAAACCTTTCACCGGCCCTCTGCCGTCCACCGAATTCTGCTCCATGGCTTCTAAACCTTTCACCGGCCCTCTGCCGTCCACCGAATTCTGCTCCATGGCTTCTAAACCTTTCACCGGCCCTCTGCCGTCCACCGAATTCTGCTCCATGGCTTCTAAACCTTTCACCGGCCCTCTGCCGTCCACCGAATTCTGCTCCATGGCTTCTAAACCTTTCACCGGCCCTCTGCCGTCCACCGAATTCTGCTCCATGGCTTCTAAACCTTTCACCGGCCCTCTGCCGTCCACCGAATTCTGCTCCATGGCTTCTAAACCTTTCACCGGCCCTCTGCCGTCCACCGAATTCTGCTCCATGGCTTCTAAACCTTTCACCGGCCCTCTGCCGTCCACCGAATTCTGCTCCATGGCTTCTAAACCTTTCCACTTTTTTCCACTTTTTTCCACTTTTATCCAGTTTTATGGTGGAAAAAGGTGGGAAAAGGTGGAAAAACGTGGAAGAAATTGGAAAAAGTGGAAAAAGTGGAAAAATGTGGGAAAATGTGGGAAAAAGGTGGGAAAAAAAGTGGAAAAAGGAGTGGAAAAAAGTGGAAAAAAGTGGATAAAACTGGATAAAACTCAACTCAACTCATCAACTCATCAACTCAACTCATCAACTCATCAACTCAACTCATCAACTCAACTCCTCAACTCACGGCCTTCTGCCGTCCACCGAATTCTGCTCCATGGCTTCTAAACCTTTCACCGGCCCTCTGCCGTCCACCGAATTCTGCTCCATGGCTTCTAAACCTTTCAGCGGCCCTCTGCCGTCCACCGAATTCTGCTCCATGGCTTCTAAACCTTTCACCAGCCCTCTGCCGTCCACCGAATTCTGCTCCATGGCTTCTAAACCTTTCACCGGCCCTCTGCCGTCCACCGAATTCTGCTCCATGGCTTCTAAACCTTTCACCGGCCCTCTGCCGTCCACCGAATTCTGCTCCATGGCTTCTAAACCTTTCACCGGCCCTCTGCCGTCCACCGAATTCTGCTCCATGGCTTCTAAACCTTTCACCGGCCCTCTGCCGTCCACCGAATTCTGCTCCATGGCTTCTAAACCTTTCACTGGCCCTCTGCCGTCCACCGAATTCTGCTCCATGGCTTCTAAACCTTTCACCGGCCCTCTGCCGTCCACCGAATTCTGCTCCATGGCTTCTAAACCTTTCACCGGCCCTCTGCCGTCCACCGAATTCTGCTCCATGGCTTCTAAACCTTTCACCGGCCCTCTGTCGTCCACCGAATTCTGCTCCATGGCTTCTAAACCTTTCACCGGCCCTCTGCCGTCCACCGAATTCTGCTCCATGGCTTCTAAACCTTTCACCGGCCCTCTGCGTCCACCGAATTCTGCTCCATGGCTTCTAAACCTTTCACCGGCCCTCTGCCGTCCACCGAATTCTGCTCCATGGCTTCTAAACCTTTCACCGGCCCTCTGCCGTCCACCGAATTCTGCTCCATGGCTTCTAAACCTTTCACCGGCCCTCTGTCGTCCACCGAATTCTGCTCCATGGCTTCTAAACCTTTCACCGGCCCTCTGCCGTCCACCGAATTCTGCTCCATGGCTTCTAAACCTTTCACCGGCCCTCTGCCGTCCACCGAATTCTGCTCCATGGCTTCTAAACCTTTCACCGGCCCTCTGCCGTCCACCGAATTCTGCTCCATGGCTTCTAAACCTTTCACCGGCCCTCTGCCGTCCACCGAATTCTGCTCCATGGCTTCTAAACCTTTCACCGGCCCTCTGCCGTCCACCGAATTCTGCTCCATGGCTTCTAAACCTTTCACTGGCCCTCTGCCGTCCACCGAATTCTGCTCCATGGCTTCTAAACCTTTCACCGGCCCTCTGCCGTCCACCGAATTCTGCTCCATGGCTTCTAAACCTTTCACCGGCCCTCTGCGTCCACCGAATTCTGCTCCATGGCTTCTAAACCTTTCACCGGCCCTCTGCCGTCCACCGAATTCTGCTCCATGGCTTCTAAACCTTTCACCGGCCCTCTGCCGTCCACCGAATTCTGCTCCATGGCTTCTAAACCTTTCACCGGCCCTCTGCCGTCCACCGAATTCTGCTCCATGGCTTCTAAACCTTTCACCGGCCCTCTGCCGTCCACCGAATTCTGCTCCATGGCTTCTAAACCTTTCACTGGCCCTCTGCCGTCCACCGAATTCTGCTCCATGGCTTCTAAACCTTTCACCGGCCCTCTGCCGTCCACCGAATTCTGCTCCATGGCTTCTAAACCTTTCACCGGCCCTCTGCCGTCCACCGAATTCTGCTCCATGGCTTCTAAACCTTTCCACTTTTTTCCACTTTTTTCCACTTTTATCCAGTTTTATGGTGGAAAAAGGTGGGAAAAGGTGGGAAAACGTGGAACAAATTGGAAAAAGTGGAAAAAGTGGAAAAATGTGGGAAAATATGGGAAAAAGGTGGGAAAAAAAGTGGAAAAAAGTGGAAAAAAGTGGAAAAAAGTGGATAAAACTGGATATAACTCAACTCAACTCATCAACTCATCAACTCAACTCATCAACTCATCAACTCAACTCATCAACTCAACTCCTCAACTCACGGCCCTCTGCCGTCCACCGAATTCTGCTCCATGGCTTCTAAACCTTTCACCGGCCCTCTCCCGTCCACCGAATTCTGCTCCATGGCTTCTAAACCTTTCACCGGCCCTCTGCCGTCCACCGAATTCTGCTCCATGGCTTCTAAACCTTTCACCGGCCCTCTGCCGTCCACCGAATTCTGCTCCATGGCTTCTAAACCTTTCCAGTTTTTTCCACTTTTTTCCACTTTTATCCAGTTTTATGGTGGAAAAAGGTGGGAAAAGGTGGAAAAACGTGGAAGAAATTGGAAAAAGTGGAAAAAGTGGAAAAATGTGGGAAAATGTGGGAAAAAGGTGGAAAAAAAGTGGAAAAAGGAGTGGAAAAAACTGGATAAAACTGGATAAAACTGGATAAAACTCAACTCAACTCATCAACTCATCAACTCAACTCATCAACTCATCAACTCAACTCATCAACTCAACTCCTCAACTCACGGCCTTCTGCCGTCCACCGAATTCTGCTCCATGGCTTCTAAACCTTTCACCGGCCCTCTGCCGTCCACCGAATTCTGCTCCATGGCTTCTAAACCTTTCAGCGGCCCTCTGCCGTCCACCGAATTCTGCTCCATGGCTTCTAAACCTTTCACCAGCCCTCTGCCGTCCACCGAATTCTGCTCCATGGCTTCTAAACCTTTCACCGGCCCTCTGCCGTCCACCGAATTCTGCTCCATGGCTTCTAAACCTTTCACCGGCCCTCTGCCGTCCACCGAATTCTGCTCCATGGCTTCTAAACCTTTCACCGGCCCTCTGCCGTCCACCGAATTCTGCTCCATGGCTTCTAAACCTTTCACCGGCCCTCTGCCGTCCACCGAATTCTGCTCCATGGCTTCTAAACCTTTCACTGGCCCTCTGCCGTCCACCGAATTCTGCTCCATGGCTTCTAAACCTTTCACCGGCCCTCTGCCGTCCACCGAATTCTGCTCCATGGCTTCTAAACCTTTCAGCGGCCCTCTGCCGTCCACCGAATTCTGCTCCATGGCTTCTAAACCTTTCACCGGCCCTCTGCCATCCACCGAATTCTGCTCCATGGCTTCTAAACCTTTCACCGGCCCTCTGCCGTCCACCGAATTCTGCTCCATGGCTTCTAAACCTTTCACCGGCCCTCTGTCGTCCACCGAATTCTGCTCCATGGCTTCTAAACCTTTCACCGGCCCTCTGCCGTCCACCGAATTCTGCTCCATGGCTTCTAAACCTTTCACCGGCCCTCTGCGTCCACCGAATTCTGCTCCATGGCTTCTAAACCTTTCACCGGCCCTCTGCCGTCCACCGAATTCTGCTCCATGGCTTCTAAACCTTTCACCGGCCCTCTGCCGTCCACCGAATTCTGCTCCATGGCTTCTAAACCTTTCACCGGCCCTCTGCCGTCCACCGAATTCTGCTCCATGGCTTCTAAACCTTTCACCGGCCCTCTGCCGTCCACCGAATTCTGCTCCATGGCTTCTAAACCTTTCACCGGCCCTCTGCCGTCCACCGAATTCTGCTCCATGGCTTCTAAACCTTTCACTGGCCCTCTGCCGTCCACCGAATTCTGCTCCATGGCTTCTAAACCTTTCACCGGCCCTCTGCCGTCCACCGAATTCTGCTCCATGGCTTCTAAACCTTTCACCGGCCCTCTGCCGTCCACCGAATTTTGCTCCATGGCTTCTAAACCTTTCACCGGCCCTCTGTCGTCCACCGAATTCTGCTCCATGGCTTCTAAACCTTTCACCGGCCCTCTGCCGTCCACCGAATTCTGCTCCATGGCTTCTAAACCTTTCACCGGCCCTCTGCGTCCACCGAATTCTGCTCCATGGCTTCTAAACCTTTCACCGGCCCTCTGCCGTCCACCGAATTCTGCTCCATGGCTTCTAAACCTTTCACCGGCCCTCTGCCGTCCACCGAATTCTGCTCCATGGCTTCTAAACCTTTCACCGGCCCTCTGTCGTCCACCGAATTCTGCTCCATGGCTTCTAAACCTTTCACCGGCCCTCTGCCGTCCACCGAATTCTGCTCCATGGCTTCTAAACCTTTCACCGGCCCTCTGCCGTCCACCGAATTCTGCTCCATGGCTTCTAAACCTTTCACCGGCCCTCTGCCGTCCACCGAATTCTGCTCCATGGCTTCTAAACCTTTCACCGGCCCTCTGCCGTCCACCGAATTCTGCTCCATGGCTTCTAAACCTTTCACCGGCCCTCTGCCGTCCACCGAATTCTGCTCCATGGCTTCTAAACCTTTCACTGGCCCTCTGCCGTCCACCGAATTCTGCTCCATGGCTTCTAAACCTTTCACCGGCCCTCTGCCGTCCACCGAATTCTGCTCCATGGCTTCTAAACCTTTCAGCGGCCCTCTGCCGTCCACCGAATTCTGCTCCATGGCTTCTAAACCTTTCACCGGCCCTCTGCCATCCATCGAATTCTGCTCCATGGCTTCTAAACCTTTCACCGGCCCTCTGCCGTCCACCGAATTCTGCTCCATGGCTTCTAAACCTTTCACCGGCCCTCTGTCGTCCACCGAATTCTGCTCCATGGCTTCTAAACCTTTCACCGGCCCTCTGCCGTCCACCGAATTCTGCTCCATGGCTTCTAAACCTTTCACCGGCCCTCTGCGTCCACCGAATTCTGCTCCATGGCTTCTAAACCTTTCACCGGCCCTCTGCCGTCCACCGAATTCTGCTCCATGGCTTCTAAACCTTTCACCGGCCCTCTGCCGTCCACCGAATTCTGCTCCATGGCTTCTAAACCTTTCACCGGCCCTCTGCCGTCCACCGAATTCTGCTCCATGGCTTCTAAACCTTTCACCGGCCCTCTGCCGTCCACCGAATTCTGCTCCATGGCTTCTAAACCTTTCACTGGCCCTCTGCCGTCCACCGAATTCTGCTCCATGGCTTCTAAACCTTTCACCGGCCCTCTGCCGTCCACCGAATTCTGCTCCATGGCTTCTAAACCTTTCACCGGCCCTCTGCCGTCCACCGAATTCTGCTCCATGGCTTCTAAACCTTTCCACTTTTTTCCACTTTTTTCCACTTTTATCCAGTTTTATGGTGGAAAAAGGTGGGAAAAGGTGGGAAAACGTGGAACAAATTGGAAAAAGTGGAAAAAGTGGAAAAATGTGGGAAAATATGGGAAAAAGGTGGGAAAAAAAGTGGAAAAAAGTGGAAAAAAGTGGAAAAAAGTGGATAAAACTGGATATAACTCAACTCAACTCATCAACTCATCAACTCAACTCATCAACTCATCAACTCAACTCATCAACTCAACTCCTCAACTCACGGCCCTCTGCCGTCCACCGAATTCTGCTCCATGGCTTCTAAACCTTTCACCGGCCCTCTCCCGTCCACCGAATTCTGCTCCATGGCTTCTAAACCTTTCACCGGCCCTCTGCCGTCCACCGAATTCTGCTCCATGGCTTCTAAACCTTTCACCGGCCCTCTGCCGTCCACCGAATTCTGCTCCATGGCTTCTAAACCTTTCCAGTTTTTTCCACTTTTTTCCACTTTTATCCAGTTTTATGGTGGAAAAAGGTGGGAAAAGGTGGAAAAACGTGGAAGAAATTGGAAAAAGTGGAAAAAGTGGAAAAATGTGGGAAAATGTGGGAAAAAGGTGGAAAAAAAGTGGAAAAAGGAGTGGAAAAAACTGGATAAAACTGGATAAAACTGGATAAAACTCAACTCAACTCATCAACTCATCAACTCAACTCATCAACTCATCAACTCAACTCATCAACTCAACTCCTCAACTCACGGCCTTCTGCCGTCCACCGAATTCTGCTCCATGGCTTCTAAACCTTTCACCGGCCCTCTGCCGTCCACCGAATTCTGCTCCATGGCTTCTAAACCTTTCAGCGGCCCTCTGCCGTCCACCGAATTCTGCTCCATGGCTTCTAAACCTTTCACCAGCCCTCTGCCGTCCACCGAATTCTGCTCCATGGCTTCTAAACCTTTCACCGGCCCTCTGCCGTCCACCGAATTCTGCTCCATGGCTTCTAAACCTTTCACCGGCCCTCTGCCGTCCACCGAATTCTGCTCCATGGCTTCTAAACCTTTCACCGGCCCTCTGCCGTCCACCGAATTCTGCTCCATGGCTTCTAAACCTTTCACCGGCCCTCTGCCGTCCACCGAATTCTGCTCCATGGCTTCTAAACCTTTCACTGGCCCTCTGCCGTCCACCGAATTCTGCTCCATGGCTTCTAAACCTTTCACCGGCCCTCTGCCGTCCACCGAATTCTGCTCCATGGCTTCTAAACCTTTCAGCGGCCCTCTGCCGTCCACCGAATTCTGCTCCATGGCTTCTAAACCTTTCACCGGCCCTCTGCCATCCACCGAATTCTGCTCCATGGCTTCTAAACCTTTCACCGGCCCTCTGCCGTCCACCGAATTCTGCTCCATGGCTTCTAAACCTTTCACCGGCCCTCTGTCGTCCACCGAATTCTGCTCCATGGCTTCTAAACCTTTCACCGGCCCTCTGCCGTCCACCGAATTCTGCTCCATGGCTTCTAAACCTTTCACCGGCCCTCTGCGTCCACCGAATTCTGCTCCATGGCTTCTAAACCTTTCACCGGCCCTCTGCCGTCCACCGAATTCTGCTCCATGGCTTCTAAACCTTTCACCGGCCCTCTGCCGTCCACCGAATTCTGCTCCATGGCTTCTAAACCTTTCACCGGCCCTCTGTCGTCCACCGAATTCTGCTCCATGGCTTCTAAACCTTTCACCGGCCCTCTGCCGTCCACCGAATTCTGCTCCATGGCTTCTAAACCTTTCACCGGCCCTCTGCCGTCCACCGAATTCTGCTCCATGGCTTCTAAACCTTTCACCGGCCCTCTGCCGTCCACCGAATTCTGCTCCATGGCTTCTAAACCTTTCACCGGCCCTCTGCCGTCCACCGAATTCTGCTCCATGGCTTCTAAACCTTTCACCGGCCCTCTGCCGTCCACCGAATTCTGCTCCATGGCTTCTAAACCTTTCACTGGCCCTCTGCCGTCCACCGAATTCTGCTCCATGGCTTCTAAACCTTTCACCGGCCCTCTGCCGTCCACCGAATTCTGCTCCATGGCTTCTAAACCTTTCAGCGGCCCTCTGCCGTCCACCGAATTCTGCTCCATGGCTTCTAAACCTTTCACCGGCCCTCTGCCATCCACCGAATTCTGCTCCATGGCTTCTAAACCTTTCACCGGCCCTCTGCCGTCCACCGAATTCTGCTCCATGGCTTCTAAACCTTTCACCGGCCCTCTGTCGTCCACCGAATTCTGCTCCATGGCTTCTAAACCTTTCACCGGCCCTCTGCCGTCCACCGAATTCTGCTCCATGGCTTCTAAACCTTTCACCGGCCCTCTGCGTCCACCGAATTCTGCTCCATGGCTTCTAAACCTTTCACCGGCCCTCTGCCGTCCACCGAATTCTGCTCCATGGCTTCTAAACCTTTCACCGGCCCTCTGCCGTCCACCGAATTCTGCTCCATGGCTTCTAAACCTTTCACCGGCCCTCTGTCGTCCACCGAATTCTGCTCCATGGCTTCTAAACCTTTCACCGGCCCTCTGCCGTCCACCGAATTCTGCTCCATGGCTTCTAAACCTTTCACCGGCCCTCTGCCGTCCACCGAATTCTGCTCCATGGCTTCTAAACCTTTCACCGGCCCTCTGCCGTCCACCGAATTCTGCTCCATGGCTTCTAAACCTTTCACCGGCCCTCTGCCGTCCACCGAATTCTGCTCCATGGCTTCTAAACCTTTCACCGGCCCTCTGCCGTCCACCGAATTCTGCTCCATGGCTTCTAAACCTTTCACTGGCCCTCTGCCGTCCACCGAATTCTGCTCCATGGCTTCTAAACCTTTCACCGGCCCTCTGCCGTCCACCGAATTCTGCTCCATGGCTTCTAAACCTTTCAGCGGCCCTCTGCCGTCCACCGAATTCTGCTCCATGGCTTCTAAACCTTTCACCGGCCCTCTGCCATCCACCGAATTCTGCTCCATGGCTTCTAAACCTTTCACCGGCCCTCTGCCGTCCACCGAATTCTGCTCCATGGCTTCTAAACCTTTCACCGGCCCTCTGTCGTCCACCGAATTCTGCTCCATGGCTTCTAAACCTTTCACCGGCCCTCTGCCGTCCACCGAATTCTGCTCCATGGCTTCTAAACCTTTCACCGGCCCTCTGCGTCCACCGAATTCTGCTCCATGGCTTCTAAACCTTTCACCGGCCCTCTGCCGTCCACCGAATTCTGCTCCATGGCTTCTAAACCTTTCACCGGCCCTCTGCCGTCCACCGAATTCTGCTCCATGGCTTCTAAACCTTTCACCGGCCCTCTGCCGTCCACCGAATTCTGCTCCATGGCTTCTAAACCTTTCACCGGCCCTCTGCCGTCCACCGAATTCTGCTCCATGGCTTCTAAACCTTTCACTGGCCCTCTGCCGTCCACCGAATTCTGCTCCATGGCTTCTAAACCTTTCACCGGCCCTCTGCCGTCCACCGAATTCTGCTCCATGGCTTCTAAACCTTTCACCGGCTCTCTGCCGTCCACCGAATTCTGCTCCATGGCTTCTAAACCTTTCACCGGCCCTCTGCCGTCCACCGAATTCTGCTCCATGGCTTCTAAACCTTTCCACTTTTTTCCACTTTTTTCCACTTTTATCCAGTTTTATGGTGGAAAAAGGTGGGAAAAGGTGGGAAAACGTGGAAAAAATTGGAAAAAGTGGAAAAAGTGGAAAAATGTGGGAAAATATGGGAAAAAGGTGGGAAAAAAAGTGGAAAAGGAGTGGAAAAAAGTGGAAAAAAGTGGATAAAACTGGATATAACTCAACTCAACCCATCAACTCATCAACTCAACTCATCAACTCATCAACTCAACTCATCAACTCAACTCCTCAACTCACGGCCCTCTGCCGTCCACCGAATTCTGCTCCATGGCTTCTAAACCTTTCACCGGCCCTCTCCCGTCCACCGAATTCTGCTCCATGGCTTCTAAACCTTTCACCGGCCCTCTGCCGTCCACCGAATTCTGCTCCATGGCTTCTAAACCTTTCACCGGCCCTCTGCCGTCCACCGAATTCTGCTCCATGGCTTCTAAACCTTTCCAGTTTTTTCCACTTTTTTCCACTTTTATCCAGTTTTATGGTGGAAAAAGGTGGGAAAAGGTGGAAAAACGTGGAAGAAATTGGAAAAAGTGGAAAAAGTGGAAAAATGTGGGAAAATGTGGGAAAAAGGTGGAAAAAAAGTGGAAAAAGGAGTGGAAAAAACTGGATAAAACTGGATAAAACTGGATAAAACTCAACTCAACTCATCAACTCATCAACTCAACTCATCAACTCATCAACTCAACTCATCAACTCAACTCCTCAACTCACGGCCCTCTGCCGTCCACCGAATTCTGCTCCATGGCTTCTAAACCTTTCACCGGCCCTCTGCCGTCCACCGAATTCTGCTCCATGGCTTCTAAACCTTTCACCGGCCCTCTGCCGTCCACCGAATTCTGCTCCATGGCTTCTAAACCTTTCACCGGCCCTCTGCCGTCCACCGAATTCTGCTCCATGGCTTCTAAACCTTTCACCGGCCCTCTGCCGTCCACCGAATTCTGCTCCATGGCTTCTAAACCTTTCACCGGCCCTCTGCCGTCCACCGAATTCTGCTCCATGGCTTCTAAACCTTTCACCGGCCCTCTGCCGTCCACCGAATTCTGCTCCATGGCTTCTAAACCTTTCACCGGCCCTCTGCCGTCCACCGAATTCTGCTCCATGGCTTCTAAACCTTTCCAGTTTTTTCCAGTTTTTTCCACTTTTATCCAGTTTTATGGTGGAAAAAGGTGGGAAAAGGTGGAAAAACGTGGAAGAAATTGGAAAAAGTGGAAAAAGTGGAAAAATGTGGGAAAATATGGGAAAAAGGTGGGGAAAAAAGTAGAAAAAGGAGTGGAAAAAAGTGGAAAAAAGTGGATAAAACTGGATAAAACTCAACTCAACTCATCAACTCATCAACTCAACTCATCAACTCATCAACTCAACTCATCAACTCAACTCCTCAACTCACGGCCCTCTGCCGTCCACCGAATTCTGCTCCATGGCTTCTAAACCTTTCACCGGCCCTCTGCCGTCCACCGAATTCTGCTCCATGGCTTCTAAACCTTTCACCGGCCCTCTGCCGTCCACCGAATTCTGCTCCATGGCTTCTAAACCTTTCACCGGCCCTCTGCCGTCCACCGAATTCTGCTCCATGGCTTCTAAACCTTTCACCGGCCCTCTGCCGTCCACCGAATTCTGCTCCATGGCTTCTAAACCTTTCCACTTTTTTCCACTTTTTTCCACTTTTATCCAGTTTTATGGTGGAAAAAGGTGGGAAAAGGTGGGAAAACGTGGAAAAAATTGGAAAAAGTGGAAAAAGTGGAAAAATGTGGGAAAATATGGGAAAAAGGTGGGAAAAAAAGTGGAAAAGGAGTGGAAAAAAGTGGAAAAAAGTGGATAAAACTGGATATAACTCAACTCAACTCATCAACTCATCAACTCAACTCATCAACTCATCAACTCAACTCATCAACTCAACTCCTCAACTCACGGCCCTCTGCCGTCCACCGAATTCTGCTCCATGGCTTCTAAACCTTTCACCGGCCCTCTCCCGTCCACCGAATTCTGCTCCATGGCTTCTAAACCTTTCACCGGCCCTCTGCCGTCCACCGAATTCTGCTCCATGGCTTCTAAACCTTTCACCGGCTCTCTGCCGTCCACCGAATTCTGCTCCATGGCTTCTAAACCTTTCCACTTTTTTCCACTTTTTTCCACTTTTATCCAGTTTTATGGTGGAAAAAGGTGGGAAAAGGTGGAAAAACGTGGAAGAAATTGGAAAAAGTGGAAAAAGTGGGAAAATGTGGGAAAATATGGGAAAAAGGAGTGGAAAAAAACTGGAAAAAACTGGATAAAACTGGATATAACTCAACTCAACTCATCAACTCATCAACTCAACTCATCAACTCAACTCATCAACTCAACTCCTCAACTCACGGCCCTCTGCCGTCCACCGAATTCTGCTCCATGGCTTCTAAACCTTTCACCGGCCCTCTGCCGTCCACCGAATTCTGCTCCATGGCTTCTAAACCTTTCACCGGCCCTCTGCCGTCCACCGAATTCTGCTCCATGGCTTCTAAACCTTTCACCGGCCCTCTGCCGTCCACCGAATTCTGCTCCATGGCTTCTAAACCTTTCCAGTTTTTTCCACTTTTTTCCACTTTTATCCAGTTTTATGGTGGAAAAAGGTGGGAAAAGGTGGAAAAACGTGGAAGAAATTGGAAAAAGTGGAAAAAGTTGAAAAATGTGGGAAAATATGGGAAAAAGGTGGGAAAAAAGTAGAAAAAGGAGTGGAAAAAAGTGGAAAAAACTGGATAAAACTGGATAAAACTCAACTCAACTCATCAACTCATCAACTCAACTCATCAACTCATCAACTCAACTCATCAACTCAACTCCTCAACTCACGGCCCTCTGCCGTCCACCGAATTCTGCTCCATGGCTTCTATACCTTTCACCGGCCCTCTGCCGTCCACCGAATTCTGCTCCATGGCTTCTAAACCTTTCACCGGCCCTCTGCCGTCCACCGAATTCTGCTCCATGGCTTCTAAACCTTTCACCGGCCCTCTGCCGTCCACCGAATTCTGCTCCATGGCTTCTAAACCTTTCCAGTTTTTTCCACTTTTTTCCACTTTTATCCAGTTTTATGGTGGAAAAAGGTGGGAAAAGGTGGAAAAACGTGGAAGAAATTGAAAAAAGTGGGAAAATGTGGGAAAATGTGGGGAAAAGGTGGGAAAAAAAGTGGAAAAAGGAGTGGAAAAAACTGGAAAAAACTGGATAAAACTGGATAAAACTCAACTCAACTCATCAACTCTTCAACTCAACTCATCAACTCATCAACTCAACTCATCAACTCAACTCCTCAACTCACGGCCCTCTGCCGTCCACCGAATTCTGCTCCATGGCTTCTAAACCTTTCACCGGCCCTCTGCCGTCCACCGAATTCTGCTCCATGGCTTCTAAACCTTTCACCGGCCCTCTGCCGTCCACCGAATTCTGCTCCATGGCTTCTAAACCTTTCACCGGCCCTCTGCCGTCCACCGAATTCTGCTCCATGGCTTCTAAACCTTTCACCGGCCCTCTGCCGTCCACCGAATTCTGCTCCATGGCTTCTAAACCTTTCACCGGCCCTCTGCCGTCCACCGAATTCTGCTCCATGGCTTCTAAACCTTTCACCGGCCCTCTGCCGTCCACCGAATTCTGCTCCATGGCTTCTAAACCTTTCACTGGCCCTCTGCCGTCCACCGAATTCTGCTCCATGGCTTCTAAACCTTTCACCGGCCCTCTGCCGTCCACCGAATTCTGCTCCATGGCTTCTAAACCTTTCACCGGCTCTCTGCCGTCCACCGAATTCTGCTCCATGGCTTCTAAACCTTTCACCGGCCCTCTGCCGTCCACCGAATTCTGCTCCATGGCTTCTAAACCTTTCCACTTTTTTCCACTTTTTTCCACTTTTATCCAGTTTTATGGTGGAAAAAGGTGGGAAAAGGTGGGAAAACGTGGAAGAAATTGGAAAAAGGGAAAAAGTGGAAAAATGTGGGAAAATATGGGAAAAAGGTGGGAAAAAAAGTGGAAAAGGAGTGGAAAAAAGTGGAAAAAAGTGGATAAAACTGGATATAACTCAACTCAACTCATCAACTCATCAACTCATCAACTCATCAACTCATCAACTCAACTCATCAACTCAACTCCTCAACTCACGGCCCTCTGCCGTCCACCGAATTCTGCTCCATGGCTTCTAAACCTTTCACCGGCCCTCTCCCGTCCACCGAATTCTGCTCCATGGCTTCTAAACCTTTCACCGGCCCTCTGCCGTCCACCGAATTCTGCTCCATGGCTTCTAAACCTTTCACCGGCCCTCTGCCGTCCACCGAATTCTGCTCCATGGCTTCTAAACCTTTCCAGTTTTTTCCACTTTTTTCCACTTTTATCCAGTTTTATGGTGGAAAAAGGTGGGAAAAGGTGGAAAAACGTGGAAGAAATTGGAAAAAGTGGAAAAAGTGGAAAAATGTGGGAAAATGTGGGAAAAAGGTGGAAAAAAAGTGGAAAAAGGAGTGAAAAAAACTGGATAAAACTGGATAAAACTGGATAAAACTCAACTCAACTCATCAACTCATCAACTCAACTCATCAACTCATCAACTCAACTCATCAACTCAACTCCTCAACTCACGGCCCTCTGCCGTCCACCGAATTCTGCTCCATGGCTTCTAAACCTTTCACCGGCCCTCTGCCGTCCACCGAATTCTGCTCCATGGCTTCTAAACCTTTCACCGGCCCTCTGCCGTCCACCGAATTCTGCTCCATGGCTTCTAAACCTTTCACCGGCCCTCTGCCGTCCACCGAATTCTGCTCCATGGCTTCTAAACCTTTCACCGGCCCTCTGCCGTCCACCGAATTCTGCTCCATGGCTTCTAAACCTTTCACCGGCCCTCTGCCGTCCACCGAATTCTGCTCCATGGCTTCTAAACCTTTCACCGGCCCTCTGCCGTCCACCGAATTCTGCTCCATGGCTTCTAAACCTTTCACCGGCCCTCTGCCGTCCACCGAATTCTGCTCCATGGCTTCTAAACCTTTCCAGTTTTTTCCAGTTTTTTCCACTTTTATCCAGTTTTATGGTGGAAAAAGGTGGGAAAAGGTGGAAAAACGTGGAAGAAATTGGAAAAAGTGGAAAAAGTGGAAAAATGTGGGAAAATATGGGAAAAAGGTGGGGAAAAAAGTAGAAAAAGGAGTGGAAAAAAGTGGAAAAAACTGGATAAAACTGGATAAAACTCAACTCAACTCATCAACTCATCAACTCAACTCATCAACTCATCAACTCAACTCATCAACTCAACTCCTCAACTCACGGCCCTCTGCCGTCCACCGAATTCTGCTCCATGGCTTCTAAACCTTTCACCGGCCCTCTGCCGTCCACCGAATTCTGCTCCATGGCTTCTAAACCTTTCACCGGCCCTCTGCCGTCCACCGAATTCTGCTCCATGGCTTCTAAACCTTTCACCGGCCCTCTGCCGTCCACCGAATTCTGCTCCATGGCTTCTAAACCTTTCACCGGCCCTCTGCCGTCCACCGAATTCTGCTCCATGGCTTCTAAACCTTTCCACTTTTTTCCACTTTTTTCCACTTTTATCCAGTTTTATGGTGGAAAAAGGTGGGAAAAGGTGGGAAAACGTGGAAAAAATTGGAAAAAGTGGAAAAAGTGGAAAAAAGTGGATAAAACTGGATATAACTCAACTCAACTCATCAACTCATCAACTCAACTCATCAACTCATCAACTCAACTCATCAACTCAACTCCTCAACTCACGGCCCTCTGCCGTCCACCGAATTCTGCTCCATGGCTTCTAAACCTTTCACCGGCCCTCTCCCGTCCACCGAATTCTGCTCCATGGCTTCTAAACCTTTCACCGGCCCTCTGCCGTCCACCGAATTCTGCTCCATGGCTTCTAAACCTTTCACCGGCCCTCTGCCGTCCACCGAATTCTGCTCCATGGCTTCTAAACCTTTCCAGTTTTTTCCAGTTTTTTCCACTTTTATCCAGTTTTATGGTGGAAAAAGGTGGGAAAAGGTGGAAAAACGTGGAAGAAATTGGAAAAAGTGGAAAAAGTGGAAAAATGTGGGAAAATATGGGAAAAAGGTGGGGAAAAAAGTAGAAAAAGGAGTGGAAAAAAGTGGAAAAAACTGGATAAAACTGGATAAAACTCAACTCAACTCATCAACTCATCAACTCAACTCATCAACTCATCAACTCAACTCATCAACTCAACTCCTCAACTCACGGCCCTCTGCCGTCCACCGAATTCTGCTCCATGGCTTCTAAACCTTTCACCGGCCCTCTGCCGTCCACCGAATTCTGCTCCATGGCTTCTAAACCTTTCACCGGCCCTCTGCCGTCCACCGAATTCTGCTCCATGGCTTCTAAACCTTTCACCGGCCCTCTGCCGTCCACCGAATTCTGCTCCATGGCTTCTAAACCTTTCACCGGCCCTCTGCCGTCCACCGAATTCTGCTCCATGGCTTCTAAACCTTTCCACTTTTTTCCACTTTTTTCCACTTTTATCCAGTTTTATGGTGGAAAAAGGTGGGAAAAGGTGGGAAAACGTGGAAAAAATTGGAAAAAGTGGAAAAAGTGGAAAAATGTGGGAAAATATGGGAAAAAGGTGGGAAAAAAAGTGGAAAAGGAGTGGAAAAAAGTGGAAAAAAGTGGATAAAACTGGATATAACTCAACTCAACTCATCAACTCATCAACTCAACTCATCAACTCATCAACTCAACTCATCAACTCAACTCCTCAACTCACGGCCCTCTGCCGTCCACCGAATTCTGCTCCATGGCTTCTAAACCTTTCACCGGCCCTCTCCCGTCCACCGAATTCTGCTCCATGGCTTCTAAACCTTTCACCGGCCCTCTGCCGTCCACCGAATTCTGCTCCATGGCTTCTAAACCTTTCACCGGCCCTCTGCCGTCCACCGAATTCTGCTCCATGGCTTCTAAACCTTTCCACTTTTTTCCACTTTTTTCCACTTTTATCCAGTTTTATGGTGGAAAAAGGTGGGAAAAGGTGGAAAAACGTGGAAGAAATTGGAAAAAGTGGAAAAAGTGGAAAAATGTGGGAAAATATGGGAAAAAGGTGGGGAAAAAGTGGAAAAAGGAGTGGAAAAAAAGTGGAAAAAACTGGATAAAACTGGATATAACTCAACTCAACTCATCAACTCATCAACTCAACTCATCAACTCAACTCATCAACTCAACTCCTCAACTCACGGCCCTCTGCCGTCCACCGAATTCTGCTCCATGGCTTCTAAACCTTTCACCGGCCCTCTGCCGTCCACCGAATTCTGCTCCATGGCTTCTAAACCTTTCACCGGCCCTCTGCCGTCCACCGAATTCTGCTCCATGGCTTCTAAACCTTTCACCGGCCCTCTGCCGTCCACCGAATTCTGCTCCATGGCTTCTAAACCTTTCCAGTTTTTTCCAGTTTTTTCCACTTTTATCCAGTTTTATGGTGGAAAAAGGTGGGAAAAGGTGGAAAAACGTGGAAGAAATTGGAAAAAGTGGAAAAAGTTGAAAAATGTGGGAAAATATGGGAAAAAGGTGGGAAAAAAAGTGGAAAAAGGAGTGGAAAAAAGTGGAAAAAAGTGGATAAAACTGGATATAACTCAACTCAACTCATCAACTCATCAACTCAACTCATCAACTCATCAACTCAACTCATCAACTCAACTCCTCAACTCACGGCCCTCTGCCGTCCACCGAATTCTGCTCCATGGCTTCTAAACCTTTCACCGGCCCTCTGCCGTCCACCGAATTCTGCTCCATGGCTTCTAAACCTTTCACCGGCCCTCTGCGGTCCACCGAATTCTGCTCCATGGCTTCTAAACCTTTCACCGGCCCTCTGCCGTCCACCGAATTCTGCTCCATGGCTTCTAAACCTTTCCAGTTTTTTCCACTTTTTTCCACTTTTATCCAGTTTTATGGTGGAAAAAGGTGGGAAAAGGTGGAAAAACGTGGAAGAAATTGGAAAAAGTGGGAAAAGTGGAAAAATGTGGGAAAATGTGGGAAAAATGTGGGAAAAAAAGTGGAAAAAGGAGTGGAAAAAAGTGGAAAAAAGTGGATAAAACTGGATAAAACTCAACTCAACTCATCAACTCATCAACTCAACTCATCAACTCATCAACTCAACTCATCAACTCAACTCCTCAACTCACGGCCTTCTGCCGTCCACCGAATTCTGCTCCATGGCTTCTAAACCTTTCACCGGCCCTCTGCCGTCCACCGAATTCTGCTCCATGGCTTCTAAACCTTTCACCGGCCCTCTGCCGTCCACCGAATTCTGCTCCATGGCTTCTAAACCTTTCACCGGCCCTCTGCCGTCCACCGAATTCTGCTCCATGGCTTCTAAACCTTTCACCGGCCCTCTGCCGTCCACCGAATTCTGCTCCATGGCTTCTAAACCTTTCACCGGCCCTCTGCCGTCCACCGAATTCTGCTCCATGGCTTCTAAACCTTTCACCGGCCCTCTGCCGTCCACCGAATTCTGCTCCATGGCTTCTAAACCTTTCACCGGCCCTCTGCCGTCCACCGAATTCTGCTCCATGGCTTCTAAACCTTTCACCGGCCCTCTGCCGTCCACCGAATTCTGCTCCATGGCTTCTAAACCTTTCACCGGCCCTCTGCCGTCCACCGAATTCTGCTCCATGGCTTCTAAACCTTTCACCGGCCCTCTGCCGTCCACCGAATTCTGCTCCATGGCTTCTAAACCTTTCCAGTTTTTTCCACTTTTTTCCACTTTTATCCAGTTTTATGGTGGAAAAAGGTGGGAAAAGGTGGAAAAACGTGGAAGAAATTGGAAAAAGTGGAGAAAAGTGGAAAAAAGTGGATAAAACTGGATAAAACTCAACTCAACTCATCAACTCATCAACTCAACTCATCAACTCATCAACTCAACTCATCAACTCAACTCCTCAACTCACGGCCTTCTGCCGTCCACCGAATTCTGCTCCATGGCTTCTAAACCTTTCACCGGCCCTCTGCCGTCCACCGAATTCTGCTCCATGGCTTCTAAACCTTTCAGCGGCCCTCTGCCGTCCACCGAATTCTGCTCCATGGCTTCTAAACCTTTCACCAGCCCTCTGCCGTCCACCGAATTCTGCTCCATGGCTTCTAAACCTTTCACCGGCCCTCTGCCGTCCACCGAATTCTGCTCCATGGCTTCTAAACCTTTCACCGGCCCTCTGCCGTCCACCGAATTCTGCTCCATGGCTTCTAAACCTTTCACCGGCCCTCTGCCGTCCACCGAATTCTGCTCCATGGCTTCTAAACCTTTCACCGGCCCTCTGCCGTCCACCGAATTCTGCTCCATGGCTTCTAAACCTTTCACTGGCCCTCTGCCGTCCACCGAATTCTGCTCCATGGCTTCTAAACCTTTCACCGGCCCTCTGCCGTCCACCGAATTCTGCTCCATGGCTTCTAAACCTTTCAGCGGCCCTCTGCCGTCCACCGAATTCTGCTCCATGGCTTCTAAACCTTTCACCGGCCCTCTGCCATCCACCGAATTCTGCTCCATGGCTTCTAAACCTTTCACCGGCCCTCTGCGTCCACCGAATTCTGCTCCATGGCTTCTAAACCTTTCACCGGCCCTCTGCCGTCCACCGAATTCTGCTCCATGGCTTCTAAACCTTTCACCGGCCCTCTGCCGTCCACCGAATTCTGCTCCATGGCTTCTAAACCTTTCACCGGCCCTCTGTCGTCCACCGAATTCTGCTCCATGGCTTCTAAACCTTTCACCGGCCCTCTGCCGTCCACCGAATTCTGCTCCATGGCTTCTAAACCTTTCACCGGCCCTCTGCCGTCCACCGAATTCTGCTCCATGGCTTCTAAACCTTTCACCGGCCCTCTGCCGTCCACCGAATTCTGCTCCATGGCTTCTAAACCTTTCACCGGCCCTCTGCCGTCCACCGAATTCTGCTCCATGGCTTCTAAACCTTTCACCGGCCCTCTGCCGTCCACCGAATTCTGCTCCATGGCTTCTAAACCTTTCACCGGCCCTCTGCCGTCCACCGAATTCTGCTCCATGGCTTCTAAACCTTTCACCGGCCCTCTGCCGTCCACCGAATTCTGCTCCATGGCTTCTAAACCTTTCACCGGCCCTCTGCCGTCCACCGAATTCTGCTCCATGGCTTCTAAACCTTTCACCGGCCCTCTGCCGTCCACCGAATTCTGCTCCATGGCTTCTAAACCTTTCACCGGCCCTCTGCCGTCCACCGAATTCTGCTCCATGGCTTCTAAACCTTTCAGCGGCCCTCTGCCGTCCACCGAATTCTGCTCCATGGCTCTAAACCTTTCACCGGCCCTCTGCCGTCCACCGAATTCTGCTCCATGGCTTCTAAACCTTTCACCGGCCCTCTGCCGTCCACCGAATTCTGCTCCATGGCTTCTAAACCTTTCACCGGCCCTCTGCCGTCCACCGAATTCTGCTCCATGGCTTCTAAACCTTTCACCGGCCCTCTGCCGTCCACCGAATTCTGCTCCATGGCTTCTAAACCTTTCACCGGCCCTCTGCCGTCCACCGAATTCTGCTCCATGGCTTCTAAACCTTTCACCGGCCCTCTGCTTCCACCGAATTCTGCTCCATGGCTTCTAAACCTTTCACCGGCCCTCTGCCGTCCACCGAATTCTGCTCCATGGCTTCTAAACCTTTCACCGGCCCTCTGCCGTCCACCGAATTCTGCTCCATGGCTTCTAAACCTTTCACCGGCCCTCTGCCGTCCACCGAATTCTGCTCCATGGCTTCTAAACCTTTCACCGGCCCTCTGCCGTCCACCGAATTCTGCTCCATGGCTTCTAAACCTTTCACTGGCCCTCTGCCGTCCACCGAATTCTGCTCCATGGCTTCTAAACCTTTCACCGGCCCTCTGCCGTCCACCGAATTCTGCTCCATGGCTTCTAAACCTTTCACCGGCCCTCTGCCGTCCACCGAATTCTGCTCCATGGCTTCTAAACCTTTCACCGGCCCTCTGCCGTCCACCGAATTCTGCTCCATGGCTTCTAAACCTTTCCACTTTTTTCCACTTTTTTCCACTTTTATCCAGTTTTATGGTGGAAAAAGGTGGGAAAAGGTGGGAAAACGTGGAAGAAATTGGAAAATGTGGAAAAAGTGGAAAAATGTGGGAAAATATGGGAAAAAGGTGGGAAAAAAAGTGGAAAAAGGAGTGGAAAAAAGTGGAAAAAAGTGGATAAAACTGGATATAACTCAACTCAACTCATCAACTCATCAACTCAACTCATCAACTCATCAACTCAACTCATCAACTCAACTCCTCAACTCACGGCCCTCTGCCGTCCACCGAATTCTGCTCCATGGCTTCTAAACCTTTCACCGGCCCTCTCCCGTCCACCGAATTCTGCTCCATGGCTTCTAAACCTTTCACCGGCCCTCTGCCGTCCACCGAATTCTGCTCCATGGCTTCTAAACCTTTCACCGGCCCTCTGCCGTCCACCGAATTCTGCTCCATGGCTTCTAAACCTTTCCAGTTTTTTCCACTTTTTTCCACTTTTATCCAGTTTTATGGTGGAAAAAGGTGGGAAAAGGTGGAAAAACGTGGAAAAACGTGGAAGAAATTGGAAAAAGTGGAAAAAGTGGAAAAATGTGGGAAAATATGGGAAAAAGGTGGGAAAAAAAGTGGAAAAAGGAGTGGAAAAAAGTGGAAAAAAGTGGATAAAACTGGATATAACTCAACTCAACTCATCAACTCATCAACTCAACTCATCAACTCATCAACTCAACTCATCAACTCAACTCCTCAACTCACGGCCCTCTGCCGTCCACCGAATTCTGCTCCATGGCTTCTAAACCTTTCACCGGCCCTCTGCCGTCCACCGAATTCTGCTCCATGGCTTCTAAACCTTTCACCGGCCCTCTGCGGTCCACCGAATTCTGCTCCATGGCTTCTAAACCTTTCACCGGCCCTCTGCCGTCCACCGAATTCTGCTCCATGGCTTCTAAACCTTTCCAGTTTTTTCCACTTTTTTCCACTTTTATCCAGTTTTATGGTGGAAAAAGGTGGGAAAAGGTGGAAAAACGTGGAAGAAATTGGAAAAAGTGGGAAAAGTGGAAAAATGTGGGAAAATGTGGGAAAAATGTGGGAAAAAAAGTGGAAAAAGGAGTGGAAAAAAGTGGAAAAAAGTGGATAAAACTGGATAAAACTCAACTCAACTCATCAACTCAACTCATCAACTCATCAACTCAACTCATCAACTCAACTCCTCAACTCACGGCCTTCTGCCGTCCACCGAATTCTGCTCCATGGCTTCTAAACCTTTCACCGGCCCTCTGCCGTCCACCGAATTCTGCTCCATGGCTTCTAAACCTTTCACCGGCCCTCTGCCGTCCACCGAATTCTGCTCCATGGCTTCTAAACCTTTCACCGGCCCTCTGCCGTCCACCGAATTCTGCTCCATGGCTTCTAAACCTTTCACCGGCCCTCTGCCGTCCACCGAATTCTGCTCCATGGCTTCTAAACCTTTCACCGGCCCTCTGCCGTCCACCGAATTCTGCTCCATGGCTTCTAAACCTTTCACCGGCCCTCTGCCGTCCACCGAATTCTGCTCCATGGCTTCTAAACCTTTCACCGGCCCTCTGCCGTCCACCGAATTCTGCTCCATGGCTTCTAAACCTTTCACCGGCCCTCTGCCGTCCACCGAATTCTGCTCCATGGCTTCTAAACCTTTCACCGGCCCTCTGCCGTCCACCGAATTCTGCTCCATGGCTTCTAAACCTTTCACCGGCCCTCTGCCGTCCACCGAATTCTGCTCCATGGCTTCTAAACCTTTCACCGGCCCTCTGCCGTCCACCGAATTCTGCTCCATGGCTTCTAAACCTTTCCAGTTTTTTCCACTTTTTTCCACTTTTATCCAGTTTTATGGTGGAAAAAGGTGGGAAAAGGTGGAAAAACGTGGAAGAAATTGGAAAAAGTGGAAAAAGTGGAAAAATGTGGGAAAATGTGGGAAAAAGGTGGGAAAAAAAGTGGAAAAAGGAGTGGAAAAAAGTGGAAAAAAGTGGATAAAACTGGATAAAACTCAACTCAACTCATCAACTCATCAACTCAACTCATCAACTCATCAACTCAACTCATCAACTCAACTCCTCAACTCACGGCCTTCTGCCGTCCACCGAATTCTGCTCCATGGCTTCTAAACCTTTCACCGGCCCTCTGCCGTCCACCGAATTCTGCTCCATGGCTTCTAAACCTTTCAGCGGCCCTCTGCCGTCCACCGAATTCTGCTCCATGGCTTCTAAACCTTTCACCAGCCCTCTGCCGTCCACCGAATTCTGCTCCATGGCTTCTAAACCTTTCACCGGCCCTCTGCCGTCCACCGAATTCTGCTCCATGGCTTCTAAACCTTTCACCGGCCCTCTGCCGTCCACCGAATTCTGCTCCATGGCTTCTAAACCTTTCACCGGCCCTCTGCCGTCCACCGAATTCTGCTCCATGGCTTCTAAACCTTTCACCGGCCCTCTGCCGTCCACCGAATTCTGCTCCATGGCTTCTAAACCTTTCACCGGCCCTCTGCCGTCCACCGAATTCTGCTCCATGGCTTCTAAACCTTTCACCGGCCCTCTGCCGTCCACCGAATTCTGCTCCATGGCTTCTAAACCTTTCACCGGCCCTCTGCCGTCCACCGAATTCTGCTCCATGGCTTCTAAACCTTTCACCGGCCCTCTGTCGTCCACCGAATTCTGCTCCATGGCTTCTAAACCTTTCACCGGCCCTCTGCCGTCCACCGAATTCTGCTCCATGGCTTCTAAACCTTTCACCGGCCCTCTGCGTCCACCGAATTCTGCTCCATGGCTTCTAAACCTTTCACCGGCCCTCTGCCGTCCACCGAATTCTGCTCCATGGCTTCTAAACCTTTCACCGGCCCTCTGCCGTCCACCGAATTCTGCTCCATGGCTTCTAAACCTTTCACCGGCCCTCTGTCGTCCACCGAATTCTGCTCCATGGCTTCTAAACCTTTCACCGGCCCTCTGCCGTCCACCGAATTCTGCTCCATGGCTTCTAAACCTTTCACCGGCCCTCTGCCGTCCACCGAATTCTGCTCCATGGCTTCTAAACCTTTCACCGGCCCTCTGCCGTCCACCGAATTCTGCTCCATGGCTTCTAAACCTTTCACCGGCCCTCTGCCGTCCACCGAATTCTGCTCCATGGCTTCTAAACCTTTCACCGGCCCTCTGCCGTCCACCGAATTCTGCTCCATGGCTTCTAAACCTTTCACTGGCCCTCTGCCGTCCACCGAATTCTGCTCCATGGCTTCTAAACCTTTCACCGGCCCTCTGCCGTCCACCGAATTCTGCTCCATGGCTTCTAAACCTTTCAGCGGCCCTCTGCCGTCCACCGAATTCTGCTCCATGGCTTCTAAACCTTTCACCGGCCCTCTGCCGTCCACCGAATTCTGCTCCATGGCTTCTAAACCTTTCACCGGCCCTCTGCCGTCCACCGAATTCTGCTCCATGGCTTCTAAACCTTTCACCGGCCCTCTGTCGTCCACCGAATTCTGCTCCATGGCTTCTAAACCTTTCACCGGCCCTCTGCCGTCCACCGAATTCTGCTCCATGGCTTCTAAACCTTTCACCGGCCCTCTGCGTCCACCGAATTCTGCTCCATGGCTTCTAAACCTTTCACCGGCCCTCTGCCGTCCACCGAATTCTGCTCCATGGCTTCTAAACCTTTCACCGGCCCTCTGCCGTCCACCGAATTCTGCTCCATGGCTTCTAAACCTTTCACCGGCCCTCTGCCGTCCACCGAATTCTGCTCCATGGCTTCTAAACCTTTCACCGGCCCTCTGCCGTCCACCGAATTCTGCTCCATGGCTTCTAAACCTTTCACTGGCCCTCTGCCGTCCACCGAATTCTGCTCCATGGCTTCTAAACCTTTCACCGGCCCTCTGCCGTCCACCGAATTCTGCTCCATGGCTTCTAAACCTTTCACCGGCTCTCTGCCGTCCACCGAATTCTGCTCCATGGCTTCTAAACCTTTCACCGGCCCTCTGCCGTCCACCGAATTCTGCTCCATGGCTTCTAAACCTTTCCACTTTTTTCCACTTTTTTCCACTTTTATCCAGTTTTATGGTGGAAAAAGGTGGGAAAAGGTGGGAAAACGTGGAACAAATTGGAAAAAGTGGAAAAAGTGGAAAAATGTGGGAAAATATGGGAAAAAGGTGGGAAAAAAAGTGGAAAAGGAGTGGAAAAAAGTGGAAAAAAGTGGATAAAACTGGATATAACTCAACTCAACTCATCAACTCATCAACTCAACTCATCAACTCATCAACTCAACTCATCAACTCAACTCCTCAACTCACGGCCCTCTGCCGTCCACCGAATTCTGCTCCATGGCTTCTAAACCTTTCACCGGCCCTCTGCCGTCCACCGAATTCTGCTCCATGGCTTCTAAACCTTTCACCGGCCCTCTGCCGTCCACCGAATTCTGCTCCATGGCTTCTAAACCTTTCACCGGCCCTCTGCGTCCACCGAATTCTGCTCCATGGCTTCTAAACCTTTCACCGGCCCTCTGCCGTCCACCGAATTCTGCTCCATGGCTTCTAAACCTTTCACCGGCCCTCTGCCGTCCACCGAATTCTGCTCCATGGCTTCTAAACCTTTCACCGGCCCTCTGCCGTCCACCGAATTCTGCTCCATGGCTTCTAAACCTTTCACCGGCCCTCTGCCGTCCACCGAATTCTGCTCCATGGCTTCTAAACCTTTCACTGGCCCTCTGCCGTCCACCGAATTCTGCTCCATGGCTTCTAAACCTTTCACCGGCCCTCTGCCGTCCACCGAATTCTGCTCCATGGCTTCTAAACCTTTCACCGGCTCTCTGCCGTCCACCGAATTCTGCTCCATGGCTTCTAAACCTTTCACCGGCCCTCTGCCGTCCACCGAATTCTGCTCCATGGCTTCTAAACCTTTCCACTTTTTTCCACTTTTTTCCACTTTTATCCAGTTTTATGGTGGAAAAAGGTGGGAAAAGGTGGGAAAACGTGGAACAAATTGGAAAAAGTGGAAAAAGTGGAAAAATTTGGGAAAATATGGGAAAAAGGTGGGAAAAAAAGTGGAAAAGGAGTGGAAAAAAGTGGAAAAAAGTGGATAAAACTGGATATAACTCAACTCAACTCATCAACTCATCAACTCAACTCATCAACTCATCAACTCAACTCATCAACTCAACTCCTCAACTCACGGCCCTCTGCCGTCCACCGAATTCTGCTCCATGGCTTCTAAACCTTTCACCGGCCCTCTCCCGTCCACCGAATTCTGCTCCATGGCTTCTAAACCTTTCACCGGCCCTCTGCCGTCCACCGAATTCTGCTCCATGGCTTCTAAACCTTTCACCGGCCCTCTGCCGTCCACCGAATTCTGCTCCATGGCTTCTAAACCTTTCCAGTTTTTTCCACTTTTTTCCACTTTTATCCAGTTTTATGGTGGAAAAAGGTGGGAAAAGGTGGAAAAACGTGGAAGAAATTGGAAAAAGTGGAAAAAGGAGTGGAAAAAAGTGGAAAAAAGTGGATAAAACTGGATATAACTCAACTCAACTCATCAACTCATCAACTCAACTCATCAACTCATCAACTCAACTCATCAACTCAACTCCTCAACTCACGGCCCTCTGCCGTCCACCGAATTCTGCTCCATGGCTTCTAAACCTTTCACCGGCCCTCTGCCGTCCACCGAATTCTGCTCCATGGCTTCTAAACCTTTCACCGGCCCTCTGCGGTCCACCGAATTCTGCTCCATGGCTTCTAAACCTTTCACCGGCCCTCTGCCGTCCACCGAATTCTGCTCCATGGCTTCTAAACCTTTCCAGTTTTTTCCACTTTTTTCCACTTTTATCCAGTTTTATGGTGGAAAAAGGTGGGAAAAGGTGGAAAAACGTGGAAGAAATTGGAAAAAGTGGGAAAAGTGGAAAAATGTGGGAAAATGTGGGAAAAATGTGGGAAAAAAAGTGGAAAAAGGAGTGGAAAAAAGTGGAAAAAAGTGGATAAAACTGGATAAAACTCAACTCAACTCATCAACTCAACTCATCAACTCAACTCATCAACTCAACTCCTCAACTCACGGCCTTCTGCCGTCCACCGAATTCTGCTCCATGGCTTCTAAACCTTTCACCGGCCCTCTGCCGTCCACCGAATTCTGCTCCATGGCTTCTAAACCTTTCACCGGCCCTCTGCCGTCCACCGAATTCTGCTCCATGGCTTCTAAACCTTTCACCGGCCCTCTGCCGTCCACCGAATTCTGCTCCATGGCTTCTAAACCTTTCACCGGCCCTCTGCCGTCCACCGAATTCTGCTCCATGGCTTCTAAACCTTTCACCGGCCCTCTGCCGTCCACCGAATTCTGCTCCATGGCTTCTAAACCTTTCACCGGCCCTCTGCCGTCCACCGAATTCTGCTCCATGGCTTCTAAACCTTTCACCGGCCCTCTGCCGTCCACCGAATTCTGCTCCATGGCTTCTAAACCTTTCACCGGCCCTCTGCCGTCCACCGAATTCTGCTCCATGGCTTCTAAACCTTTCACCGGCCCTCTGCCGTCCACCGAATTCTGCTCCATGGCTTCTAAACCTTTCACCGGCCCTCTGCCGTCCACCGAATTCTGCTCCATGGCTTCTAAACCTTTCCAGTTTTTTCCACTTTTTTCCACTTTTATCCAGTTTTATGGTGGAAAAAGGTGGGAAAAGGTGGAAAAACGTGGAAGAAATTGGAAAAAGTGGAAAAAGTGGAAAAATGTGGGAAAATGTGGGAAAAAGGTGGGAAAAAAAGTGGAAAAAGGAGTGGAAAAAAGTGGAAAAAAGTGGATAAAACTGGATAAAACTCAACTCAACTCATCAACTCATCAACTCAACTCATCAACTCAACTCCTCAACTCACGGCCTTCTGCCGTCCACCGAATTCTGCTCCATGGCTTCTAAACCTTTCACCGGCCCTCTGCCGTCCACCGAATTCTGCTCCATGGCTTCTAAACCTTTCAGCGGCCCTCTGCCGTCCACCGAATTCTGCTCCATGGCTTCTAAACCTTTCACCAGCCCTCTGCCGTCCACCGAATTCTGCTCCATGGCTTCTAAACCTTTCACCGGCCCTCTGCCGTCCACCGAATTCTGCTCCATGGCTTCTAAACCTTTCACCGGCCCTCTGCCGTCCACCGAATTCTGCTCCATGGCTTCTAAACCTTTCACCGGCCCTCTGCCGTCCACCGAATTCTGCTCCATGGCTTCTAAACCTTTCACCGGCCCTCTGCCGTCCACCGAATTCTGCTCCATGGCTTCTAAACCTTTCACTGGCCCTCTGCCGTCCACCGAATTCTGCTCCATGGCTTCTAAACCTTTCACCGGCCCTCTGCCGTCCACCGAATTCTGCTCCATGGCTTCTAAACCTTTCACCGGCCCTCTGTCGTCCATCGAATTCTGCTCCATGGCTTCTAAACCTTTCACCGGCCCTCTGCCGTCCACCGAATTCTGCTCCATGGCTTCTAAACCTTTCACCGGCCCTCTGTCGTCCACCGAATTCTGCTCCATGGCTTCTAAACCTTTCACCGGCCCTCTGCCGTCCACCGAATTCTGCTCCATGGCTTCTAAACCTTTCACCGGCCCTCTGCGTCCACCGAATTCTGCTCCATGGCTTCTAAACCTTTCACCGGCCCTCTGCCGTCCACCGAATTCTGCTCCATGGCTTCTAAACCTTTCACCGGCCCTCTGCCGTCCACCGAATTCTGCTCCATGGCTTCTAAACCTTTCACCGGCCCTCTGCCGTCCACCGAATTCTGCTCCATGGCTTCTAAACCTTTCACCGGCCCTCTGCCGTCCACCGAATTCTGCTCCATGGCTTCTAAACCTTTCACTGGCCCTCTGCCGTCCACCGAATTCTGCTCCATGGCTTCTAAACCTTTCACCGGCCCTCTGCCGTCCACCGAATTCTGCTCCATGGCTTCTAAACCTTTCACCGGCTCTCTGCCGTCCACCGAATTCTGCTCCATGGCTTCTAAACCTTTCACCGGCCCTCTGCCGTCCACCGAATTCTGCTCCATGGCTTCTAAACCTTTCCAGTTTTTTCCACTTTTTTCCACTTTTATCCAGTTTTATGGTGGAAAAAGGTGGGAAAAGGTGGAAAAACGTGGAAGAAATTGGAAAAAGTGGGAAAAGTGGAAAAATGTGGGAAAATGTGGGAAAAATGTGGGAAAAAAAGTGGAAAAAGGAGTGGAAAAAAGTGGAAAAAAGTGGATAAAACTGGATAAAACTCAACTCAACTCATCAACTCAACTCATCAACTCAACTCATCAACTCAACTCCTCAACTCACGGCCTTCTGCCGTCCACCGAATTCTGCTCCATGGCTTCTAAACCTTTCACCGGCCCTCTGCCGTCCACCGAATTCTGCTCCATGGCTTCTAAACCTTTCACCGGCCCTCTGCCGTCCACCGAATTCTGCTCCATGGCTTCTAAACCTTTCACCGGCCCTCTGCCGTCCACCGAATTCTGCTCCATGGCTTCTAAACCTTTCACCGGCCCTCTGCCGTCCACCGAATTCTGCTCCATGGCTTCTAAACCTTTCACCGGCCCTCTGCCGTCCACCGAATTCTGCTCCATGGCTTCTAAACCTTTCACCGGCCCTCTGCCGTCCACCGAATTCTGCTCCATGGCTTCTAAACCTTTCACCGGCCCTCTGCCGTCCACCGAATTCTGCTCCATGGCTTCTAAACCTTTCACCGGCCCTCTGCCGTCCACCGAATTCTGCTCCATGGCTTCTAAACCTTTCACCGGCCCTCTGCCGTCCACCGAATTCTGCTCCATGGCTTCTAAACCTTTCACCGGCCCTCTGCCGTCCACCGAATTCTGCTCCATGGCTTCTAAACCTTTCCAGTTTTTTCCACTTTTTTCCACTTTTATCCAGTTTTATGGTGGAAAAAGGTGGGAAAAGGTGGAAAAACGTGGAAGAAATTGGAAAAAGTGGAAAAAGTGGAAAAATGTGGGAAAATGTGGGAAAAAGGTGGGAAAAAAAGTGGAAAAAGGAGTGGAAAAAAGTGGAAAAAAGTGGATAAAACTGGATAAAACTCAACTCAACTCATCAACTCATCAACTCAACTCATCAACTCAACTCCTCAACTCACGGCCTTCTGCCGTCCACCGAATTCTGCTCCATGGCTTCTAAACCTTTCACCGGCCCTCTGCCGTCCACCGAATTCTGCTCCATGGCTTCTAAACCTTTCAGCGGCCCTCTGCCGTCCACCGAATTCTGCTCCATGGCTTCTAAACCTTTCACCAGCCCTCTGCCGTCCACCGAATTCTGCTCCATGGCTTCTAAACCTTTCACCGGCCCTCTGCCGTCCACCGAATTCTGCTCCATGGCTTCTAAACCTTTCACCGGCCCTCTGCCGTCCACCGAATTCTGCTCCATGGCTTCTAAACCTTTCACCGGCCCTCTGCCGTCCACCGAATTCTGCTCCATGGCTTCTAAACCTTTCACCGGCCCTCTGCCGTCCACCGAATTCTGCTCCATGGCTTCTAAACCTTTCACTGGCCCTCTGCCGTCCACCGAATTCTGCTCCATGGCTTCTAAACCTTTCACCGGCCCTCTGCCGTCCACCGAATTCTGCTCCATGGCTTCTAAACCTTTCACCGGCCCTCTGTCGTCCATCGAATTCTGCTCCATGGCTTCTAAACCTTTCACCGGCCCTCTGCCGTCCACCGAATTCTGCTCCATGGCTTCTAAACCTTTCACCGGCCCTCTGTCGTCCACCGAATTCTGCTCCATGGCTTCTAAACCTTTCACCGGCCCTCTGCCGTCCACCGAATTCTGCTCCATGGCTTCTAAACCTTTCACCGGCCCTCTGCGTCCACCGAATTCTGCTCCATGGCTTCTAAACCTTTCACCGGCCCTCTGCCGTCCACCGAATTCTGCTCCATGGCTTCTAAACCTTTCACCGGCCCTCTGCCGTCCACCGAATTCTGCTCCATGGCTTCTAAACCTTTCACCGGCCCTCTGCCGTCCACCGAATTCTGCTCCATGGCTTCTAAACCTTTCACCGGCCCTCTGCCGTCCACCGAATTCTGCTCCATGGCTTCTAAACCTTTCACTGGCCCTCTGCCGTCCACCGAATTCTGCTCCATGGCTTCTAAACCTTTCACCGGCCCTCTGCCGTCCACCGAATTCTGCTCCATGGCTTCTAAACCTTTCACCGGCTCTCTGCCGTCCACCGAATTCTGCTCCATGGCTTCTAAACCTTTCACCGGCCCTCTGCCGTCCACCGAATTCTGCTCCATGGCTTCTAAACCTTTCCACTTTTTTCCACTTTTTTCCACTTTTATCCAGTTTTATGGTGGAAAAAGGTGGGAAAAGGTGGGAAAACGTGGAACAAATTGGAAAAAGTGGAAAAAGTGGAAAAATGTGGGAAAATATGGGAAAAAGGTGGGAAAAAAAGTGGAAAAGGAGTGGAAAAAAGTGGAAAAAAGTGGATAAAACTGGATATAACTCAACTCAACTCATCAACTCATCAACTCAACTCATCAACTCATCAACTCAACTCATCAACTCAACTCCTCAACTCACGGCCCTCTGCCGTCCACCGAATTCTGCTCCATGGCTTCTAAACCTTTCACCGGCCCTCTCCCGTCCACCGAATTCTGCTCCATGGCTTCTAAACCTTTCACCGGCCCTCTGCCGTCCACCGAATTCTGCTCCATGGCTTCTAAACCTTTCACCGGCCCTCTGCCGTCCACCGAATTCTGCTCCATGGCTTCTAAACCTTTCCAGTTTTTTCCACTTTTTTCCACTTTTATCCAGTTTTATGGTGGAAAAAGGTGGGAAAAGGTGGAAAAACGTGGAAGAAATTGGAAAAAGTGGAAAAAGTGGAAAAATGTGGGAAAATGTGGGAAAAAGGTGGAAACAAAGTGGAAAAAGGAGTGGAAAAAACTGGATAAAACTGGATAAAACTGGATAAAACTCAACTCAACTCATCAACTCATCAACTCAACTCATCAACTCATCAACTCAACTCATCAACTCAACTCCTCAACTCACGGCCTTCTGCCGTCCACCGAATTCTGCTCCATGGCTTCTAAACCTTTCACCGGCCCTCTGCCGTCCACCGAATTCTGCTCCATGGCTTCTAAACCTTTCAGCGGCCCTCTGCCGTCCACCGAATTCTGCTCCATGGCTTCTAAACCTTTCACCAGCCCTCTGCCGTCCACCGAATTCTGCTCCATGGCTTCTAAACCTTTCACCGGCCCTCTGCCGTCCACCGAATTCTGCTCCATGGCTTCTAAACCTTTCACCGGCCCTCTGCCGTCCACCGAATTCTGCTCCATGGCTTCTAAACCTTTCACCGGCCCTCTGCCGTCCACCGAATTCTGCTCCATGGCTTCTAAACCTTTCACCGGCCCTCTGCCGTCCACCGAATTCTGCTCCATGGCTTCTAAACCTTTCACTGGCCCTCTGCCGTCCACCGAATTCTGCTCCATGGCTTCTAAACCTTTCACCGGCCCTCTGCCGTCCACCGAATTCTGCTCCATGGCTTCTAAACCTTTCAGCGGCCCTCTGCCGTCCACCGAATTCTGCTCCATGGCTTCTAAACCTTTCACCGGCCCTCTGCCATCCACCGAATTCTGCTCCATGGCTTCTAAACCTTTCACCGGCCCTCTGCCGTCCACCGAATTCTGCTCCATGGCTTCTAAACCTTTCACCGGCCCTCTGTCGTCCACCGAATTCTGCTCCATGGCTTCTAAACCTTTCACCGGCCCTCTGCCGTCCACCGAATTCTGCTCCATGGCTTCTAAACCTTTCACCGGCCCTCTGCGTCCACCGAATTCTGCTCCATGGCTTCTAAACCTTTCACCGGCCCTCTGCCGTCCACCGAATTCTGCTCCATGGCTTCTAAACCTTTCACCGGCCCTCTGCCGTCCACCGAATTCTGCTCCATGGCTTCTAAACCTTTCCACTTTTTTCCACTTTTTTCCACTTTTATCCAGTTTTATGGTGGAAAAAGGTGGGAAAAGGTGGGAAAACGTGGAACAAATTGGAAAAAGTGGAAAAAGTGGAAAAATTTGGGAAAATATGGGAAAAAGGTGGGAAAAAAAGTGGAAAAGGAGTGGAAAAAAGTGGAAAAAAGTGGATAAAACTGGATATAACTCAACTCAACTCATCAACTCATCAACTCAACTCATCAACTCATCAACTCAACTCATCAACTCAACTCCTCAACTCACGGCCCTCTGCCGTCCACCGAATTCTGCTCCATGGCTTCTAAACCTTTCACCGGCCCTCTCCCGTCCACCGAATTCTGCTCCATGGCTTCTAAACCTTTCACCGGCCCTCTGCCGTCCACCGAATTCTGCTCCATGGCTTCTAAACCTTTCACCGGCCCTCTGCCGTCCACCGAATTCTGCTCCATGGCTTCTAAACCTTTCCAGTTTTTTCCACTTTTTTCCACTTTTATCCAGTTTTATGGTGGAAAAAGGTGGGAAAAGGTGGAAAAACGTGGAAGAAATTGGAAAAAGTGGAAAAAGGAGTGGAAAAAAGTGGAAAAAAGTGGATAAAACTGGATATAACTCAACTCAACTCATCAACTCATCAACTCAACTCATCAACTCATCAACTCAACTCATCAACTCAACTCCTCAACTCACGGCCCTCTGCCGTCCACCGAATTCTGCTCCATGGCTTCTAAACCTTTCACCGGCCCTCTGCCGTCCACCGAATTCTGCTCCATGGCTTCTAAACCTTTCACCGGCCCTCTGCGGTCCACCGAATTCTGCTCCATGGCTTCTAAACCTTTCACCGGCCCTCTGCCGTCCACCGAATTCTGCTCCATGGCTTCTAAACCTTTCCAGTTTTTTCCACTTTTTTCCACTTTTATCCAGTTTTATGGTGGAAAAAGGTGGGAAAAGGTGGAAAAACGTGGAAGAAATTGGAAAAAGTGGGAAAAGTGGAAAAATGTGGGAAAATGTGGGAAAAATGTGGGAAAAAAAGTGGAAAAAGGAGTGGAAAAAAGTGGAAAAAAGTGGATAAAACTGGATAAAACTCAACTCAACTCATCAACTCAACTCATCAACTCAACTCATCAACTCAACTCCTCAACTCACGGCCTTCTGCCGTCCACCGAATTCTGCTCCATGGCTTCTAAACCTTTCACCGGCCCTCTGCCGTCCACCGAATTCTGCTCCATGGCTTCTAAACCTTTCACCGGCCCTCTGCCGTCCACCGAATTCTGCTCCATGGCTTCTAAACCTTTCACCGGCCCTCTGCCGTCCACCGAATTCTGCTCCATGGCTTCTAAACCTTTCACCGGCCCTCTGCCGTCCACCGAATTCTGCTCCATGGCTTCTAAACCTTTCACCGGCCCTCTGCCGTCCACCGAATTCTGCTCCATGGCTTCTAAACCTTTCACCGGCCCTCTGCCGTCCACCGAATTCTGCTCCATGGCTTCTAAACCTTTCACCGGCCCTCTGCCGTCCACCGAATTCTGCTCCATGGCTTCTAAACCTTTCACCGGCCCTCTGCCGTCCACCGAATTCTGCTCCATGGCTTCTAAACCTTTCACCGGCCCTCTGCCGTCCACCGAATTCTGCTCCATGGCTTCTAAACCTTTCACCGGCCCTCTGCCGTCCACCGAATTCTGCTCCATGGCTTCTAAACCTTTCCAGTTTTTTCCACTTTTTTCCACTTTTATCCAGTTTTATGGTGGAAAAAGGTGGGAAAAGGTGGAAAAACGTGGAAGAAATTGGAAAAAGTGGAAAAAGTGGAAAAATGTGGGAAAATGTGGGAAAAAGGTGGGAAAAAAAGTGGAAAAAGGAGTGGAAAAAAGTGGAAAAAAGTGGATAAAACTGGATAAAACTCAACTCAACTCATCAACTCATCAACTCAACTCATCAACTCAACTCCTCAACTCACGGCCTTCTGCCGTCCACCGAATTCTGCTCCATGGCTTCTAAACCTTTCACCGGCCCTCTGCCGTCCACCGAATTCTGCTCCATGGCTTCTAAACCTTTCAGCGGCCCTCTGCCGTCCACCGAATTCTGCTCCATGGCTTCTAAACCTTTCACCAGCCCTCTGCCGTCCACCGAATTCTGCTCCATGGCTTCTAAACCTTTCACCGGCCCTCTGCCGTCCACCGAATTCTGCTCCATGGCTTCTAAACCTTTCACCGGCCCTCTGCCGTCCACCGAATTCTGCTCCATGGCTTCTAAACCTTTCACCGGCCCTCTGCCGTCCACCGAATTCTGCTCCATGGCTTCTAAACCTTTCACCGGCCCTCTGCCGTCCACCGAATTCTGCTCCATGGCTTCTAAACCTTTCACTGGCCCTCTGCCGTCCACCGAATTCTGCTCCATGGCTTCTAAACCTTTCACCGGCCCTCTGCCGTCCACCGAATTCTGCTCCATGGCTTCTAAACCTTTCACCGGCCCTCTGTCGTCCATCGAATTCTGCTCCATGGCTTCTAAACCTTTCACCGGCCCTCTGCCGTCCACCGAATTCTGCTCCATGGCTTCTAAACCTTTCACCGGCCCTCTGTCGTCCACCGAATTCTGCTCCATGGCTTCTAAACCTTTCACCGGCCCTCTGCCGTCCACCGAATTCTGCTCCATGGCTTCTAAACCTTTCACCGGCCCTCTGCGTCCACCGAATTCTGCTCCATGGCTTCTAAACCTTTCACCGGCCCTCTGCCGTCCACCGAATTCTGCTCCATGGCTTCTAAACCTTTCACCGGCCCTCTGCCGTCCACCGAATTCTGCTCCATGGCTTCTAAACCTTTCACCGGCCCTCTGCCGTCCACCGAATTCTGCTCCATGGCTTCTAAACCTTTCACCGGCCCTCTGCCGTCCACCGAATTCTGCTCCATGGCTTCTAAACCTTTCACTGGCCCTCTGCCGTCCACCGAATTCTGCTCCATGGCTTCTAAACCTTTCACCGGCCCTCTGCCGTCCACCGAATTCTGCTCCATGGCTTCTAAACCTTTCACCGGCTCTCTGCCGTCCACCGAATTCTGCTCCATGGCTTCTAAACCTTTCACCGGCCCTCTGCCGTCCACCGAATTCTGCTCCATGGCTTCTAAACCTTTCCACTTTTTTCCACTTTTTTCCACTTTTATCCAGTTTTATGGTGGAAAAAGGTGGGAAAAGGTGGGAAAACGTGGAACAAATTGGAAAAAGTGGAAAAAGTGGAAAAATGTGGGAAAATATGGGAAAAAGGTGGGAAAAAAAGTGGAAAAGGAGTGGAAAAAAGTGGAAAAAAGTGGATAAAACTGGATATAACTCAACTCAACTCATCAACTCATCAACTCAACTCATCAACTCATCAACTCAACTCATCAACTCAACTCCTCAACTCACGGCCCTCTGCCGTCCACCGAATTCTGCTCCATGGCTTCTAAACCTTTCACCGGCCCTCTCCCGTCCACCGAATTCTGCTCCATGGCTTCTAAACCTTTCACCGGCCCTCTGCCGTCCACCGAATTCTGCTCCATGGCTTCTAAACCTTTCACCGGCCCTCTGCCGTCCACCGAATTCTGCTCCATGGCTTCTAAACCTTTCCAGTTTTTTCCACTTTTTTCCACTTTTATCCAGTTTTATGGTGGAAAAAGGTGGGAAAAGGTGGAAAAACGTGGAAGAAATTGGAAAAAGTGGAAAAAGTGGAAAAATGTGGGAAAATGTGGGAAAAAGGTGGAAACAAAGTGGAAAAAGGAGTGGAAAAAACTGGATAAAACTGGATAAAACTGGATAAAACTCAACTCAACTCATCAACTCATCAACTCAACTCATCAACTCATCAACTCAACTCATCAACTCAACTCCTCAACTCACGGCCTTCTGCCGTCCACCGAATTCTGCTCCATGGCTTCTAAACCTTTCACCGGCCCTCTGCCGTCCACCGAATTCTGCTCCATGGCTTCTAAACCTTTCAGCGGCCCTCTGCCGTCCACCGAATTCTGCTCCATGGCTTCTAAACCTTTCACCAGCCCTCTGCCGTCCACCGAATTCTGCTCCATGGCTTCTAAACCTTTCACCGGCCCTCTGCCGTCCACCGAATTCTGCTCCATGGCTTCTAAACCTTTCACCGGCCCTCTGCCGTCCACCGAATTCTGCTCCATGGCTTCTAAACCTTTCACCGGCCCTCTGCCGTCCACCGAATTCTGCTCCATGGCTTCTAAACCTTTCACCGGCCCTCTGCCGTCCACCGAATTCTGCTCCATGGCTTCTAAACCTTTCACTGGCCCTCTGCCGTCCACCGAATTCTGCTCCATGGCTTCTAAACCTTTCACCGGCCCTCTGCCGTCCACCGAATTCTGCTCCATGGCTTCTAAACCTTTCAGCGGCCCTCTGCCGTCCACCGAATTCTGCTCCATGGCTTCTAAACCTTTCACCGGCCCTCTGCCATCCACCGAATTCTGCTCCATGGCTTCTAAACCTTTCACCGGCCCTCTGCCGTCCACCGAATTCTGCTCCATGGCTTCTAAACCTTTCACCGGCCCTCTGTCGTCCACCGAATTCTGCTCCATGGCTTCTAAACCTTTCACCGGCCCTCTGCCGTCCACCGAATTCTGCTCCATGGCTTCTAAACCTTTCACCGGCCCTCTGCGTCCACCGAATTCTGCTCCATGGCTTCTAAACCTTTCACCGGCCCTCTGCCGTCCACCGAATTCTGCTCCATGGCTTCTAAACCTTTCACCGGCCCTCTGCCGTCCACCGAATTCTGCTCCATGGCTTCTAAACCTTTCACCGGCCCTCTGTCGTCCACCGAATTCTGCTCCATGGCTTCTAAACCTTTCACCGGCCCTCTGCCGTCCACCGAATTCTGCTCCATGGCTTCTAAACCTTTCACCGGCCCTCTGCCGTCCACCGAATTCTGCTCCATGGCTTCTAAACCTTTCACCGGCCCTCTGCCGTCCACCGAATTCTGCTCCATGGCTTCTAAACCTTTCACCGGCCCTCTGCCGTCCACCGAATTCTGCTCCATGGCTTCTAAACCTTTCACCGGCCCTCTGCCGTCCACCGAATTCTGCTCCATGGCTTCTAAACCTTTCACTGGCCCTCTGCCGTCCACCGAATTCTGCTCCATGGCTTCTAAACCTTTCACCGGCCCTCTGCCGTCCACCGAATTCTGCTCCATGGCTTCTAAACCTTTCAGCGGCCCTCTGCCGTCCACCGAATTCTGCTCCATGGCTTCTAAACCTTTCACCGGCCCTCTGCCATCCACCGAATTCTGCTCCATGGCTTCTAAACCTTTCACCGGCCCTCTGCCGTCCACCGAATTCTGCTCCATGGCTTCTAAACCTTTCACCGGCCCTCTGTCGTCCACCGAATTCTGCTCCATGGCTTCTAAACCTTTCACCGGCCCTCTGCCGTCCACCGAATTCTGCTCCATGGCTTCTAAACCTTTCACCGGCCCTCTGCGTCCACCGAATTCTGCTCCATGGCTTCTAAACCTTTCACCGGCCCTCTGCCGTCCACCGAATTCTGCTCCATGGCTTCTAAACCTTTCACCGGCCCTCTGCCGTCCACCGAATTCTGCTCCATGGCTTCTAAACCTTTCACCGGCCCTCTGCCGTCCACCGAATTCTGCTCCATGGCTTCTAAACCTTTCACCGGCCCTCTGCCGTCCACCGAATTCTGCTCCATGGCTTCTAAACCTTTCACTGGCCCTCTGCCGTCCACCGAATTCTGCTCCATGGCTTCTAAACCTTTCACCGGCCCTCTGCCGTCCACCGAATTCTGCTCCATGGCTTCTAAACCTTTCACCGGCTCTCTGCCGTCCACCGAATTCTGCTCCATGGCTTCTAAACCTTTCACCGGCCCTCTGCCGTCCACCGAATTCTGCTCCATGGCTTCTAAACCTTTCCACTTTTTTCCACTTTTTTCCACTTTTATCCAGTTTTATGGTGGAAAAAGGTGGGAAAAGGTGGGAAAACGTGGAAAAAATTGGAAAAAGTGGAAAAAGTGGAAAAATGTGGGAAAATATGGGAAAAAGGTGGGAAAAAAAGTGAAAAAGGAGTGGAAAAAAGTGGAAAAAAGTGGATAAAACTGGATATAACTCAACTCAACTCATCAACTCATCAACTCAACTCATCAACTCATCAACTCAACTCATCAACTCAACTCCTCAACTCACGGCCCTCTGCCGTCCACCGAATTCTGCTCCATGGCTTCTAAACCTTTCACCGGCCCTCTCCCGTCCACCGAATTCTGCTCCATGGCTTCTAAACCTTTCACCGGCCCTCTGCCGTCCACCGAATTCTGCTCCATGGCTTCTAAACCTTTCACCGGCCCTCTGCCGTCCACCGAATTCTGCTCCATGGCTTCTAAACCTTTCCAGTTTTTTCCACTTTTTTCCACTTTTATCCAGTTTTATGGTGGAAAAAGGTGGGAAAAGGTGGAAAAACGTGGAAGAAATTGAAAAAGTGGAAAAAGTGGAAAAATGTGGGAAAATGTGGGAAAAAGGTGGAAAAAAAGTGGAAAAAGGAGTGGAAAAAACTGGATAAAACTGGATAAAACTGGATAAAACTCAACTCAACTCATCAACTCATCAACTCAACTCATCAACTCATCAACTCAACTCATCAACTCAACTCCTCAACTCACGGCCCTCTGCCGTCCACCGAATTCTGCTCCATGGCTTCTAAACCTTTCACCGGCCCTCTGCCGTCCACCGAATTCTGCTCCATGGCTTCTAAACCTTTCACCGGCCCTCTGCCGTCCACCGAATTCTGCTCCATGGCTTCTAAACCTTTCACCGGCCCTCTGCCGTCCACCGAATTCTGCTCCATGGCTTCTAAACCTTTCACCGGCCCTCTGCCGTCCACCGAATTCTGCTCCATGGCTTCTAAACCTTTCACCGGCCCTCTGCCGTCCACCGAATTCTGCTCCATGGCTTCTAAACCTTTCACCGGCCCTCTGCCGTCCACCGAATTCTGCTCCATGGCTTCTAAACCTTTCCAGTTTTTTCCAGTTTTTTCCACTTTTATCCAGTTTTATGGTGGAAAAAGGTGGGAAAAGGTGGAAAAACGTGGAAGAAATTGGAAAAAGTGGAAAAAGTGGAAAAATGTGGGAAAATATGGGAAAAAGGTGGGGAAAAAAGTAGAAAAAGGAGTGGAAAAAAGTGGAAAAAACTGGATAAAACTGGATAAAACTCAACTCAACTCATCAACTCATCAACTCAACTCATCAACTCATCAACTCAACTCATCAACTCAACTCCTCAACTCACGGCCCTCTGCCGTCCACCGAATTCTGCTCCATGGCTTCTAAACCTTTCACCGGCCCTCTGCCGTCCACCGAATTCTGCTCCATGGCTTCTAAACCTTTCACCGGCCCTCTGCCGTCCACCGAATTCTGCTCCATGGCTTCTAAACCTTTCACCGGCCCTCTGCCGTCCACCGAATTCTGCTCCATGGCTTCTAAACCTTTCCAGTTTTTTCCAGTTTTTTCCACTTTTATCCAGTTTTATGGTGGAAAAAGGTGGGAAAAGGTGGAAAAACGTGGAAGAAATTGAAAAAAGTGGAAAAAGTGGAAAAATGTGGGAAAATATGGGAAAAAGGTGGGGAAAAAAGTAGAAAAAGGAGTGGAAAAAAGTGGAAAAAACTGGATAAAACTGGATAAAACTCAACTCAACTCATCAACTCATCAACTCAACTCATCAACTCATCAACTCAACTCATCAACTCAACTCCTCAACTCACGGCCCTCTGCCGTCCACCGAATTCTGCTCCATGGCTTCTAAACCTTTCACCGGCCATCTGCCGTCCACCGAATTCTGCTCCATGGCTTCTAAACCTTTCACCGGCCCTCTGCCGTCCACCGAATTCTGCTCCATGGCTTCTAAACCTTTCACCGGCCCTCTGCCGTCCACCGAATTCTGCTCCATGGCTTCTAAACCTTTCACCGGCCCTCTGCCGTCCACCGAATTCTGCTCCATGGCTTCTAAACCTTTCACCGGCCCTCTGCCGTCCACCGAATTCTGCTCCATGGCTTCTAAACCTTTCACCGGCCCTCTGCCGTCCACCGAATTCTGCTCCATGGCTTCTAAACCTTTCACCGGCCCTCTGCCGTCCACCGAATTCTGCTCCATGGCTTCTAAACCTTTCACCGGCCCTCTGCCGTCCACCGAATTCTGCTCCATGGCTTCTAAACCTTTCACCGGCCCTCTGCCGTCCACCGAATTCTGCTCCATGGCTTCTAAACCTTTCACCGGCCCTCTGCCGTCCACCGAATTCTGCTCCATGGCTTCTAAACCTTTCACCGGCCCTCTGCCGTCCACCGAATTCTGCTCCATGGCTTCTAAACCTTTCACCGGCCCTCTGCCGTCCACCGAATTCTGCTCCATGGCTTCTAAACCTTTCACCGGCCCTCTGCCGTCCACCGAATTCTGCTCCATGGCTTCTAAACCTTTCACCGGCCCTCTGCCGTCCACCGAATTCTGCTCCATGGCTTCTAAACCTTTCCAGTTTTTTCCACTTTTTTCCACTTTTATCCAGTTTTATGGTGGAAAAAGGTGGGAAAAGGTGGAAAAACGTGGAAGAAATTGGAAAAAGTGGAAAAAGTGGAAAAATGTGGGAAAATGTGGGAAAAAGGTGGGAAAAAAAGTGGAAAAAGGAGTGGAAAAAAGTGGAAAAAAGTGGATAAAACTGGATAAAACTCAACTCAACTCATCAACTCATCAACTCAACTCATCAACTCAACTCCTCAACTCACGGCCTTCTGCCGTCCACCGAATTCTGCTCCATGGCTTCTAAACCTTTCACCGGCCCTCTGCCGTCCACCGAATTCTGCTCCATGGCTTCTAAACCTTTCAGCGGCCCTCTGCCGTCCACCGAATTCTGCTCCATGGCTTCTAAACCTTTCACCAGCCCTCTGCCGTCCACCGAATTCTGCTCCATGGCTTCTAAACCTTTCACCGGCCCTCTGCCGTCCACCGAATTCTGCTCCATGGCTTCTAAACCTTTCACCGGCCCTCTGCCGTCCACCGAATTCTGCTCCATGGCTTCTAAACCTTTCACCGGCCCTCTGCCGTCCACCGAATTCTGCTCCATGGCTTCTAAACCTTTCACCGGCCCTCTGCCGTCCACCGAATTCTGCTCCATGGCTTCTAAACCTTTCACTGGCCCTCTGCCGTCCACCGAATTCTGCTCCATGGCTTCTAAACCTTTCACCGGCCCTCTGCCGTCCACCGAATTCTGCTCCATGGCTTCTAAACCTTTCACCGGCCCTCTGTCGTCCATCGAATTCTGCTCCATGGCTTCTAAACCTTTCACCGGCCCTCTGCCGTCCACCGAATTCTGCTCCATGGCTTCTAAACCTTTCACCGGCCCTCTGTCGTCCACCGAATTCTGCTCCATGGCTTCTAAACCTTTCACCGGCCCTCTGCCGTCCACCGAATTCTGCTCCATGGCTTCTAAACCTTTCACCGGCCCTCTGCGTCCACCGAATTCTGCTCCATGGCTTCTAAACCTTTCACCGGCCCTCTGCCGTCCACCGAATTCTGCTCCATGGCTTCTAAACCTTTCACCGGCCCTCTGCCGTCCACCGAATTCTGCTCCATGGCTTCTAAACCTTTCACCGGCCCTCTGCCGTCCACCGAATTCTGCTCCATGGCTTCTAAACCTTTCACCGGCCCTCTGCCGTCCACCGAATTCTGCTCCATGGCTTCTAAACCTTTCACTGGCCCTCTGCCGTCCACCGAATTCTGCTCCATGGCTTCTAAACCTTTCACCGGCCCTCTGCCGTCCACCGAATTCTGCTCCATGGCTTCTAAACCTTTCACCGGCTCTCTGCCGTCCACCGAATTCTGCTCCATGGCTTCTAAACCTTTCACCGGCCCTCTGCCGTCCACCGAATTCTGCTCCATGGCTTCTAAACCTTTCCACTTTTTTCCACTTTTTTCCACTTTTATCCAGTTTTATGGTGGAAAAAGGTGGGAAAAGGTGGGAAAACGTGGAACAAATTGGAAAAAGTGGAAAAAGTGGAAAAATGTGGGAAAATATGGGAAAAAGGTGGGAAAAAAAGTGGAAAAGGAGTGGAAAAAAGTGGAAAAAAGTGGATAAAACTGGATATAACTCAACTCAACTCATCAACTCATCAACTCAACTCATCAACTCATCAACTCAACTCATCAACTCAACTCCTCAACTCACGGCCCTCTGCCGTCCACCGAATTCTGCTCCATGGCTTCTAAACCTTTCACCGGCCCTCTCCCGTCCACCGAATTCTGCTCCATGGCTTCTAAACCTTTCACCGGCCCTCTGCCGTCCACCGAATTCTGCTCCATGGCTTCTAAACCTTTCACCGGCCCTCTGCCGTCCACCGAATTCTGCTCCATGGCTTCTAAACCTTTCCAGTTTTTTCCACTTTTTTCCACTTTTATCCAGTTTTATGGTGGAAAAAGGTGGGAAAAGGTGGAAAAACGTGGAAGAAATTGGAAAAAGTGGAAAAAGTGGAAAAATGTGGGAAAATGTGGGAAAAAGGTGGAAACAAAGTGGAAAAAGGAGTGGAAAAAACTGGATAAAACTGGATAAAACTGGATAAAACTCAACTCAACTCATCAACTCATCAACTCAACTCATCAACTCATCAACTCAACTCATCAACTCAACTCCTCAACTCACGGCCTTCTGCCGTCCACCGAATTCTGCTCCATGGCTTCTAAACCTTTCACCGGCCCTCTGCCGTCCACCGAATTCTGCTCCATGGCTTCTAAACCTTTCACCGGCCCTCTGCCGTCCACCGAATTCTGCTCCATGGCTTCTAAACCTTTCAGCGGCCCTCTGCCGTCCACCGAATTCTGCTCCATGGCTTCTAAACCTTTCACCAGCCCTCTGCCGTCCACCGAATTCTGCTCCATGGCTTCTAAACCTTTCACCGGCCCTCTGCCGTCCACCGAATTCTGCTCCATGGCTTCTAAACCTTTCACCGGCCCTCTGCCGTCCACCGAATTCTGCTCCATGGCTTCTAAACCTTTCACCGGCCCTCTGCCGTCCACCGAATTCTGCTCCATGGCTTCTAAACCTTTCACCGGCCCTCTGCCGTCCACCGAATTCTGCTCCATGGCTTCTAAACCTTTCACTGGCCCTCTGCCGTCCACCGAATTCTGCTCCATGGCTTCTAAACCTTTCACCGGCCCTCTGCCGTCCACCGAATTCTGCTCCATGGCTTCTAAACCTTTCAGCGGCCCTCTGCCGTCCACCGAATTCTGCTCCATGGCTTCTAAACCTTTCACCGGCCCTCTGCCATCCACCGAATTCTGCTCCATGGCTTCTAAACCTTTCACCGGCCCTCTGCCGTCCACCGAATTCTGCTCCATGGCTTCTAAACCTTTCACCGGCCCTCTGTCGTCCACCGAATTCTGCTCCATGGCTTCTAAACCTTTCACCGGCCCTCTGCCGTCCACCGAATTCTGCTCCATGGCTTCTAAACCTTTCACCGGCCCTCTGCGTCCACCGAATTCTGCTCCATGGCTTCTAAACCTTTCACCGGCCCTCTGCCGTCCACCGAATTCTGCTCCATGGCTTCTAAACCTTTCACCGGCCCTCTGCCGTCCACCGAATTCTGCTCCATGGCTTCTAAACCTTTCACCGGCCCTCTGTCGTCCACCGAATTCTGCTCCATGGCTTCTAAACCTTTCACCGGCCCTCTGCCGTCCACCGAATTCTGCTCCATGGCTTCTAAACCTTTCACCGGCCCTCTGCCGTCCACCGAATTCTGCTCCATGGCTTCTAAACCTTTCACCGGCCCTCTGCCGTCCACCGAATTCTGCTCCATGGCTTCTAAACCTTTCACCGGCCCTCTGCCGTCCACCGAATTCTGCTCCATGGCTTCTAAACCTTTCACCGGCCCTCTGCCGTCCACCGAATTCTGCTCCATGGCTTCTAAACCTTTCACTGGCCCTCTGCCGTCCACCGAATTCTGCTCCATGGCTTCTAAACCTTTCACCGGCCCTCTGCCGTCCACCGAATTCTGCTCCATGGCTTCTAAACCTTTCAGCGGCCCTCTGCCGTCCACCGAATTCTGCTCCATGGCTTCTAAACCTTTCACCGGCCCTCTGCCATCCACCGAATTCTGCTCCATGGCTTCTAAACCTTTCACCGGCCCTCTGCCGTCCACCGAATTCTGCTCCATGGCTTCTAAACCTTTCACCGGCCCTCTGTCGTCCACCGAATTCTGCTCCATGGCTTCTAAACCTTTCACCGGCCCTCTGCCGTCCACCGAATTCTGCTCCATGGCTTCTAAACCTTTCACCGGCCCTCTGCGTCCACCGAATTCTGCTCCATGGCTTCTAAACCTTTCACCGGCCCTCTGCCGTCCACCGAATTCTGCTCCATGGCTTCTAAACCTTTCACCGGCCCTCTGCCGTCCACCGAATTCTGCTCCATGGCTTCTAAACCTTTCACCGGCCCTCTGCCGTCCACCGAATTCTGCTCCATGGCTTCTAAACCTTTCACCGGCCCTCTGCCGTCCACCGAATTCTGCTCCATGGCTTCTAAACCTTTCACTGGCCCTCTGCCGTCCACCGAATTCTGCTCCATGGCTTCTAAACCTTTCACCGGCCCTCTGCCGTCCACCGAATTCTGCTCCATGGCTTCTAAACCTTTCACCGGCTCTCTGCCGTCCACCGAATTCTGCTCCATGGCTTCTAAACCTTTCACCGGCCCTCTGCCGTCCACCGAATTCTGCTCCATGGCTTCTAAACCTTTCCACTTTTTTCCACTTTTTTCCACTTTTATCCAGTTTTATGGTGGAAAAAGGTGGGAAAAGGTGGGAAAACGTGGAAAAAATTGGAAAAAGTGGAAAAAGTGGAAAAATGTGGGAAAATATGGGAAAAAGGTGGGAAAAAAAGTGAAAAAGGAGTGGAAAAAAGTGGAAAAAAGTGGATAAAACTGGATATAACTCAACTCAACTCATCAACTCATCAACTCAACTCATCAACTCATCAACTCAACTCATCAACTCAACTCCTCAACTCACGGCCCTCTGCCGTCCACCGAATTCTGCTCCATGGCTTCTAAACCTTTCACCGGCCCTCTCCCGTCCACCGAATTCTGCTCCATGGCTTCTAAACCTTTCACCGGCCCTCTGCCGTCCACCGAATTCTGCTCCATGGCTTCTAAACCTTTCACCGGCCCTCTGCCGTCCACCGAATTCTGCTCCATGGCTTCTAAACCTTTCCAGTTTTTTCCACTTTTTTCCACTTTTATCCAGTTTTATGGTGGAAAAAGGTGGGAAAAGGTGGAAAAACGTGGAAGAAATTGAAAAAGTGGAAAAAGTGGAAAAATGTGGGAAAATGTGGGAAAAAGGTGGAAAAAAAGTGGAAAAAGGAGTGGAAAAAACTGGATAAAACTGGATAAAACTGGATAAAACTCAACTCAACTCATCAACTCATCAACTCAACTCATCAACTCATCAACTCAACTCATCAACTCAACTCCTCAACTCACGGCCCTCTGCCGTCCACCGAATTCTGCTCCATGGCTTCTAAACCTTTCACCGGCCCTCTGCCGTCCACCGAATTCTGCTCCATGGCTTCTAAACCTTTCACCGGCCCTCTGCCGTCCACCGAATTCTGCTCCATGGCTTCTAAACCTTTCACCGGCCCTCTGCCGTCCACCGAATTCTGCTCCATGGCTTCTAAACCTTTCACCGGCCCTCTGCCGTCCACCGAATTCTGCTCCATGGCTTCTAAACCTTTCACCGGCCCTCTGCCGTCCACCGAATTCTGCTCCATGGCTTCTAAACCTTTCACCGGCCCTCTGCCGTCCACCGAATTCTGCTCCATGGCTTCTAAACCTTTCACCGGCCCTCTGCCGTCCACCGAATTCTGCTCCATGGCTTCTAAACCTTTCCAGTTTTTTCCAGTTTTTTCCACTTTTATCCAGTTTTATGGTGGAAAAAGGTGGGAAAAGGTGGAAAAACGTGGAAGAAATTGGAAAAAGTGGAAAAAGTGGAAAAATGTGGGAAAATATGGGAAAAAGGTGGGGAAAAAAGTAGAAAAAGGAGTGGAAAAAAGTGGAAAAAACTGGATAAAACTGGATAAAACTCAACTCAACTCATCAACTCATCAACTCAACTCATCAACTCATCAACTCAACTCATCAACTCAACTCCTCAACTCACGGCCCTCTGCCGTCCACCGAATTCTGCTCCATGGCTTCTAAACCTTTCACCGGCCCTCTGCCGTCCACCGAATTCTGCTCCATGGCTTCTAAACCTTTCACCGGCCCTCTGCCGTCCACCGAATTCTGCTCCATGGCTTCTAAACCTTTCACCGGCCCTCTGCCGTCCACCGAATTCTGCTCCATGGCTTCTAAACCTTTCCAGTTTTTTCCAGTTTTTTCCACTTTTATCCAGTTTTATGGTGGAAAAAGGTGGGAAAAGGTGGAAAAACGTGGAAGAAATTGAAAAAAGTGGAAAAAGTGGAAAAATGTGGGAAAATATGGGAAAAAGGTGGGGAAAAAAGTAGAAAAAGGAGTGGAAAAAAGTGGAAAAAACTGGATAAAACTGGATAAAACTCAACTCAACTCATCAACTCATCAACTCAACTCATCAACTCATCAACTCAACTCATCAACTCAACTCCTCAACTCACGGCCCTCTGCCGTCCACCGAATTCTGCTCCATGGCTTCTAAACCTTTCACCGGCCCTCTGCCGTCCACCGAATTCTGCTCCATGGCTTCTAAACCTTTCACCGGCCCTCTGCCGTCCACCGAATTCTGCTCCATGGCTTCTAAACCTTTCACCGGCCCTCTGCCGTCCACCGAATTCTGCTCCATGGCTTCTAAACCTTTCACCGGCCCTCTGCCGTCCACCGAATTCTGCTCCATGGCTTCTAAACCTTTCCACTTTTTTCCACTTTTATCCAGTTTTATGGTGGAAAAAGGTGGGAAAACGTGGGAAAACGTGGAAAAAATTGGAAAAAGTGGAAAAAGTGGAAAAATGTGGGAAAATATGGGAAAAAGGTGGGAAAAAAAGTGGAAAAGGAGTGGAAAAAAGTGGAAAAAAGTGGATAAAACTGGATATAACTCAACTCAACTCATCAACTCAACTCATCAACTCATCAACTCAACTCATCAACTCAACTCCTCAACTCACGGCCCTCTGCCGTCCACCGAATTCTGCTCCATGGCTTCTAAACCTTTCACCGGCCCTCTCCCGTCCACCGAATTCTGCTCCATGGCTTCTAAACCTTTCACCGGCCCTCTGCCGTCCACCGAATTCTGCTCCATGGCTTCTAAACCTTTCACCGGCCCTCTGCCGTCCACCGAATTCTGCTCCATGGCTTCTAAACCTTTCCACTTTTTTCCACTTTTTTCCACTTTTATCCAGTTTTATGGTGGAAAAAGGTGGGAAAAGGTGGAAAAACGTGGAAGAAATTGGAAAAAGTGGAAAAAGTGGAAAAATGTGGGAAAATATGGGAAAAAGGTGGGGAAAAAGTGGAAAAAGGAGTGGAAAAAAAGTGGAAAAAACTGGATAAAACTGGATATAACTCAACTCAACTCATCAACTCATCAACTCAACTCATCAACTCAACTCATCAACTCAACTCCTCAACTCACGGCCCTCTGCCGTCCACCGAATTCTGCTCCATGGCTTCTAAACCTTTCACCGGCCCTCTGCCGTCCACCGAATTCTGCTCCATGGCTTCTAAACCTTTCACCGGCCCTCTGCCGTCCACCGAATTCTGCTCCATGGCTTCTAAACCTTTCACCGGCCCTCTGCCGTCCACCGAATTCTGCTCCATGGCTTCTAAACCTTTCCAGTTTTTTCCACTTTTTTCCACTTTTATCCAGTTTTATGGTGGAAAAAGGTGGGAAAAGGTGGAAAAACGTGGAAGAAATTGGAAAAAGTGGAAAAAGTTGAAAAATTTGGGAAAATATGGGAAAAAGGTGGGAAAAAAGTAGAAAAAGGAGTGGAAAAAAGTGGAAAAAACTGGATAAAACTGGATAAAACTCAACTCAACTCATCAACTCATCAACTCAACTCATCAACTCATCAACTCAACTCATCAACTCAACTCCTCAACTCACGGCCCTCTGCCGTCCACCGAATTCTGCTCCATGGCTTCTATACCTTTCACCGGCCCTCTGCCGTCCACCGAATTCTGCTCCATGGCTTCTAAACCTTTCACCGGCCCTCTGCCGTCCACCGAATTCTGCTCCATGGCTTCTAAACCTTTCACCGGCCCTCTGCCGTCCACCGAATTCTGCTCCATGGCTTCTAAACCTTTCCAGTTTTTTCCACTTTTTTCCACTTTTATCCAGTTTTATGGTGGAAAAAGGTGGGAAAAGGTGGAAAAACGTGGAAGAAATTGAAAAAAGTGGGAAAATGTGGGAAAATGTGGGAAAAAGGTGGGAAAAAAAGTGGAAAAAGGAGTGGAAAAAACTGGAAAAAACTGGATAAAACTGGATAAAACTCAACTCAACTCATCAACTCTTCAACTCAACTCATCAACTCATCAACTCAACTCATCAACTCAACTCCTCAACTCACGGCCCTCTGCCGTCCACCGAATTCTGCTCCATGGCTTCTAAACCTTTCACCGGCCCTCTGCCGTCCACCGAATTCTGCTCCATGGCTTCTAAACCTTTCACCGGCCCTCTGCCGTCCACCGAATTCTGCTCCATGGCTTCTAAACCTTTCACCGGCCCTCTGCCGTCCACCGAATTCTGCTCCATGGCTTCTAAACCTTTCACCGGCCCTCTGCCGTCCACCGAATTCTGCTCCATGGCTTCTAAACCTTTCACCGGCCCTCTGCCGTCCACCGAATTCTGCTCCATGGCTTCTAAACCTTTCACCGGCCCTCTGCCGTCCACCGAATTCTGCTCCATGGCTTCTAAACCTTTCACTGGCCCTCTGCCGTCCACCGAATTCTGCTCCATGGCTTCTAAACCTTTCACCGGCCCTCTGCCGTCCACCGAATTCTGCTCCATGGCTTCTAAACCTTTCACCGGCTCTCTGCCGTCCACCGAATTCTGCTCCATGGCTTCTAAACCTTTCACCGGCCCTCTGCCGTCCACCGAATTCTGCTCCATGGCTTCTAAACCTTTCCACTTTTTTCCACTTTTTTCCACTTTTATCCAGTTTTATGGTGGAAAAAGGTGGGAAAAGGTGGGAAAACGTGGAAGAAATTGGAAAAAGGGAAAAAGTGGAAAAATGTGGGAAAATATGGGAAAAAGGTGGGAAAAAAAGTGGAAAAGGAGTGGAAAAAAGTGGAAAAAAGTGGATAAAACTGGATATAACTCAACTCAACTCATCAACTCATCAACTCATCAACTCATCAACTCAACTCATCAACTCAACTCCTCAACTCACGGCCCTCTGCCGTCCACCGAATTCTGCTCCATGGCTTCTAAACCTTTCACCGGCCCTCTCCCGTCCACCGAATTCTGCTCCATGGCTTCTAAACCTTTCACCGGCCCTCTGCCGTCCACCGAATTCTGCTCCATGGCTTCTAAACCTTTCACCGGCCCTCTGCCGTCCACCGAATTCTGCTCCATGGCTTCTAAACCTTTCCAGTTTTTTCCACTTTTTTCCACTTTTATCCAGTTTTATGGTGGAAAAAGGTGGGAAAAGGTGGAAAAACGTGGAAGAAATTGGAAAAAGTGGAAAAAGTGGAAAAATGTGGGAAAATGTGGGAAAAAGGTGGAAAAAAAGTGGAAAAAGGAGTGAAAAAAACTGGATAAAACTGGATAAAACTGGATAAAACTCAACTCAACTCATCAACTCATCAACTCAACTCATCAACTCATCAACTCAACTCATCAACTCAACTCCTCAACTCACGGCCCTCTGCCGTCCACCGAATTCTGCTCCATGGCTTCTAAACCTTTCACCGGCCCTCTGCCGTCCACCGAATTCTGCTCCATGGCTTCTAAACCTTTCACCGGCCCTCTGCCGTCCACCGAATTCTGCTCCATGGCTTCTAAACCTTTCACCGGCCCTCTGCCGTCCACCGAATTCTGCTCCATGGCTTCTAAACCTTTCACCGGCCCTCTGCCGTCCACCGAATTCTGCTCCATGGCTTCTAAACCTTTCACCGGCCCTCTGCCGTCCACCGAATTCTGCTCCATGGCTTCTAAACCTTTCACCGGCCCTCTGCCGTCCACCGAATTCTGCTCCATGGCTTCTAAACCTTTCACCGGCCCTCTGCCGTCCACCGAATTCTGCTCCATGGCTTCTAAACCTTTCCAGTTTTTTCCAGTTTTTTCCACTTTTATCCAGTTTTGTGGTGGAAAAAGGTGGGAAAAGGTGGAAAAACGTGGAAGAAATTGGAAAAAGTGGAAAAAGTGGAAAAATGTGGGAAAATATGGGAAAAAGGTGGGGAAAAAAGTAGAAAAAGGAGTGGAAAAAAGTGGAAAAAACTGGATAAAACTGGATAAAACTCAACTCAACTCATCAACTCATCAACTCAACTCATCAACTCATCAACTCAACTCATCAACTCAACTCCTCAACTCACGGCCCTCTGCCGTCCACCGAATTCTGCTCCATGGCTTCTAAACCTTTCACCGGCCCTCTGCCGTCCACCGAATTCTGCTCCATGGCTTCTAAACCTTTCACCGGCCCTCTGCCGTCCACCGAATTCTGCTCCATGGCTTCTAAACCTTTCACCGGCCCTCTGCCGTCCACCGAATTCTGCTCCATGGCTTCTAAACCTTTCACCGGCCCTCTGCCGTCCACCGAATTCTGCTCCATGGCTTCTAAACCTTTCCACTTTTTTCCACTTTTTTCCACTTTTATCCAGTTTTATGGTGGAAAAAGGTGGGAAAAGGTGGGAAAACGTGGAAAAAATTGGAAAAAGTGGAAAAAGTGGAAAAATGTGGGAAAATATGGGAAAAAGGTGGGAAAAAAAGTGGAAAAGGAGTGGAAAAAAGTGGAAAAAAGTGGATAAAACTGGATATAACTCAACTCAACTCATCAACTCATCAACTCAACTCATCAACTCATCAACTCAACTCATCAACTCAACTCCTCAACTCACGGCCCTCTGCCGTCCACCGAATTCTGCTCCATGGCTTCTAAACCTTTCACCGGCCCTCTCCCGTCCACCGAATTCTGCTCCATGGCTTCTAAACCTTTCACCGGCCCTCTGCCGTCCACCGAATTCTGCTCCATGGCTTCTAAACCTTTCACCGGCCCTCTGCCGTCCACCGAATTCTGCTCCATGGCTTCTAAACCTTTCCACTTTTTTCCACTTTTTTCCACTTTTATCCAGTTTTATGGTGGAAAAAGGTGGGAAAAGGTGGAAAAACGTGGAAGAAATTGGAAAAAGTGGAACAAGTGGAAAAATGTGGGAAAATATGGGAAAAAGGTGGGGAAAAAGTGGAAAAAGGAGTGGAAAAAAAGTGGAAAAAACTGGATAAAACTGGATATAACTCAACTCAACTCATCAACTCATCAACTCAACTCATCAACTCAACTCATCAACTCAACTCCTCAACTCACGGCCCTCTGCCGTCCACCGAATTCTGCTCCATGGCTTCTAAACCTTTCACCGGCCCTCTGCCGTCCACCGAATTCTGCTCCATGGCTTCTAAACCTTTCACCGGCCCTCTGCCGTCCACCGAATTCTGCTCCATGGCTTCTAAACCTTTCACCGGCCCTCTGCCGTCCACCGAATTCTGCTCCATGGCTTCTAAACCTTTCCAGTTTTTTCCACTTTTTTCCACTTTTATCCAGTTTTATGGTGGAAAAAGGTGGGAAAAGGTGGAAAAACGTGGAAGAAATTGGAAAAAGTGGAAAAAGTGGAAAAATGTGGGAAAATATGGGAAAAAGGTGGGAAAAAAGTAGAAAAAGGAGTGGAAAAAAGTGGAAAAAACTGGATAAAACTGGATAAAACTCAACTCAACTCATCAACTCATCAACTCAACTCATCAACTCATCAACTCAACTCATCAACTCAACTCCTCAACTCACGGCCCTCTGCCGTCCACCGAATTCTGCTCCATGGCTTCTATACCTTTCACCGGCCCTCTGCCGTCCACCGAATTCTGCTCCATGGCTTCTAAACCTTTCACCGGCCCTCTGCCGTCCACCGAATTCTGCTCCATGGCTTCTAAACCTTTCACCGGCCCTCTGCCGTCCACCGAATTCTGCTCCATGGCTTCTAAACCTTTCACCGGCTCTCTGCCGTCCACCGAATTCTGCTCCATGGCTTCTAAACCTTTCACCGGCCCTCTGCCGTCCACCGAATTCTGCTCCATGGCTTCTAAACCTTTCCACTTTTTTCCACTTTTTTCCACTTTTATCCAGTTTTATGGTGGAAAAAGGTGGGAAAAGGTGGGAAAACGTGGAAGAAATTGGAAAAAGGGAAAAAGTGGAAAAATGTGGGAAAATATGGGAAAAAGGTGGGAAAAAAAGTGGAAAAGGAGTGGAAAAAAGTGGAAAAAAGTGGATAAAACTGGATATAACTCAACTCAACTCATCAACTCATCAACTCATCAACTCATCAACTCATCAACTCAACTCATCAACTCAACTCCTCAACTCACGGCCCTCTGCCGTCCACCGAATTCTGCTCCATGGCTTCTAAACCTTTCACCGGCCCTCTCCCGTCCACCGAATTCTGCTCCATGGCTTCTAAACCTTTCACCGGCCCTCTGCCGTCCACCGAATTCTGCTCCATGGCTTCTAAACCTTTCACCGGCCCTCTGCCGTCCACCGAATTCTGCTCCATGGCTTCTAAACCTTTCCAGTTTTTTCCACTTTTTTCCACTTTTATCCAGTTTTATGGTGGAAAAAGGTGGGAAAAGGTGGAAAAACGTGGAAGAAATTGGAAAAAGTGGAAAAAGTGGAAAAATGTGGGAAAATGTGGGAAAAAGGTGGAAAAAAAGTGGAAAAAGGAGTGAAAAAAACTGGATAAAACTGGATAAAACTGGATAAAACTCAACTCAACTCATCAACTCATCAACTCAACTCATCAACTCATCAACTCAACTCATCAACTCAACTCCTCAACTCACGGCCCTCTGCCGTCCACCGAATTCTGCTCCATGGCTTCTAAACCTTTCACCGGCCCTCTGCCGTCCACCGAATTCTGCTCCATGGCTTCTAAACCTTTCACCGGCCCTCTGCCGTCCACCGAATTCTGCTCCATGGCTTCTAAACCTTTCACCGGCCCTCTGCCGTCCACCGAATTCTGCTCCATGGCTTCTAAACCTTTCACCGGCCCTCTGCCGTCCACCGAATTCTGCTCCATGGCTTCTAAACCTTTCACCGGCCCTCTGCCGTCCACCGAATTCTGCTCCATGGCTTCTAAACCTTTCACCGGCCCTCTGCCGTCCACCGAATTCTGCTCCATGGCTTCTAAACCTTTCACCGGCCCTCTGCCGTCCACCGAATTCTGCTCCATGGCTTCTAAACCTTTCCAGTTTTTTCCAGTTTTTTCCACTTTTATCCAGTTTTATGGTGGAAAAAGGTGGGAAAAGGTGGAAAAACGTGGAAGAAATTGGAAAAAGTGGAAAAAGTGGAAAAATGTGGGAAAATATGGGAAAAAGGTGGGGAAAAAAGTAGAAAAAGGAGTGGAAAAAAGTGGAAAAAACTGGATAAAACTGGATAAAACTCAACTCAACTCATCAACTCATCAACTCAACTCATCAACTCATCAACTCAACTCATCAACTCAACTCCTCAACTCACGGCCCTCTGCCGTCCACCGAATTCTGCTCCATGGCTTCTAAACCTTTCACCGGCCCTCTGCCGTCCACCGAATTCTGCTCCATGGCTTCTAAACCTTTCACCGGCCCTCTGCCGTCCACCGAATTCTGCTCCATGGCTTCTAAACCTTTCACCGGCCCTCTGCCGTCCACCGAATTCTGCTCCATGGCTTCTAAACCTTTCACCGGCCCTCTGCCGTCCACCGAATTCTGCTCCATGGCTTCTAAACCTTTCCACTTTTTTCCACTTTTTTCCACTTTTATCCAGTTTTATGGTGGAAAAAGGTGGGAAAAGGTGGGAAAACGTGGAAAAAATTGGAAAAAGTGGAAAAAGTGGAAAAATGTGGGAAAATATGGGAAAAAGGTGGGAAAAAAAGTGGAAAAGGAGTGGAAAAAAGTGGAAAAAAGTGGATAAAACTGGATATAACTCAACTCAACTCATCAACTCATCAACTCAACTCATCAACTCATCAACTCAACTCATCAACTCAACTCCTCAACTCACGGCCCTCTGCCGTCCACAGAATTCTGCTCCATGGCTTCTAAACCTTTCACCGGCCCTCTCCCGTCCACCGAATTCTGCTCCATGGCTTCTAAACCTTTCACCGGCCCTCTGCCGTCCACCGAATTCTGCTCCATGGCTTCTAAACCTTTCACCTGCCCTCTGCCGTCCACCGAATTCTGCTCCATGGCTTCTAAACCTTTCCACTTTTTTCCACTTTTTTCCACTTTTATCCAGTTTTATGGTGGAAAAAGGTGGGAAAAGGTGGAAAAACGTGGAAGAAATTGGAAAAAGTGGAAAAAGTGGAAAAATGTGGGAAAATATGGGAAAAAGGTGGGGAAAAAGTGGAAAAAGGAGTGGAAAAAAGTGGAAAAAACTGGATAAAACTGGATATAACTCAACTCAACTCATCAACTCATCAACTCAACTCATCAACTCAACTCATCAACTCAACTCCTCAACTCACGGCCCTCTGCCGTCCACCGAATTCTGCTCCATGGCTTCTAAACCTTTCACCGGCCCTCTGCCGTCCACCGAATTCTGCTCCATGGCTTCTAAACCTTTCACCGGCCCTCTGCCGTCCACCGAATTCTGCTCCATGGCTTCTAAACCTTTCACCGGCCCTCTGCCGTCCACCGAATTCTGCTCCATGGCTTCTAAACCTTTCCAGTTTTTTCCACTTTTTTCCACTTTTATCCAGTTTTATGGTGGAAAAAGGTGGGAAAAGGTGGAAAAACGTGGAAGAAATTGGAAAAAGTGGAAAAAGTGGAAAAATGTGGGAAAATATGGGAAAAAGGTGGGAAAAAAGTAGAAAAAGGAGTGGAAAAAAGTGGAAAAAACTGGATAAAACTGGATAAAACTCAACTCAACTCATCAACTCATCAACTCAACTCATCAACTCATCAACTCAACTCATCAACTCAACTCCTCAACTCACGGCCCTCTGCCGTCCACCGAATTCTGCTCCATGGCTTCTATACCTTTCACCGGCCCTCTGCCGTCCACCGAATTCTGCTCCATGGCTTCTAAACCTTTCACCGGCCCTCTGCCGTCCACCGAATTCTGCTCCATGGCTTCTAAACCTTTCACCGGCCCTCTGCCGTCCACCGAATTCTGCTCCATGGCTTCTAAACCTTTCACCGGCCCTCTGCCGTCCACCGAATTCTGCTCCATGGCTTCTAAACCTTTCACCGGCCCTCTGCCGTCCACCGAATTCTGCTCCATGGCTTCTAAACCTTTCACCGGCCCTCTGCCGTCCACCGAATTCTGCTCCATGGCTTCTAAACCTTTCACCGGCCCTCTGCCGTCCACCGAATTCTGCTCCATGGCTTCTAAACCTTTCACTGGCCCTCTGCCGTCCACCGAATTCTGCTCCATGGCTTCTAAACCTTTCACCGGCCCTCTGCCGTCCACCGAATTCTGCTCCATGGCTTCTAAACCTTTCACCGGCTCTCTGCCGTCCACCGAATTCTGCTCCATGGCTTCTAAACCTTTCACCGGCCCTCTGCCGTCCACCGAATTCTGCTCCATGGCTTCTAAACCTTTCCACTTTTTTCCACTTTTTTCCACTTTTATCCAGTTTTATGGTGGAAAAAGGTGGGAAAAGGTGGGAAAACGTGGAAGAAATTGGAAAAAGGGAAAAAGTGGAAAAATGTGGGAAAATATGGGAAAAAGGTGGGAAAAAAAGTGGAAAAGGAGTGGAAAAAAGTGGAAAAAAGTGGATAAAACTGGATATAACTCAACTCAACTCATCAACTCATCAACTCATCAACTCATCAACTCATCAACTCAACTCATCAACTCAACTCCTCAACTCACGGCCCTCTGCCGTCCACCGAATTCTGCTCCATGGCTTCTAAACCTTTCACCGGCCCTCTCCCGTCCACCGAATTCTGCTCCATGGCTTCTAAACCTTTCACCGGCCCTCTGCCGTCCACCGAATTCTGCTCCATGGCTTCTAAACCTTTCACCGGCCCTCTGCCGTCCACCGAATTCTGCTCCATGGCTTCTAAACCTTTCCAGTTTTTTCCACTTTTTTCCACTTTTATCCAGTTTTATGGTGGAAAAAGGTGGGAAAAGGTGGAAAAACGTGGAAGAAATTGGAAAAAGTGGAAAAAGTGGAAAAATGTGGGAAAATGTGGGAAAAAGGTGGAAAAAAAGTGGAAAAAGGAGTGAAAAAAACTGGATAAAACTGGATAAAACTGGATAAAACTCAACTCAACTCATCAACTCATCAACTCAACTCATCAACTCATCAACTCAACTCATCAACTCAACTCCTCAACTCACGGCCCTCTGCCGTCCACCGAATTCTGCTCCATGGCTTCTAAACCTTTCACCGGCCCTCTGCCGTCCACCGAATTCTGCTCCATGGCTTCTAAACCTTTCACCGGCCCTCTGCCGTCCACCGAATTCTGCTCCATGGCTTCTAAACCTTTCACCGGCCCTCTGCCGTCCACCGAATTCTGCTCCATGGCTTCTAAACCTTTCACCGGCCCTCTGCCGTCCACCGAATTCTGCTCCATGGCTTCTAAACCTTTCACCGGCCCTCTGCCGTCCACCGAATTCTGCTCCATGGCTTCTAAACCTTTCACCGGCCCTCTGCCGTCCACCGAATTCTGCTCCATGGCTTCTAAACCTTTCCAGTTTTTTCCAGTTTTTTCCACTTTTATCCAGTTTTATGGTGGAAAAAGGTGGGAAAAGGTGGAAAAACGTGGAAGAAATTGGAAAAAGTGGAAAAAGTGGAAAAATGTGGGAAAATATGGGAAAAAGGTGGGAAAAAAAGTAGAAAAAGGAGTGGAAAAAAGTGGAAAAAACTGGATAAAACTGGATAAAACTCAACTCAACTCATCAACTCATCAACTCAACTCATCAACTCATCAACTCAACTCATCAACTCAACTCCTCAACTCACGGCCCTCTGCCGTCCACCGAATTCTGCTCCATGGCTTCTAAACCTTTCACCGGCCCTCTGCCGTCCACCGAATTCTGCTCCATGGCTTCTAAACCTTTCACCGGCCCTCTGCCGTCCACCGAATTCTGCTCCATGGCTTCTAAACCTTTCACCGGCCCTCTGCCGTCCACCGAATTCTGCTCCATGGCTTCTAAACCTTTCACCGGCCCTCTGCCGTCCACCGAATTCTGCTCCATGGCTTCTAAACCTTTCCACTTTTTTCCACTTTTTTCCACTTTTATCCAGTTTTATGGTGGAAAAAGGTGGGAAAAGGTGGAAAAACGTGGAAGAAATTGGAAAAAGTGGAAAAAGTGGAAAAATGTGGGAAAATATGGGAAAAAGGTGGGGAAAAAAGTGGAAAAAGGAGTGGAAAAAAGTGGAAAAAACTGGATAAAACTGGATATAACTCAACTCAACTCATCAACTCATCAACTCAACTCATCAACTCAACTCATCAACTCAACTCCTCAACTCACGGCCCTCTGCCGTCCACCGAATTCTGCTCCATGGCTTCTAAACCTTTCACCGGCCCTCTGCCGTCCACCGAATTCTGCTCCATGGCTTCTAAACCTTTCACCGGCCCTCTGCCGTCCACCGAATTCTGCTCCATGGCTTCTAAACCTTTCACCGGCCCTCTGCCGTCCACCGAATTCTGCTCCATGGCTTCTAAACCTTTCCAGTTTTTTCCACTTTTTTCCACTTTTATCCAGTTTTATGGTGGAAAAAGGTGGGAAAAGGTGGAAAAACGTGGAAGAAATTGGAAAAAGTGGAAAAAGTGGAAAAATGTGGGAAAATATGGGAAAAAGGTGGGAAAAAAGTAGAAAAAGGAGTGGAAAAAAGTGGAAAAAAGTGGATAAAACTGGATAAAACTCAACTCAACTCATCAACTCATCAACTCAACTCATCAACTCATCAACTCAACTCATCAACTCAACTCCTCAACTCACGGCCCTCTGCCGTCCACCGAATTCTGCTCCATGGCTTCTAAACCTTTCACCGGCCCTCTGCCGTCCACCGAATTCTGCTCCATGGCTTCTAAACCTTTCACCGGCCCTCTGCCGTCCACCGAATTCTGCTCCATGGCTTCTAAACCTTTCACCGGCCCTCTGCCGTCCACCGAATTCTGCTCCATGGCTTCTAAACCTTTCACCGGCCCTCTGCCGTCCACCGAATTCTGCTCCATGGCTTCTAAACCTTTCACCGGCCCTCTGCCGTCCACCGAATTCTGCTCCATGGCTTCTAAACCTTTCCACTTTTTTCCACTTTTATCCAGTTTTATGGTGGAAAAAGGTGGGAAAAGGTGGAAAAACGTGGAAGAAATTGGAAAAAGTGGAAAAAGTGGAAAAATGTGGGAAAATATGGGAAAAAGGTGGGAAAAAAAGTGGAAAAAGGAGTGGAAAAAAGTGGAAAAAAGTGGATAAAACTGGATATAACTCAACTCAACTCATCAACTCATCAACTCAACTCATCAACTCAACTCATCAACTCAACTCATCAACTCAACTCCTCAACTCACGGCCCTCTGCCGTCCACCGAATTCTGCTCCATGGCTTCTAAACCTTTCACCGGCCCTCTGCCGTCCACCGAATTCTGCTCCATGGCTTCTAAACCTTTCACCGGCCCTCTGCCGTCCACCGAATTCTGCTCCATGGCTTCTAAACCTTTCACCGGCCCTCTGCCGTCCACCGAATTCTGCTCCATGGCTTCTAAACCTTTCACCGGCCCTCTGCCGTCCACCGAATTCTGCTCCATGGCTTCTAAACCTTTCACTGGCCCTCTGCCGTCCACCGAATTCTGCTCCATGGCTTCTAAACCTTTCACCGGCCCTCTGCCGTCCACCGAATTCTGCTCCATGGCTTCTAAACCTTTCACCGGCTCTCTGCCGTCCACCGAATTCTGCTCCATGGCTTCTAAACCTTTCACCGGCCCTCTGCCGTCCACCGAATTCTGCTCCATGGCTTCTAAACCTTTCACCGGCCCTCTGCCGTCCACCGAATTCTGCTCCATGGCCTCTAAACCTTTCACCGGCCCTCTGCCGTCCACCGAATTCTGCTCCATGGCTTCTAAACCTTTCACCGGCCCTCTGCCGTCCACCGAATTCTGCTCCATGGCTTCTAAACCTTTCCAGTTTTTTCCAGTTTTTTCCACTTTTATCCAGTTTTATGGTGGAAAAGGGTGGGAAAAGGTGGAAAAACGTGGAAGAAATTGGAAAAAGTGGAAAAAGTGGAAAAATTTGGGAAAATATGGGAAAAAGGTGGGAAAAAAAGTAGAAAAAGGAGTGGAAAAAAGTGGAAAAAACTGGATAAAACTGGATAAAACTCAACTCAACTCATCAATTCATCAACTCAACTCATCAACTCATCAACTCAACTCATCAACTCAACTCCTCAACTCACGGCCCTCTGCCGTCCACCGAATTCTGCTCCATGGCTTCTAAACCTTTCACCGGCCCTCTGCCGTCCACCGAATTCTGCTCCATGGCTTCTAAACCTTTCACCGGCCCTCTGCCGTCCACCGAATTCTGCTCCATGGCTTCTAAACCTTTCACCGGCCCTCTGCCGTCCACCGAATTCTGCTCCATGGCTTCTAAACCTTTCACCGGCCCTCTGCCATCCACCGAATTCTGCTCCATGGCTTCTAAACCTTTCACCGGCCCTCTGCCGTCCACCGAATTCTGCTCCATGGCTTCTAAACCTTTCACCGGCCCTCTGCCGTCCACCGAATTCTGCTCCATGGCTTCTAAACCTTTCACCGGCCCTCTGCCGTCCACCGAATTCTGCTCCATGGCTTCTAAACCTTTCCACTTTTTTCCACTTTTTTCCACTTTTATCCAGTTTTATGGTGGAAAAAGGTGGGAAAAGGTGGAAAAACGTGGAAGAAATTGGAAAAAGTGGAAAAAGTGGAAAAATGTGGGAAAATATGGGAAAAAGGTGGGGAAAAAAGTGGAAAAAGGAGTGGAAAAAAGTGGAAAAAACTGGATAAAACTGGATATAACTCAACTCAACTCATCAACTCATCAACTCAACTCATCAACTCAACTCATCAACTCAACTCCTCAACTCACGGCCCTCTGCCGTCCACCGAATTCTGCTCCATGGCTTCTAAACCTTTCACCGGCCCTCTGCCGTCCACCGAATTCTGCTCCATGGCTTCTAAACCTTTCACCGGCCCTCTGCCGTCCACCGAATTCTGCTCCATGGCTTCTAAACCTTTCACCGGCCCTCTGCCGTCCACCGAATTCTGCTCCATGGCTTCTAAACCTTTCCAGTTTTTTCCACTTTTTTCCACTTTTATCCAGTTTTATGGTGGAAAAAGGTGGGAAAAGGTGGAAAAACGTGGAAGAAATTGGAAAAAGTGGAAAAAGTGGAAAAATGTGGGAAAATATGGGAAAAAGGTGGGAAAAAAGTAGAAAAAGGAGTGGAAAAAAGTGGAAAAAAGTGGATAAAACTAGATAAAACTCAACTCAACTCATCAACTCATCAACTCAACTCATCAACTCATCAACTCAACTCATCAACTCAACTCCTCAACTCACGGCCCTCTGCCGTCCACCGAATTCTGCTCCATGGCTTCTAAACCTTTCACCGGCCCTCTGCCGTCCACCGAATTCTGCTCCATGGCTTCTAAACCTTTCACCGGCCCTCTGCCGTCCACCGAATTCTGCTCCATGGCTTCTAAACCTTTCACCGGCCCTCTGCCGTCCACCGAATTCTGCTCCATGGCTTCTAAACCTTTCACCGGCCCTCTGCCGTCCACCGAATTCTGCTCCATGGCTTCTAAACCTTTCACCGGCCCTCTGCCGTCCACCGAATTCTGCTCCATGGCTTCTAAACCTTTCACCGGCCCTCTGCCGTCCACCGAATTCTGCTCCATGGCTTCTAAACCTTTCACCGGCCCTCTGCCGTCCACCGAATTCTGCTCCATGGCTTCTAAACCTTTCACTGGCCCTCTGCCGTCCACCGAATTCTGCTCCATGGCTTCTAAACCTTTCACCGGCCCTCTGCCGTCCACCGAATTCTGCTCCATGGCTTCTAAACCTTTCACCGGCTCTCTGCCGTCCACCGAATTCTGCTCCATGGCTTCTAAACCTTTCACCGGCCCTCTGCCGTCCACCGAATTCTGCTCCATGGCTTCTAAACCTTTCACCGGCCCTCTGCCGTCCACCGAATTCTGCTCCATGGCTTCTAAACCTTTCACCGGCCCTCTGCCGTCCACCGAATTCTGCTCCATGGCTTCTAAACCTTTCACCGGCCCTCTGCCGTCCACCGAATTCTGCTCCATGGCTTCTAAACCTTTCCAGTTTTTTCCAGTTTTTTCCACTTTTATCCAGTTTTATGGTGGAAAAGGGTGGGAAAAGGTGGAAAAACGTGGAAGAAATTGGAAAAAGTGGAAAAAGTGGAAAAATGTGGGAAAATATGGGAAAAAGGTGGGAAAAAAAGTAGAAAAAGGAGTGGAAAAAAGTGGAAAAAACTGGATAAAACTGGATAAAACTCAACTCAACTCATCAATTCATCAACTCAACTCATCAACTCATCAACTCAACTCATCAACTCAACTCCTCAACTCACGGCCCTCTGCCGTCCACCGAATTCTGCTCCATGGCTTCTAAACCTTTCACCGGCCCTCTGCCGTCCACCGAATTCTGCTCCATGGCTTCTAAACCTTTCACCGGCCCTCTGCCGTCCACCGAATTCTGCTCCATGGCTTCTAAACCTTTCACCGGCCCTCTGCCGTCCACCGAATTCTGCTCCATGGCTTCTAAACCTTTCACCGGCCCTCTGCCGTCCACCGAATTCTGCTCCATGGCTTCTAAACCTTTCACCGGCCCTCTGCCGTCCACCGAATTCTGCTCCATGGCTTCTAAACCTTTCACCGGCCCTCTGCCGTCCACCGAATTCTGCTCCATGGCTTCTAAACCTTTCACCGGCCCTCTGCCGTCCACCGAATTCTGCTCCATGGCTTCTAAACCTTTCCACTTTTTTCCACTTTTTTCCACTTTTATCCAGTTTTATGGTGGAAAAAGGTGGGAAAAGGTGGAAAAACGTGGAAGAAATTGGAAAAAGTGGAAAAAGTGGAAAAATGTGGGAAAATATGGGAAAAAGGTGGGGAAAAAAGTGGAAAAAGGAGTGGAAAAAAGTGGAAAAAACTGGATAAAACTGGATATAACTCAACTCAACTCATCAACTCATCAACTCAACTCATCAACTCAACTCATCAACTCAACTCCTCAACTCACGGCCCTCTGCCGTCCACCGAATTCTGCTCCATGGCTTCTAAACCTTTCACCGGCCCTCTGCCGTCCACCGAATTCTGCTCCATGGCTTCTAAACCTTTCACCGGCCCTCTGCCGTCCACCGAATTCTGCTCCATGGCTTCTAAACCTTTCACCGGCCCTCTGCCGTCCACCGAATTCTGCTCCATGGCTTCTAAACCTTTCCAGTTTTTTCCACTTTTTTCCACTTTTATCCAGTTTTATGGTGGAAAAAGGTGGGAAAAGGTGGAAAAACGTGGAAGAAATTGGAAAAAGTGGAAAAAGTGGAAAAATGTGGGAAAATATGGGAAAAAGGTGGGAAAAAAGTAGAAAAAGGAGTGGAAAAAAGTGGAAAAAACTGGATAAAACTGGATAAAACTCAACTCAACTCATCAACTCATCAACTCAACTCATCAACTCATCAACTCAACTCATCAACTCAACTCCTCAACTCACGGCCCTCTGCCGTCCACCGAATTCTGCTCCATGGCTTCTAAACCTTTCACCGGCCCTCTGCCGTCCACCGAATTCTGCTCCATGGCTTCTAAACCTTTCACCGGCCCTCTGCCGTCCACCGAATTCTGCTCCATGGCTTCTAAACCTTTCACCGGCCCTCTGCCGTCCACCGAATTCTGCTCCATGGCTTCTAAACCTTTCACCGGCCCTCTGCCGTCCACCGAATTCTGCTCCATGGCTTCTAAACCTTTCACCGGCCCTCTGCCGTCCACCGAATTCTGCTCCATGGCTTCTAAACCTTTCCACTTTTTTCCACTTTTATCCAGTTTTATGGTGGAAAAAGGTGGGAAAAGGTGGAAAAACGTGGAAGAAATTGGAAAAAGTGGAAAAAGTGGAAAAATGTGGGAAAATATGGGAAAAGGGTGGGAAAAAAAGTGGAAAAAGGAGTGGAAAAAAGTGGAAAAAAGTGGATAAAACTGGATATAACTCAACTCAACTCATCAACTCATCAACTCAACTCATCAACTCAACTCATCAACTCAACTCATCAACTCAACTCCTCAACTCACGGCCCTCTGCCGTCCACCGAATTCTGCTCCATGGCTTCTAAACCTTTCACCGGCCCTCTGCCGTCCACCGAATTCTGCTCCATGGCTTCTAAACCTTTCACCGGCCCTCTGCCGTCCACCGAATTCTGCTCCATGGCTTCTAAACCTTTCACCGGCCCTCTGCCGTCCACCGAATTCTGCTCCATGGCTTCTAAACCTTTCACCGGCCCTCTGCCGTCCACCGAATTCTGCTCCATGGCTTCTAAACCTTTCACTGGCCCTCTGCCGTCCACCGAATTCTGCTCCATGGCTTCTAAACCTTTCACCGGCCCTCTGCCGTCCACCGAATTCTGCTCCATGGCTTCTAAACCTTTCACCGGCTCTCTGCCGTCCACCGAATTCTGCTCCATGGCTTCTAAACCTTTCACCGGCCCTCTGCCGTCCACCGAATTCTGCTCCATGGCTTCTAAACCTTTCACCGGCCCTCTGCCGTCCACCGAATTCTGCTCCATGGCTTCTAAACCTTTCACCGGCCCTCTGCCGTCCACCGAATTCTGCTCCATGGCTTCTAAACCTTTCACCGGCCCTCTGCCGTCCACCGAATTCTGCTCCATGGCTTCTAAACCTTTCCAGTTTTTTCCAGTTTTTTCCACTTTTATCCAGTTTTATGGTGGAAAAGGGTGGGAAAAGGTGGAAAAACGTGGAAGAAATTGGAAAAAGTGGAAAAAGTGGAAAAATGTGGGAAAATATGGGAAAAAGGTGGGAAAAAAAGTAGAAAAAGGAGTGGAAAAAAGTGGAAAAAACTGGATAAAACTGGATAAAACTCAACTCAACTCATCAACTCATCAACTCAACTCATCAACTCATCAACTCAACTCATCAACTCAACTCCTCAACTCACGGCCCTCTGCCGTCCACCGAATTCTGCTCCATGGCTTCTAAACCTTTCACCGGCCCTCTGCCGTCCACCGAATTCTGCTCCATGGCTTCTAAACCTTTCACCGGCCCTCTGCCGTCCACCGAATTCTGCTCCATGGCTTCTAAACCTTTCACCGGCCCTCTGCCGTCCACCGAATTCTGCTCCATGGCTTCTAAACCTTTCACCGGCCCTCTGCCGTCCACCGAATTCTGCTCCATGGCTTCTAAACCTTTCACCGGCCCTCTGCCGTCCACCGAATTCTGCTCCATGGCTTCTAAACCTTTCACCGGCCCTCTGCCATCCACCGAATTCTGCTCCATGGCTTCTAAACCTTTCACCGGCCCTCTGCCGTCCACCGAATTCTGCTCCATGGCTTCTAAACCTTTCCACTTTTTTCCACTTTTTTCCACTTTTATCCAGTTTTATGGTGGAAAAAGGTGGGAAAAGGTGGAAAAACGTGGAAGAAATTGGAAAAAGTGGAAAAAGTGGAAAAATATGGGAAAATATGGGAAAAAGGTGGGGAAAAAAGTGGAAAAAGGAGTGGAAAAAAGTGGAAAAAACTGGATAAAACTGGATATAACTCAACTCAACTCATCAACTCATCAACTCAACTCATCAACTCAACTCATCAACTCAACTCCTCAACTCACGGCCCTCTGCCGTCCACCGAATTCTGCTCCATGGCTTCTAAACCTTTCACCGGCCCTCTGCCGTCCACCGAATTCTGCTCCATGGCTTCTAAACCTTTCACCGGCCCTCTGCCGTCCACCGAATTCTGCTCCATGGCTTCTAAACCTTTCACCGGCCCTCTGCCGTCCACCGAATTCTGCTCCATGGCTTCTAAACCTTTCACCGGCCCTCTGCCGTCCACCGAATTCTGCTCCATGGCTTCTAAACCTTTCCACTTTTTTCCACTTTTATCCAGTTTTATGGTGGAAAAAGGTGGGAAAAGGTGGAAAAACGTGGAAGAAATTGGAAAAAGTGGAAAAAGTGGAAAAATGTGGGAAAATATGGGAAAAGGGTGGGAAAAAAGTGGAAAAAGGAGTGGAAAAAAGTGGAAAAAAGTGGATAAAACTGGATATAACTCAACTCAACTCATCAACTCATCAACTCAACTCATCAACTCAACTCATCAACTCAACTCATCAACTCAACTCCTCAACTCACGGCCCTCTGCCGTCCACCGAATTCTGCTCCATGGCTTCTAAACCTTTCACCGGCCCTCTGCCGTCCACCGAATTCTGCTCCATGGCTTCTAAACCTTTCACCGGCCCTCTGCCGTCCACCGAATTCTGCTCCATGGCTTCTAAACCTTTCACCGGCCCTCTGCCGTCCACCGAATTCTGCTCCATGGCTTCTAAACCTTTCACCGGCCCTCTGCCGTCCACCGAATTCTGCTCCATGGCTTCTAAACCTTTCACCGGCCCTCTGCCGTCCACCGAATTCTGCTCCATGGCTTCTAAACCTTTCACTGGCCCTCTGCCGTCCACCGAATTCTGCTCCATGGCTTCTAAACCTTTCACCGGCCCTCTGCCGTCCACCGAATTCTGCTCCATGGCTTCTAAACCTTTCACCGGCTCTCTGCCGTCCACCGAATTCTGCTCCATGGCTTCTAAACCTTTCACCGGCCCTCTGCCGTCCACCGAATTCTGCTCCATGGCTTCTAAACCTTTCCACTTTTTTCCACTTTTTTCCACTTTTATCCAGTTTTATGGTGGAAAAAGGTGGGAAAAGGTGGAAAAACGTGGAAGAAATTGGAAAAAGTGGAAAAAGTGGAAAAATGTGGGAAAATATGGGAAAAAGGTGGGAAAAAAAGTGGAAAAGGAGTGGAAAAAAGTGGAAAAAAGTGGATAAAACTGGATATAACTCAACTCAACTCATCAACTCATCAACTCAACTCATCAACTCATCAACTCAACTCATCAACTCAACTCCTCAACTCACGGCCCTCTGCCGTCCACCGAATTCTGCTCCATGGCTTCTAAACCTTTCACCGGCCCTCTCCCGTCCACCGAATTCTGCTCCATGGCTTCTAAACCTTTCACCGGCCCTCTGCCGTCCACCGAATTCTGCTCCATGGCTTCTAAACCTTTCACCGGCCCTCTGCCGTCCACCGAATTCTGCTCCATGGCTTCTAAACCTTTCCAGTTTTTTCCACTTTTTTCCACTTTTATCCAGTTTTATGGTGGAAAAAGGTGGGAAAAGGTGGAAAAACGTGGAAGAAATTGGAAAAAGTGGAAAAAGTGGAAAAATGTGGGAAAATATGGGAAAAAGGTGGGAAAAAAAGTAGAAAAAGGAGTGGAAAAAAGTGGAAAAAACTGGATAAAACTGGATAAAACTCAACTCAACTCATCAACTCATCAACTCAACTCATCAACTCATCAACTCAACCCATCAACTCAACTCCTCAACTCACGGCCCTCTGCCGTCCACCGAATTCTGCTCCATGGCTTCTAAACCTTTCACCGGCCCTCTGCCGTCCACCGAATTCTGCTCCATGGCTTCTAAACCTTTCACCGGCCCTCTGCCGTCCACCGAATTCTGCTCCATGGCTTCTAAACCTTTCACCGGCCCTCTGCCGTCCACCGAATTCTGCTCCATGGCTTCTAAACCTTTCACCGGCCCTCTGCCGTCCACCGAATTCTGCTCCATGGCTTCTAAACCTTTCACCGGCCCTCTGCCGTCCACCGAATTCTGCTCCATGGCTTCTAAACCTTTCCACTTTTTTCCACTTTTATCCAGTTTTATGGTGGAAAAAGGTGGGAAAAGGTGGAAAAACGTGGAAGAAATTGGAAAAAGTGGAAAAAGTGGAAAAATGTGGGAAAATATGGGAAAAGGGTGGGAAAAAAAGTGGAAAAAGGAGTGGAAAAAAGTGGAAAAAAGTGGATAAAACTGGATATAACTCAACTCAACTCATCAACTCATCAACTCAACTCATCAACTCAACTCATCAACTCAACTCATCAACTCAACTCCTCAACTCACGGCCCTCTGCCGTCCACCGAATTCTGCTCCATGGCTTCTAAACCTTTCACCGGCCCTCTGCCGTCCACCGAATTCTGCTCCATGGCTTCTAAACCTTTCACCGGCCCTCTGCCGTCCACCGAATTCTGCTCCATGGATTCTAAACCTTTCACCGGCCCTCTGCCGTCCACCGAATTCTGCTCCATGGCTTCTAAACCTTTCACCGGCCCTCTGCCGTCCACCGAATTCTGCTCCATGGCTTCTAAACCTTTCACCGGCCCTCTGCCGTCCACCGAATTCTGCTCCATGGCTTCTAAACCTTTCACTGGCCCTCTGCCGTCCACCGAATTCTGCTCCATGGCTTCTAAACCTTTCACCGGCCCTCTGCCGTCCACCGAATTCTGCTCCATGGCTTCTAAACCTTTCACCGGCTCTCTGCCGTCCACCGAATTCTGCTCCATGGCTTCTAAACCTTTCACCGGCCCTCTGCCGTCCACCGAATTCTGCTCCATGGCTTCTAAACCTTTCCACTTTTTTCCACTTTTTTCCACTTTTATCCAGTTTTATGGTGGAAAAAGGTGGGAAAAGGTGGAAAAACGTGGAAGAAATTGGAAAAAGTGGAAAAAGTGGAAAAATGTGGGAAAATATGGGAAAAAGGTGGGAAAAAAAGTGGAAAAGGAGTGGAAAAAAGTGGAAAAAAGTGGATAAAACTGGATATAACTCAACTCAACTCATCAACTCATCAACTCAACTCATCAACTCATCAACTCAACTCATCAACTCAACTCCTCAACTCACGGCCCTCTGCCGTCCACCGAATTCTGCTCCATGGCTTCTAAACCTTTCACCGGCCCTCTCCCGTCCACCGAATTCTGCTCCATGGCTTCTAAACCTTTCACCGGCCCTCTGCCGTCCACCGAATTCTGCTCCATGGCTTCTAAACCTTTCACCGGCCCTCTGCCGTCCACCGAATTCTGCTCCATGGCTTCTAAACCTTTCCAGTTTTTTCCACTTTTTTCCACTTTTATCCAGTTTTATGGTGGAAAAAGGTGGGAAAAGGTGGAAAAACGTGGAAGAAATTGGAAAAAGTGGAAAAAGTGGAAAAATGTGGGAAAATATGGGAAAAAGGTGGGAAAAAAAGTAGAAAAAGGAGTGGAAAAAAGTGGAAAAAACTGGATAAAACTGGATAAAACTCAACTCAACTCATCAACTCATCAACTCAACTCATCAACTCATCAACTCAACCCATCAACTCAACTCCTCAACTCACGGCCCTCTGCCGTCCACCGAATTCTGCTCCATGGCTTCTAAACCTTTCACCGGCCCTCTGCCGTCCACCGAATTCTGCTCCATGGCTTCTAAACCTTTCACCGGCCCTCTGCCGTCCACCGAATTCTGCTCCATGGCTTCTAAACCTTTCACCGGCCCTCTGCCGTCCACCGAATTCTGCTCCATGGCTTCTAAACCTTTCACCGGCCCTCTGCCGTCCACCGAATTCTGCTCCATGGCTTCTAAACCTTTCACCGGCCCTCTGCCGTCCACCGAATTCTGCTCCATGGCTTCTAAACCTTTCCAGTTTTTTCCACTTTTTTCCACTTTTATCCAGTTTTATGGTGGAAAAAGGTGGGAAAAGGTGGAAAAACGTGGAAGAAATTGGAAAAAGTGGAAAAAGTTGAAAAATGTGGGAAAATATGCGAAAAAGGTGGGAAAAAAGTAGAAAAAGGAGTGGAAAAAAGTGGAAAAAACTGGATAAAACTGGATAAAACTCAACTCAACTCATCAACTCATCAACTCAACTCATCAACTCATCAACTCAACTCATCAACTCAACTCCTCAACTCACGGCCCTCTGCCGTCCACCGAATTCTGCTCCATGGCTTCTATACCTTTCACCGGCCCTCTGCCGTCCACCGAATTCTGCTCCATGGCTTCTAAACCTTTCACCGGCCCTCTGCCGTCCACCGAATTCTGCTCCATGGCTTCTAAACCTTTCACCGGCCCTCTGCCGTCCACCGAATTCTGCTCCATGGCTTCTAAACCTTTCCAGTTTTTTCCACTTTTTTCCACTTTTATCCAGTTTTATGGTGGAAAAAGGTGGGAAAAGGTGGAAAAACGTGGAAGAAATTGAAAAAAGTGGGAAAATGTGGGAAAATGTGGGAAAAAGGTGGGAAAAAAAGTGGAAAAAGGAGTGGAAAAAACTGGAAAAAACTGGATAAAACTGGATAAAACTCAACTCAACTCATCAACTCTTCAACTCAACTCATCAACTCATCAACTCAACTCATCAACTCAACTCCTCAACTCACGGCCCTCTGCCGTCCACCGAATTCTGCTCCATGGCTTCTAAACCTTTCACCGGCCCTCTGCCGTCCACCGAATTCTGCTCCATGGCTTCTAAACCTTTCACCGGCCCTCTGCCGTCCACCGAATTCTGCTCCATGGCTTCTAAACCTTTCACCGGCCCTCTGCCGTCCACCGAATTCTGCTCCATGGCTTCTAAACCTTTCACCGGCCCTCTGCCGTCCACCGAATTCTGCTCCATGGCTTCTAAACCTTTCACCGGCCCTCTGCCGTCCACCGAATTCTGCTCCATGGCTTCTAAACCTTTCACCGGCCCTCTGCCGTCCACCGAATTCTGCTCCATGGCTTCTAAACCTTTCACCGGCCCTCTGCCGTCCACCGAATTCTGCTCCATGGCTTCTAAACCTTTCACTGGCCCTCTGCCGTCCACCGAATTCTGCTCCATGGCTTCTAAACCTTTCACCGGCCCTCTGCCGTCCACCGAATTCTGCTCCATGGCTTCTAAACCTTTCACCGGCTCTCTGCCGTCCACCGAATTCTGCTCCATGGCTTCTAAACCTTTCACCGGCCCTCTGCCGTCCACCGAATTCTGCTCCATGGCTTCTAAACCTTTCCACTTTTTTCCACTTTTATCCAGTTTTATGGTGGAAAAAGGTGGGAAAAGGTGGAAAAACGTGGAAGAAATTGGAAAAAGTGGAAAAAGTGGAAAAATGTGGGAAAATATGGGAAAAAGGTGGGAAAAAAAGTGGAAAAGGAGTGGAAAAAAGTGGAAAAAAGTGGATAAAACTGGATATAACTCAACTCAACTCATCAACTCATCAACTCAACTCATCAACTCATCAACTCAACTCATCAACTCAACTCCTCAACTCACGGCCCTCTGCCGTCCACCGAATTCTGCTCCATGGCTTCTAAACCTTTCACCGGCCCTCTCCCGTCCACCGAATTCTGCTCCATGGCTTCTAAACCTTTCACCGGCCCTCTGCCGTCCACCGAATTCTGCTCCATGGCTTCTAAACCTTTCACCGGCCCTCTGCCGTCCACCGAATTCTGCTCCATGGCTTCTAAACCTTTCCAGTTTTTTCCACTTTTTTCCACTTTTATCCAGTTTTATGGTGGAAAAAGGTGGGAAAAGGTGGAAAAACGTGGACGAAATTGGAAAAAGTGGAAAAAGTGGAAAAATGTGGGAAAATATGGGAAAAAGGTGGGAAAAAAAGTAGAAAAAGGAGTGGAAAAAAGTGGAAAAAACTGGATAAAACTGGATAAAACTCAACTCAACTCATCAACTCATCAACTCAACTCATCAACTCATCAACTCAACCCATCAACTCAACTCCTCAACTCACGGCCCTCTGCCGTCCACCGAATTCTGCTCCATGGCTTCTAAACCTTTCACCGGCCCTCTGCCGTCCACCGAATTCTGCTCCATGGCTTCTAAACCTTTCACCGGCCCTCTGCCGTCCACCGAATTCTGCTCCATGGCTTCTAAACCTTTCACCGGCCCTCTGCCGTCCACCGAATTCTGCTCCATGGCTTCTAAACCTTTCACCGGCCCTCTGCCGTCCACCGAATTCTGCTCCATGGCTTCTAAACCTTTCACCGGCCCTCTGCCGTCCACCGAATTCTGCTCCATGGCTTCTAAACCTTTCCACTTTTTTCCACTTTTATCCAGTTTTATGGTGGAAAAAGGTGGGAAAAGGTGGAAAAACGTGGAAGAAATTGGAAAAAGTGGAAAAAGTGGAAAAATGTGGGAAAATATGGGAAAAGGGTGGGAAAAAAAGTGGAAAAAGGAGTGGAAAAAAGTGGAAAAAAGTGGATAAAACTGGATATAACTCAACTCAACTCATCAACTCATCAACTCAACTCATCAACTCAACTCATCAACTCAACTCATCAACTCAACTCCTCAACTCACGGCCCTCTGCCGTCCACCGAATTCTGCTCCATGGCTTCTAAACCTTTCACCGGCCCTCTGCCGTCCACCGAATTCTGCTCCATGGCTTCTAAACCTTTCACCGGCCCTCTGCCGTCCACCGAATTCTGCTCCATGGCTTCTAAACCTTTCACCGGCCCTCTGCCGTCCACCGAATTCTGCTCCATGGCTTCTAAACCTTTCACCGGCCCTCTGCCGTCCACCGAATTCTGCTCCATGGCTTCTAAACCTTTCACCGGCCCTCTGCCGTCCACCGAATTCTGCTCCATGGCTTCTAAACCTTTCACTGGCCCTCTGCCGTCCACCGAATTCTGCTCCATGGCTTCTAAACCTTTCACCGGCCCTCTGCCGTCCACCGAATTCTGCTCCATGGCTTCTAAACCTTTCACCGGCTCTCTGCCGTCCACCGAATTCTGCTCCATGGCTTCTAAACCTTTCACCGGCCCTCTGCCGTCCACCGAATTCTGCTCCATGGCTTCTAAACCTTTCCACTTTTTTCCACTTTTTTCCACTTTTATCCAGTTTTATGGTGGAAAAAGGTGGGAAAAGGTGGAAAAACGTGGAAGAAATTGGAAAAAGTGGAAAAAGTGGAAAAATGTGGGAAAATATGGGAAAAAGGTGGGAAAAAAAGTGGAAAAGGAGTGGAAAAAAGTGGAAAAAAGTGGATAAAACTGGATATAACTCAACTCAACTCATCAACTCATCAACTCAACTCATCAACTCATCAACTCAACTCATCAACTCAACTCCTCAACTCACGGCCCTCTGCCGTCCACCGAATTCTGCTCCATGGCTTCTAAACCTTTCACCGGCCCTCTCCCGTCCACCGAATTCTGCTCCATGGCTTCTAAACCTTTCACCGGCCCTCTGCCGTCCACCGAATTCTGCTCCATGGCTTCTAAACCTTTCACCGGCCCTCTGCCGTCCACCGAATTCTGCTCCATGGCTTCTAAACCTTTCCAGTTTTTTCCACTTTTTTCCACTTTTATCCAGTTTTATGGTGGAAAAAGGTGGGAAAAGGTGGAAAAACGTGGAAGAAATTGGAAAAAGTGGAAAAAGTGGAAAAATGTGGGAAAATATGGGAAAAAGGTGGGAAAAAAAGTAGAAAAAGGAGTGGAAAAAAGTGGAAAAAACTGGATAAAACTGGATAAAACTCAACTCAACTCATCAACTCATCAACTCAACTCATCAACTCATCAACTCAACCCATCAACTCAACTCCTCAACTCACGGCCCTCTGCCGTCCACCGAATTCTGCTCCATGGCTTCTAAACCTTTCACCGGCCCTCTGCCGTCCACCGAATTCTGCTCCATGGCTTCTAAACCTTTCACCGGCCCTCTGCCGTCCACCGAATTCTGCTCCATGGCTTCTAAACCTTTCACCGGCCCTCTGCCGTCCACCGAATTCTGCTCCATGGCTTCTAAACCTTTCACCGGCCCTCTGCCGTCCACCGAATTCTGCTCCATGGCTTCTAAACCTTTCACCGGCCCTCTGCCGTCCACCGAATTCTGCTCCATGGCTTCTAAACCTTTCCAGTTTTTTCCACTTTTTTCCACTTTTATCCAGTTTTATGGTGGAAAAAGGTGGGAAAAGGTGGAAAAACGTGGAAGAAATTGGAAAAAGTGGAAAAAGTTGAAAAATGTGGGAAAATATGCGAAAAAGGTGGGAAAAAAGTAGAAAAAGGAGTGGAAAAAAGTGGAAAAAACTGGATAAAACTGGATAAAACTCAACTCAACTCATCAACTCATCAACTCAACTCATCAACTCATCAACTCAACTCATCAACTCAACTCCTCAACTCACGGCCCTCTGCCGTCCACCGAATTCTGCTCCATGGCTTCTATACCTTTCACCGGCCCTCTGCCGTCCACCGAATTCTGCTCCATGGCTTCTAAACCTTTCACCGGCCCTCTGCCGTCCACCGAATTCTGCTCCATGGCTTCTAAACCTTTCACCGGCCCTCTGCCGTCCACCGAATTCTGCTCCATGGCTTCTAAACCTTTCCAGTTTTTTCCACTTTTTTCCACTTTTATCCAGTTTTATGGTGGAAAAAGGTGGGAAAAGGTGGAAAAACGTGGAAGAAATTGAAAAAAGTGGGAAAATGTGGGAAAATGTGGGAAAAAGGTGGGAAAAAAAGTGGAAAAAGGAGTGGAAAAAACTGGAAAAAACTGGATAAAACTGGATAAAACTCAACTCAACTCATCAACTCTTCAACTCAACTCATCAACTCATCAACTCAACTCATCAACTCAACTCCTCAACTCACGGCCCTCTGCCGTCCACCGAATTCTGCTCCATGGCTTCTAAACCTTTCACCGGCCCTCTGCCGTCCACCGAATTCTGCTCCATGGCTTCTAAACCTTTCACCGGCCCTCTGCCGTCCACCGAATTCTGCTCCATGGCTTCTAAACCTTTCACCGGCCCTCTGCCGTCCACCGAATTCTGCTCCATGGCTTCTAAACCTTTCACCGGCCCTCTGCCGTCCACCGAATTCTGCTCCATGGCTTCTAAACCTTTCACCGGCCCTCTGCCGTCCACCGAATTCTGCTCCATGGCTTCTAAACCTTTCACCGGCCCTCTGCCGTCCACCGAATTCTGCTCCATGGCTTCTAAACCTTTCACTGGCCCTCTGCCGTCCACCAAATTCTGCTCCATGGCTTCTAAACCTTTCACCGGCCCTCTGCCGTCCACCGAATTCTGCTCCATGGCTTCTAAACCTTTCACCGGCTCTCTGCCGTCCACCGAATTCTGCTCCATGGCTTCTAAACCTTTCACCGGCCCTCTGCCGTCCACCGAATTCTGCTCCATGGCTTCTAAACCTTTCCACTTTTTTCCACTTTTTTCCACTTTTATCCAGTATTATGGTGGAAAAAGGTGGGAAAAGGTGGGAAAACGTGGAAGAAATTGGAAAAAGGGAAAAAGTGGAAAAATGTGGGAAAATATGGGAAAAAGGTGGGAAAAAAAGTGGAAAAGGAGTGGAAAAAAGTGGAAAAAAGTGGATAAAACTGGATATAACTCAACTCAACTCATCAACTCATCAACTCATCAACTCATCAACTCATCAACTCAACTCATCAACTCAACTCCTCAACTCACGGCCCTCTGCCGTCCACCGAATTCTGCTCCATGGCTTCTAAACCTTTCACCGGCCCTCTCCCGTCCACCGAATTCTGCTCCATGGCTTCTAAACCTTTCACCGGCCCTCTGCCGTCCACCGAATTCTGCTCCATGGCTTCTAAACCTTTCACCGGCCCTCTGCCGTCCACCGAATTCTGCTCCATGACTTCTAAACCTTTCCAGTTTTTTCCACTTTTTTCCACTTTTATCCAGTTTTATGGTGGAAAAAGGTGGGAAAAGGTGGAAAAACGTGGAAGAAATTGGAAAAAGTGGAAAAAGTGGAAAAATGTGGGAAAATGTGGGAAAAAGGTGGAAAAAAAGTGGAAAAAGGAGTGAAAAAAACTGGATAAAACTGGATAAAACTGGATAAAACTCAACTCAACTCATCAACTCATCAACTCAACTCATCAACTCATCAACTCAACTCATCAACTCAACTCCTCAACTCACGGCCCTCTGCCGTCCACCGAATTCTGCTCCATGGCTTCTAAACCTTTCACCGGCCCTCTGCCGTCCACCGAATTCTGCTCCATGGCTTCTAAACCTTTCACCGGCCCTCTGCCGTCCACCGAATTCTGCTCCATGGCTTCTAAACCTTTCACCGGCCCTCTGCCGTCCACCGAATTCTGCTCCATGGCTTCTAAACCTTTCACCGGCCCTCTGCCGTCCACCGAATTCTGCTCCATGGCTTCTAAACCTTTCACCGGCCCTCTGCCGTCCACCGAATTCTGCTCCATGGCTTCTAAACCTTTCACCGGCCCTCTGCCGTCCACCGAATTCTGCTCCATGGCTTCTAAACCTTTCACCGGCCCTCTGCCGTCCACCGAATTCTGCTCCATGGCTTCTAAACCTTTCCAGTTTTTTCCAGTTTTTTCCACTTTTATCCAGTTTTATGGTGGAAAAAGGTGGGAAAAGGTGGAAAAACGTGGAAGAAATTGGAAAAAGTGGAAAAAGTGGAAAAATGTGGGAAAATATGGGAAAAAGGTGGGGAAAAAAGTAGAAAAAGGAGTGGAAAAAAGTGGAAAAAACTGGATAAAACTGGATAAAACTCAACTCAACTCATCAACTCATCAACTCAACTCATCAACTCATCAACTCAACTCATCAACTCAACTCCTCAACTCACGGCCCTCTGCCGTCCACCGAATTCTGCTCCATGGCTTCTAAACCTTTCACCGGCCCTCTGCCGTCCACCGAATTCTGCTCCATGGCTTCTAAACCTTTCACCGGCCCTCTGCCGTCCACCGAATTCTGCTCCATGGCTTCTAAACCTTTCACCGGCCCTCTGCCGTCCACCGAATTCTGCTCCATGGCTTCTAAACCTTTCACCGGCCCTCTGCCGTCCACCGAATTCTGCTCCATGGCTTCTAAACCTTTCCACTTTTTTCCACTTTTTTCCACTTTTATCCAGTTTTATGGTGGAAAAAGGTGGGAAAAGGTGGGAAAACGTGGAAAAAATTGGAAAAAGTGGAAAAAGTGGAAAAATTTGGGAAAATATGGGAAAAAGGTGGGAAAAAAAGTGGAAAAGGAGTGGAAAAAAGTGGAAAAAAGTGGATAAAACTGGATATAACTCAACTCAACTCATCAACTCATCAACTCAACTCATCAACTCATCAACTCAACTCATCAACTCAACTCCTCAACTCACGGCCCTCTGCCGTCCACCGAATTCTGCTCCATGGCTTCTAAACCTTTCACCGGCCCTCTCCCGTCCACCGAATTCTGCTCCATGGCTTCTAAACCTTTCACCGGCCCTCTGCCGTCCACCGAATTCTGCTCCATGGCTTCTAAACCTTTCACCGGCCCTCTGCCGTCCACCGAATTCTGCTCCATGGCTTCTAAACCTTTCCACTTTTTTCCACTTTTTTCCACTTTTATCCAGTTTTATGGTGGAAAAAGGTGGGAAAAGGTGGAAAAACGTGGAAGAAATTGGAAAAAGTGGAAAAAGTGGAAAAATGTGGGAAAATATGGGAAAAAGGTGGGGAAAAAGTGGAAAAAGGAGTGGAAAAAAGTGGAAAAAACTGGATAAAACTGGATATAACTCAACTCAACTCATCAACTCATCAACTCAACTCATCAACTCAACTCATCAACTCAACTCCTCAACTCACGGCCCTCTGCCGTCCACCGAATTCTGCTCCATGGCTTCTAAACCTTTCACCGGCCCTCTGCCGTCCACCGAATTCTGCTCCATGGCTTCTAAACCTTTCACCGGCCCTCTGCCGTCCACCGAATTCTGCTCCATGGCTTCTAAACCTTTCACCGGCCCTCTGCCGTCCACCGAATTCTGCTCCATGGCTTCTAAACCTTTCCAGTTTTTTCCACTTTTTTCCACTTTTATCCAGTTTTATGGTGGAAAAAGGTGGGAAAAGGTGGAAAAACGTGGAAGAAATTGGAAAAAGTGGAAAAAGTGGAAAAATGTGGGAAAATATGGGAAAAAGGTGGGAAAAAAGTAGAAAAAGGAGTGGAAAAAAGTGGAAAAAACTGGATAAAACTGGATAAAACTCAACTCAACTCATCAACTCATCAACTCAACTCATCAACTCATCAAATCAACTCATCAACTCAACTCCTCAACTCACGGCCCTCTGCCGTCCACCGAATTCTGCTCCATGGCTTCTATACCTTTCACCGGCCCTCTGCCGTCCACCGAATTCTGCTCCATGGCTTCTAAACCTTTCACCGGCCCTCTGCCGTCCACCGAATTCTGCTCCATGGCTTCTAAACCTTTCACCGGCCCTCTGCCGTCCACCGAATTCTGCTCCATGGCTTCTAAACCTTTCCAGTTTTTTCCACTTTTTTCCACTTTTATCCAGTTTTATGGTGGAAAAAGGTGGGAAAAGGTGGAAAAACGTGGAAGAAATTGAAAAAAGTGGGAAAATGTGGGAAAATGTGGGAAAAAGATGGGAAAAAAAGTGGAAAAAGGAGTGGAAAAAAGTGGAAAAAACTGGATAAAACTGGATAAAACTCAACTCAACTCATCAACTCTTCAACTCAACTCATCAACTCATCAACTCAACTCATCAACTCAACTCCTCAACTCACGGCCCTCTGCCGTCCACCGAATTCTGCTCCATGGCTTCTAAACCTTTCACCGGCCCTCTGCCGTCCACCGAATTCTGCTCCATGGCTTCTAAACCTTTCACCGGCCCTCTGCCGTCCACCGAATTCTGCTCCATGGCTTCTAAACCTTTCACCGGCCCTCTGCCGTCCACCGAATTCTGCTCCATGGCTTCTAAACCTTTCACCGGCCCTCTGCCGTCCACCGAATTCTGCTCCATGGCTTCTAAACCTTTCACCGGCCCTCTGCCGTCCACCGAATTCTGCTCCATGGCTTCTAAACCTTTCACCGGCCCTCTGCCGTCCACCGAATTCTGCTCCATGGCTTCTAAACCTTTCACTGGCCCTCTGCCGTCCACCGAATTCTGCTCCATGGCTTCTAAACCTTTCACCGGCCCTCTGCCGTCCACCGAATTCTGCTCCATGGCTTCTAAACCTTTCACCGGCTCTCTGCCGTCCACCGAATTCTGCTCCATGGCTTCTAAACCTTTCACCGGCCCTCTGCCGTCCACCGAATTCTGCTCCATGGCTTCTAAACCTTTCCACTTTTTTCCACTTTTTTCCACTTTTATCCAGTTTTATGGTGGAAAAAGGTGGGAAAAGGTGGGAAAACGTGGAAGAAATTGGAAAAAGGGAAAAAGTGGAAAAATGTGGGAAAATATGGGAAAAAGGTGGGAAAAAAAGTGGAAAAGGAGTGGAAAAAAGTGGAAAAAAGTGGATAAAACTGGATATAACTCAACTCAACTCATCAACTCATCAACTCATCAACTCATCAACTCATCAACTCAACTCATCAACTCAACTCCTCAACTCACGGCCCTCTGCCGTCCACCGAATTCTGCTCCATGGCTTCTAAACCTTTCACCGGCCCTCTCCCGTCCACCGAATTCTGCTCCATGGCTTCTAAACCTTTCACCGGCCCTCTGCCGTCCACCGAATTCTGCTCCATGGCTTCTAAACCTTTCACCGGCCCTCTGCCGTCCACCGAATTCTGCTCCATGGCTTCTAAACCTTTCCAGTTTTTTCCACTTTTTTCCACTTTTATCCAGTTTTATGGTGGAAAAAGGTGGGAAAAGGTGGAAAAACGTGGAAGAAATTGGAAAAAGTGGAAAAAGTGGAAAAATGTGGGAAAATGTGGGAAAAAGGTGGAAAAAAAGTGGAAAAAGGAGTGAAAAAAACTGGATAAAACTGGATAAAACTGGATAAAACTCAACTCAACTCATCAACTCATCAACTCAACTCATCAACTCATCAACTCAACTCATCAACTCAACTCCTCAACTCACGGCCCTCTGCCGTCCACCGAATTCTGCTCCATGGCTTCTAAACCTTTCACCGGCCCTCTGCCGTCCACCGAATTCTGCTCCATGGCTTCTAAACCTTTCACCGGCCCTCTGCCGTCCACCGAATTCTGCTCCATGGCTTCTAAACCTTTCACCGGCCCTCTGCCGTCCACCGAATTCTGCTCCATGGCTTCTAAACCTTTCACCGGCCCTCTGCCGTCCACCGAATTCTGCTCCATGGCTTCTAAACCTTTCACCGGCCCTCTGCCGTCCACCGAATTCTGCTCCATGGCTTCTAAACCTTTCACCGGCCCTCTGCCGTCCACCGAATTCTGCTCCATGGCTTCTAAACCTTTCCAGTTTTTTCCAGTTTTTTCCACTTTTATCCAGTTTTATGGTGGAAAAAGGTGGGAAAAGGTGGAAAAACGTGGAAGAAATTGGAAAAAGTGGAAAAAGTGGAAAAATGTGGGAAAATATGGGAAAAAGGTGGGAAAAAAAGTAGAAAAAGGAGTGGAAAAAAGTGGAAAAAACTGGATAAAACTGGATAAAACTCAACTCAACTCATCAACTCATCAACTCAACTCATCAACTCATCAACTCAACTCATCAACTCAACTCCTCAACTCACGGCCCTCTGCCGTCCACCGAATTCTGCTCCATGGCTTCTAAACCTTTCACCGGCCCTCTGCCGTCCACCGAATTCTGCTCCATGGCTTCTAAACCTTTCACCGGCCCTCTGCCGTCCACCGAATTCTGCTCCATGGCTTCTAAACCTTTCACCGGCCCTCTGCCGTCCACCGAATTCTGCTCCATGGCTTCTAAACCTTTCACCGGCCCTCTGCCGTCCACCGAATTCTGCTCCATGGCTTCTAAACCTTTCCACTTTTTTCCACTTTTTTCCACTTTTATCCAGTTTTATGGTGGAAAAAGGTGGGAAAAGGTGGAAAAACGTGGAAGAAATTGGAAAAAGTGGAAAAAGTGGAAAAATGTGGGAAAATATGGGAAAAAGGTGGGGAAAAAAGTGGAAAAAGGAGTGGAAAAAAGTGGAAAAAACTGGATAAAACTGGATATAACTCAACTCAACTCATCAACTCATCAACTCAACTCATCAACTCAACTCATCAACTCAACTCCTCAACTCACGGCCCTCTGCCGTCCACCGAATTCTGCTCCATGGCTTCTAAACCTTTCACCGGCCCTCTGCCGTCCACCGAATTCTGCTCCATGGCTTCTAAACCTTTCACCGGCCCTCTGCCGTCCACCGAATTCTGCTCCATGGCTTCTAAACCTTTCACCGGCCCTCTGCCGTCCACCGAATTCTGCTCCATGGCTTCTAAACCTTTCCAGTTTTTTCCACTTTTTTCCACTTTTATCCAGTTTTATGGTGGAAAAAGGTGGGAAAAGGTGGAAAAACGTGGAAGAAATTGGAAAAAGTGGAAAAAGTGGAAAAATGTGGGAAAATATGGGAAAAAGGTGGGAAAAAAGTAGAAAAAGGAGTGGAAAAAAGTGGAAAAAACTGGATAAAACTGGATAAAACTCAACTCAACTCATCAACTCATCAACTCAACTCATCAACTCATCAACTCAACTCATCAACTCAACTCCTCAACTCACGGCCCTCTGCCGTCCACCGAATTCTGCTCCATGGCTTCTAAACCTTTCACCGGCCCTCTGCCGTCCACCGAATTCTGCTCCATGGCTTCTAAACCTTTCACCAGCCCTCTGCCGTCCACCGAATTCTGCTCCATGGCTTCTAAACCTTTCACCGGCCCTCTGCCGTCCACCGAATTCTGCTCCATGGCTTCTAAACCTTTCACCGGCCCTCTGCCGTCCACCGAATTCTGCTCCATGGCTTCTAAACCTTTCACCGGCCCTCTGCCGTCCACCGAATTCTGCTCCATGGCTTCTAAACCTTTCCACTTTTTTCCACTTTTATCCAGTTTTATGGTGGAAAAAGGTGGGAAAAGGTGGAAAAACGTGGAAGAAATTGGAAAAAGTGGAAAAAGTGGAAAAATGTGGGAAAATATGGGAAAAAGGTGGGAAAAAAAGTGGAAAAAGGAGTTGAAAAAAGTGGAAAAAAGTGGATAAAACTGGATATAACTCAACTCAACTCATCAACTCATCAACTCAACTCATCAACTCAACTCATCAACTCAACTCATCAACTCAACTCCTCAACTCACGGCCCTCTGCCGTCCACCGAATTCTGCTCCATGGCTTCTAAACCTTTCACCGGCCCTCTGCCGTCCACCGAATTCTGCTCCATGGCTTCTAAACCTTTCACCGGCCCTCTGCCGTCCACCGAATTCTGCTCCATGGCTTCTAAACCTTTCACCGGCCCTCTGCCGTCCACCGAATTCTGCTCCATGGCTTCTAAACCTTTCACCGGCCCTCTGCCGTCCACCGAATTCTGCTCCATGGCTTCTAAACCTTTCACCGGCCCTCTGCCGTCCACCGAATTCTGCTCCATGGCTTCTAAACCTTTCACTGGCCCTCTGCCGTCCACCGAATTCTGCTCCATGGCTTCTAAACCTTTCACCGGCCCTCTGCCGTCCACCGAATTCTGCTCCATGGCTTCTAAACCTTTCACCGGCTCTCTGCCGTCCACCGAATTCTGCTCCATGGCTTCTAAACCTTTCACCGGCCCTCTGCCGTCCACCGAATTCTGCTCCATGGCTTCTAAACCTTTCACCGGCCCTCTGCCGTCCACCGAATTCTGCTCCATGGCTTCTAAACCTTTCACCGGCCCTCTGCCGTCCACCGAATTCTGCTCCATGGCTTCTAAACCTTTCACCGGCCCTCTGCCGTCCACCGAATTCTGCTCCATGGCTTCTAAACCTTTCCAGTTTTTTCCAGTTTTTTCCACTTTTATCCAGTTTTATGGTGGAAAAGGGTGGGAAAAGGTGGAAAAACGTGGAAGAAATTGGAAAAAGTGGAAAAAGTGGAAAAATGTGGGAAAATATGGGAAAAAGGTGGGAAAAAAAGTAGAAAAAGGAGTGGAAAAAAGTGGAAAAAACTGGATAAAACTGGATAAAACTCAACTCAACTCATCAACTCATCAACTCAACTCATCAACTCATCAACTCAACTCATCAACTCAACTCCTCAACTCACGGCCCTCTGCCGTCCACCGAATTCTGCTCCATGGCTTCTAAACCTTTCACCGGCCCTCTGCCGTCCACCGAATTCTGCTCCATGGCTTCTAAACCTTTCACCGGCCCTCTGCCGTCCACCGAATTCTGCTCCATGGCTTCTAAACCTTTCACCGGCCCTCTGCCGTCCACCGAATTCTGCTCCATGGCTTCTAAACCTTTCACCGGCCCTCTGCCGTCCACCGAATTCTGCTCCATGGCTTCTAAACCTTTCACCGGCCCTCTGCCGTCCACCGAATTCTGCTCCATGGCTTCTAAACCTTTCACCGGCCCTCTGCCGTCCACCGAATTCTGCTCCATGGCTTCTAAACCTTTCACCGGCCCTCTGCCGTCCACCGAATTCTGCTCCATGGCTTCTAAACCTTTCCACTTTTTTCCACTTTTTTCCACTTTTATCCAGTTTTATGGTGGAAAAAGGTGGGAAAAGGCGGAAAAACGTGGAAGAAATTGGAAAAAGTGGAAAAAGTGGAAAAATGTGGGAAAATATGGGAAAAAGGTGGGGAAAAAAGTGGAAAAAGGAGTGGAAAAAAGTGGAAAAAACTGGATAAAACTGGATATAACTCAACTCAACTCATCAACTCATCAACTCAACTCATCAACTCAACTCATCAACTCAACTCCTCAACTCACGGCCCTCTGCCGTCCACCGAATTCTGCTCCATGGCTTCTAAACCTTTCACCGGCCCTCTGCCGTCCACCGAATTCTGCTCCATGGCTTCTAAACCTTTCACCGGCCCTCTGCCGTCCACCGAATTCTGCTCCATGGCTTCTAAACCTTTCACCGGCCCTCTGCCGTCCACCGAATTCTGCTCCATGGCTTCTAAACATTTCCAGTTTTTTCCACTTTTTTCCACTTTTATCCAGTTTTATGGTGGAAAAAGGTGGGAAAAGGTGGAAAAACGTGGAAGAAATTGGAAAAAGTGGAAAAAGTGGAAAAATGTGGGAAAATATGGGAAAAAGGTGGGAAAAAAAGTAGAAAAAGGAGTGGAAAAAAGTGGAAAAAAGTGGATAAAACTGGATAAAACTCAACTCAACTCATCAACTCATCAACTCAACTCATCAACTCATCAACTCAACTCATCAACTCAACTCCTCAACTCACGGCCCTCTGCCGTCCACCGAATTCTGCTCCATGGCTTCTAAACCTTTCACCGGCCCTCTGCCGTCCACCGAATTCTGCTCCATGGCTTCTAAACCTTTCACCGGCCCTCTGCCGTCCACCGAATTCTGCTCCATGGCTTCTAAACCTTTCACCGGCCCTCTGCCGTCCACCGAATTCTGCTCCATGGCTTCTAAACCTTTCACCGGCCCTCTGCCGTCCACCGAATTCTGCTCCATGGCTTCTAAACCTTTCCACTTTTTTCCACTTTTATCCAGTTTTATGGTGGAAAAAGGTGGGAAAAGGTGGAAAAACGTGGAAGAAATTGGAAAAAGTGGAAAAAGTGGAAAAATGTGGGAAAATATGGGAAAAGGGTGGGAAAAAAAGTGGAAAAAGGAGTGGAAAAAAGTGGAAAAAAGTGGATAAAACTGGATATAACTCAACTCAACTCATCAACTCATCAACTCAACTCATCAACTCAACTCATCAACTCAACTCATCAACTCAACTCCTCAACTCACGGCCCTCTGCCGTCCACCGAATTCTGCTCCATGGCTTCTAAACCTTTCACCGGCCCTCTGCCGTCCACCGAATTCTGCTCCATGGCTTCTAAACCTTTCACCGGCCCTCTGCCGTCCACCGAATTCTGCTCCATGGCTTCTAAACCTTTCACCGGCCCTCTGCCGTCCACCGAATTCTGCTCCATGGCTTCTAAACCTTTCACCGGCCCTCTGCCATCCACCGAATTCTGCTCCATGGCTTCTAAACCTTTCACCGGCCCTCTGCCGTCCACCGAATTCTGCTCCATGGCTTCTAAACCTTTCACCGGCCCTCTGCCGTCCACCGAATTCTGCTCCATGGCTTCTAAACCTTTCCACTTTTTTCCACTTTTATCCAGTTTTATGGTGGAAAAAGGTGGGAAAAGGTGGAAAAACGTGGAAGAAATTGGAAAAAGTGGAAAAAGTGGAAAAATGTGGGAAAATATGGGAAAAGGGTGGGAAAAAAAGTGGAAAAAGGAGTGGAAAAAAGTGGAAAAAAGTGGATAAAACTGGATATAACTCAACTCAACTCATCAACTCATCAACTCAACTCATCAACTCAACTCATCAACTCAACTCATCAACTCAACTCCTCAACTCACGGCCCTCTGCCGTCCACCGAATTCTGCTCCATGGCTTCTAAACCTTTCACCGGCCCTCTGCCGTCCACCGAATTCTGCTCCATGGCTTCTAAACCTTTCACCGGCCCTCTGCCGTCCACCGAATTCTGCTCCATGGCTTCTAAACCTTTCACCGGCCCTCTGCCATCCACCGAATTCTGCTCCATGGCTTCTAAACCTTTCACCGGCCCTCTGCCGTCCACCGAATTCTGCTCCATGGCTTCTAAACCTTTCACCGGCCCTCTGCCGTCCACCGAATTCTGCTCCATGGCTTCTAAACCTTTCACCGGCCCTCTGCCGTCCACCGAATTCTGCTCCATGGCTTCTAAACCTTTCCAGTTTTTTCCACTTTTTTCCACTTTTATCCAGTTTTATGGTGGAAAAAGGTGGGAAAAGGTGGAAAAACGTGGAAGAAATTGGAAAAAGTGGAAAAAGTGGAAAAATGTGGGAAAATATGGGAAAAAGGTGGGAAAAAAGTAGAAAAAGGAGTGGAAAAAAGTGGAAAAAACTGGATAAAACTGGATAAAACTCAACTCAACTCATCAACTCATCAACTCAACTCATCAACTCATCAACTCAACTCATCAACTCAACTCCTCAACTCACGGCCCTCTGCCGTCCACCGAATTCTGCTCCATGGCTTCTAAACCTTTCACCGGCCCTCTGCCGTCCACCGAATTCTGCTCCATGGCTTCTAAACCTTTCACCGGCCCTCTGCCGTCCACCGAATTCTGCTCCATGGCTTCTAAACCTTTCACCGGCCCTCTGCCGTCCACCGAATTCTGCTCCATGGCTTCTAAACCTTTCACCGGCCCTCTGCCGTCCACCGAATTCTGCTCCATGGCTTCTAAACCTTTCACCGGCCCTCTGCCGTCCACCGAATTCTGCTCCATGGCTTCTAAACCTTTCCACTTTTTTCCACTTTTATCCAGTTTTATGGTGGAAAAAGGTGGGAAAAGGTGGAAAAACGTGGAAGAAATTGGAAAAAGTGGAAAAAGTGGAAAAATGTGGGAAAATATGGGAAAAAGGTGGGAAAAAAAGTGGAAAAAGGAGTGGAAAAAAGTGGAAAAAAGTGGATAAAACTGGATATAACTCAACTCAACTCATCAACTCATCAACTCAACTCATCAACTCAACTCATCAACTCAACTCATCAACTCAACTCCTCAACTCACGGCCCTCTGCCGTCCACCGAATTCTGCTCCATGGCTTCTAAACCTTTCACCGGCCCTCTGCCGTCCACCGAATTCTGCTCCATGGCTTCTAAACCTTTCACCGGCCCTCTGCCGTCCACCGAATTCTGCTCCATGGCTTCTAAACCTTTCACCGGCCCTCTGCCGTCCACCGAATTCTGCTCCATGGCTTCTAAACCTTTCACCGGCCCTCTGCCGTCCACCGAATTCTGCTCCATGGCTTCTAAACCTTTCACCGGCCCTCTGCCGTCCACCGAATTCTGCTCCATGGCTTCTAAACCTTTCACTGGCCCTCTGCCGTCCACCGAATTCTGCTCCATGGCTTCTAAACCTTTCACCGGCCCTCTGCCGTCCACCGAATTCTGCTCCATGGCTTCTAAACCTTTCACCGGCTCTCTGCCGTCCACCGAATTCTGCTCCATGGCTTCTAAACCTTTCACCGGCCCTCTGCCGTCCACCGAATTCTGCTCCATGGCTTCTAAACCTTTCACCGGCCCTCTGCCGTCCACCGAATTCTGCTCCATGGCTTCTAAACCTTTCACCGGCCCTCTGCCGTCCACCGAATTCTGCTCCATGGCTTCTAAACCTTTCACCGGCCCTCTGCCGTCCACCGAATTCTGCTCCATGGCTTCTAAACCTTTCCAGTTTTTTCCAGTTTTTTCCACTTTTATCCAGTTTTATGGTGGAAAAGGGTGGGAAAAGGTGGAAAAACGTGGAAGAAATTGGAAAAAGTGGAAAAATGTGGGAAAATATGGGAAAAAGGTGGGAAAAAAAGTAGAAAAAGGAGTGGAAAAAAGTGGAAAAAACTGGATAAAACTGGATAAAACTCAACTCAACTCATCAACTCATCAACTCAACTCATCAACTCATCAACTCAACTCATCAACTCAACTCCTCAACTCACGGCCCTCTGCCGTCCACCGAATTCTGCTCCATGGCTTCTAAACCTTTCACCGGCCCTCTGCCGTCCACCGAATTCTGCTCCATGGCTTCTAAACCTTTCACCGGCCCTCTGCCGTCCACCGAATTCTGCTCCATGGCTTCTAAACCTTTCACCGGCCCTCTGCCGTCCACCGAATTCTGCTCCATGGCTTCTAAACCTTTCACCGGCCCTCTGCCGTCCACCGAATTCTGCTCCATGGCTTCTAAACCTTTCACCGGCCCTCTGCCGTCCACCGAATTCTGCTCCATGGCTTCTAAACCTTTCACCGGCCCTCTGCCGTCCACCGAATTCTGCTCCATGGCTTCTAAACCTTTCACCGGCCCTCTGCCGTCCACCGAATTCTGCTCCATGGCTTCTAAACCTTTCCACTTTTTTCCACTTTTTTCCACTTTTATCCAGTTTTATGGTGGAAAAAGGTGGGAAAAGGTGGAAAAACGTGGAAGAAATTGGAAAAAGTGGAAAAAGTGGAAAAATGTGGGAAAATATGGGAAAAAGGTGGGGAAAAAAGTGGAAAAAGGAGTGGAAAAAAGTGGAAAAAACTGGATAAAACTGGATATAACTCAACTCAACTCATCAACTCATCAACTCAACTCATCAACTCAACTCATCAACTCAACTCCTCAACTCACGGCCCTCTGCCGTCCACCGAATTCTGCTCCATGGCTTCTAAACCTTTCACCGGCCCTCTGCCGTCCACCGAATTCTGCTCCATGGCTTCTAAACCTTTCACCGGCCCTCTGCCGTCCACCGAATTCTGCTCCATGGCTTCTAAACCTTTCACCGGCCCTCTGCCGTCCACCGAATTCTGCTCCATGGCTTCTAAACCTTTCCAGTTTTTTCCACTTTTTTCCACTTTTATCCAGTTTTATGGTGGAAAAAGGTGGGAAAAGGTGGAAAAACGTGGAAGAAATTGGAAAAAGTGGAAAAAGTGGAAAAATGTGGGAAAATATGGGAAAAAGGTGGGAAAAAAGTAGAAAAAGGAGTGGAAAAAAGTGGAAAAAAGTGGATAAAACTGGATAAAACTCAACTCAACTCATCAACTCATCAACTCAACTCATCAACTCATCAACTCAACTCATCAACTCAACTCCTCAACTCACGGCCCTCTGCCGTCCACCGAATTCTGCTCCATGGCTTCTAAACCTTTCACCGGCCCTCTGCCGTCCACCGAATTCTGCTCCATGGCTTCTAAACCTTTCACCGGCCCTCTGCCGTCCACCGAATTCTGCTCCATGGCTTCTAAACCTTTCACCGGCCCTCTGCCGTCCACCGAATTCTGCTCCATGGCTTCTAAACCTTTCACCGGCCCTCTGCCGTCCACCGAATTCTGCTCCATGGCTTCTAAACCTTTCACCGGCCCTCTGCCGTCCACCGAATTCTGCTCCATGGCTTCTAAACCTTTCCACTTTTTTCCACTTTTATCCAGTTTTATGGTGGAAAAAGGTGGGAAAAGGTGGAAAAACGTGGAAGAAATTGGAAAAAGTGGAAAAAGTGGAAAAATGTGGGAAAATATGGGAAAAGGGTGGGAAAAAAAGTGGAAAAAGGAGTGGAAAAAAGTGGAAAAAAGTGGATAAAACTGGATATAACTCAACTCAACTCATCAACTCATCAACTCAACTCATCAACTCAACTCATCAACTCAACTCATCAACTCAACTCCTCAACTCACGGCCCTCTGCCGTCCACCGAATTCTGCTCCATGGCTTCTAAACCTTTCACCGGCCCTCTGCCGTCCACCGAATTCTGCTCCATGGCTTCTAAACCTTTCACCGGCCCTCTGCCGTCCACCGAATTCTGCTCCATGGCTTCTAAACCTTTCACCGGCCCTCTGCCGTCCACCGAATTCTGCTCCATGGCTTCTAAACCTTTCACCGGCCCTCTGCCGTCCACCGAATTCTGCTCCATGGCTTCTAAACCTTTCACCGGCCCTCTGCCGTCCACCGAATTCTGCTCCATGGCTTCTAAACCTTTCACTGGCCCTCTGCCGTCCACCGAATTCTGCTCCATGGCTTCTAAACCTTTCACCGGCCCTCTGCCGTCCACCGAATTCTGCTCCATGGCTTCTAAACCTTTCACCGGCTCTCTGCCGTCCACCGAATTCTGCTCCATGGCTTCTAAACCTTTCACCGGCCCTCTGCCGTCCACCGAATTCTGCTCCATGGCTTCTAAACCTTTCACCGGCCCTCTGCCGTCCACCGAATTCTGCTCCATGGCTTCTAAACCTTTCACCGGCCCTCTGCCGTCCACCGAATTCTGCTCCATGGCTTCTAAACCTTTCACCGGCCCTCTGCCGTCCACCGAATTCTGCTCCATGGCTTCTAAACCTTTCCAGTTTTTTCCAGTTTTTTCCACTTTTATCCAGTTTTATGGTGGAAAAGGGTGGGAAAAGGTGGAAAAACGTGGAAGAAATTGGAAAAAGTGGAAAAAGTGGAAAAATGTGGGAAAATATGGGAAAAAGGTGGGAAAAAAAGTAGAAAAAGGAGTGGAAAAAAGTGGAAAAAACTGGATAAAACTGGATAAAACTCAACTCAACTCATCAACTCATCAACTCAACTCATCAACTCATCAACTCAACTCATCAACTCAACTCCTCAACTCACGGCCCTCTGCCGTCCACCGAATTCTGCTCCATGGCTTCTAAACCTTTCACCGGCCCTCTGCCGTCCACCGAATTCTGCTCCATGGCTTCTAAACCTTTCACCGGCCCTCTGCCGTCCACCGAATTCTGCTCCATGGCTTCTAAACCTTTCACCGGCCCTCTGCCGTCCACCGAATTCTGCTCCATGGCTTCTAAACCTTTCACCGGCCCTCTGCCGTCCACCGAATTCTGCTCCATGGCTTCTAAACCTTTCACCGGCCCTCTGCCGTCCACCGAATTCTGCTCCATGGCTTCTAAACCTTTCACCGGCCCTCTGCCGTCCACCGAATTCTGCTCCATGGCTTCTAAACCTTTCCACTTTTTTCCACTTTTTTCCACTTTTATCCAGTTTTATGGTGGAAAAAGGTGGGAAAAGGTGGAAAAACGTGGAAGAAATTGGAAAAAGTGGAAAAAGTGGAAAAATGTGGGAAAATATGGGAAAAAGGTGGGGAAAAAAGTGGAAAAAGGAGTGGAAAAAAGTGGAAAAAACTGGATAAAACTGGATATAACTCAACTCAACTCATCAACTCATCAACTCAACTCATCAACTCAACTCATCAACTCAACTCCTCAACTCACGGCCCTCTGCCGTCCACCGAATTCTGCTCCATGGCTTCTAAACCTTTCACCGGCCCTCTGCCGTCCACCGAATTCTGCTCCATGGCTTCTAAACCTTTCACCGGCCCTCTGCCGTCCACCGAATTCTGCTCCATGGCTTCTAAACCTTTCACCGGCCCTCTGCCGTCCACCGAATTCTGCTCCATGGCTTCTAAACCTTTCCAGTTTTTTCCACTTTTTTCCACTTTTATCCAGTTTTATGGTGGAAAAAGGTGGGAAAAGGTGGAAAAACGTGGAAGAAATTGGAAAAAGTGGAAAAAGTGGAAAAATGTGGGAAAATATGGGAAAAAGGTGGGAAAAAAGTAGAAAAAGGAGTGGAAAAAAGTGGAAAAAACTGGATAAAACTGGATAAAACTCAACTCAACTCATCAACTCATCAACTCAACTCATCAACTCATCAACTCAACTCATCAACTCAACTCCTCAACTCACGGCCCTCTGCCGTCCACCGAATTCTGCTCCATGGCTTCTAAACCTTTCACCGGCCCTCTGCCGTCCACCGAATTCTGCTCCATGGCTTCTAAACCTTTCACCGGCCCTCTGCCGTCCACCGAATTCTGCTCCATGGCTTCTAAACCTTTCACCGGCCCTCTGCCGTCCACCGAATTCTGCTCCATGGCTTCTAAACCTTTCACCGGCCCTCTGCCGTCCACCGAATTCTGCTCCATGGCTTCTAAACCTTTCCACTTTTTTCCACTTTTATCCAGTTTTATGGTGGGAAAGGTGGGAAAAGGTGGAAAAACGTGGAAGAAATTGGAAAAAGTGGAAAAAGTGGAAAAATGTGGGAAAATATGGGAAAAGGGTGGGAAAAAAAGTGGAAAAAGGAGTGGAAAAAAGTGGAAAAAAGTGGATAAAACTGGATATAACTCAACTCAACTCATCAACTCATCAACTCAACTCATCAACTCAACTCATCAACTCAACTCATCAACTCAACTCCTCAACTCACGGCCCTCTGCCGTCCACCGAATTCTGCTCCATGGCTTCTAAACCTTTCACCGGCCCTCTGCCGTCCACCGAATTCTGCTCCATGGCTTCTAAACCTTTCACCGGCCCTCTGCCGTCCACCGAATTCTGCTCCATGGCTTCTAAACCTTTCACCGGCCCTCTGCCGTCCACCGAATTCTGCTCCATGGCTTCTAAACCTTTCACCGGCCCTCTGCCGTCCACCGAATTCTGCTCCATGGCTTCTAAACCTTTCACCGGCCCTCTGCCGTCCACCGAATTCTGCTCCATGGCTTCTAAACCTTTCACTGGCCCTCTGCCGTCCACCGAATTCTGCTCCATGGCTTCTAAACCTTTCACCGGCCCTCTCCCGTCCACCGAATTCTGCTCCATGGCTTCTAAACCTTTCACCGGCCCTCTGCCGTCCACCGAATTCTGCTCCATGGCTTCTAAACCTTTCACCGGCCCTCTGCCGTCCACCGAATTCTGCTCCATGGCTTCTAAACCTTTCCAGTTTTTTCCACTTTTTTCCACTTTTATCCAGTTTTATGGTGGAAAAAGGTGGGAAAAGGTGGAAAAACGTGGAAGAAATTGGAAAAAGTGGAAAAAGTGGAAAAATGTGGGAAAATATGGGAAAAAGGTGGGAAAAAAAGTAGAAAAAGGAGTGGAAAAAAGTGGAAAAAAGTGGATAAAACTGGATAAAACTCAACTCAACTCATCAACTCATCAACTCAACTCATCAACTCATCAACTCAACCCATCAACTCAACTCCTCAACTCACGGCCCTCTGCCGTCCACCGAATTCTGCTCCATGGCTTCTAAACCTTTCACCGGCCCTCTGCCGTCCACCGAATTCTGCTCCATGGCTTCTAAACCTTTCACCGGCCCTCTGCCGTCCACCGAATTCTGCTCCATGGCTTCTAAACCTTTCACCGGCCCTCTGCCGTCCACCGAATTCTGCTCCATGGCTTCTAAACCTTTCACCGGCCCTCTGCCGTCCACCGAATTCTGCTCCATGGCTTCTAAACCTTTCACCGGCCCTCTGCCGTCCACCGAATTCTGCTCCATGGCTTCTAAACCTTTCCAGTTTTTTCCAGTTTTTTCCACTTTTATCCAGTTTTATGGTGGAAAAAGGTGGGAAAAGGTGGAAAAACGTGGAAGAAATTGGAAAAAGTGGAAAAAGTGGAAAAATGTGGGAAAATATGGGAAAAAGGTGGGAAAAAAAGTAGAAAAAGGAGTGGAAAAAAGTGGAAAAAACTGGATAAAACTGGATAAAACTCAACTCAACTCATCAACTCATCAACTCAACTCATCAACTCATCAACTCAACCCATCAACTCAACTCCTCAACTCACGGCCCTCTGCCGTCCACCGAATTCTGCTCCATGGCTTCTAAACCTTTCACCGGCCCTCTGCCGTCCACCGAATTCTGCTCCATGGCTTCTAAACCTTTCACCGGCCCTCTGCCGTCCACCGAATTCTGCTCCATGGCTTCTAAACCTTTCACCGGCCCTCTGCCGTCCACCGAATTCTGCTCCATGGCTTCTAAACCTTTCACCGGCCCTCTGCCGTCCACCGAATTCTGCTCCATGGCTTCTAAACCTTTCACCGGCCCTCTGCCGTCCACCGAATTCTGCTCCATGGCTTCTAAACCTTTCACCGGCCCTCTGCCGTCCACCGAATTCTGCTCCATGGCTTCTAAACCTTTCCACTTTTTTCCACTTTTTTCCACTTTTATCCAGTTTTATGGTGGAAAAAGGTGGGAAAAGGTGGAAAAACGTGGAAGAAATTGGAAAAAGTGGAAAAAGTGGAAAAATGTGGGAAAATATGGGAAAAGGGTGGGGAAAAAAGTGGAAAAAGGAGTGGAAAAAAGTGGAAAAAACTGGATAAAACTGGATATAACTCAACTCAACTCATCAACTCATCAACTCAACTCATCAACTCAACTCATCAACTCAACTCCTCAACTCACGGCCCTCTGCCGTCCACCGAATTCTGCTCCATGGCTTCTAAACCTTTCACCGGCCCTCTGCCGTCCACCGAATTCTGCTCCATGGCTTCTAAACCTTTCACCGGCCCTCTGCCGTCCACCGAATTCTGCTCCATGGCTTCTAAACCTTTCACCGGCCCTCTGCCGTCCACCGAATTCTGCTCCATGGCTTCTAAACCTTTCCAGTTTTTTCCACTTTTTTCCACTTTTATCCAGTTTTATGGTGGAAAAAGGTGGGAAAAGGTGGAAAAACGTGGAAGAAATTGGAAAAAGTGGAAAAAGTGGAAAAATGTGGGAAAATATGGGAAAAAGGTGGGAAAAAAGTAGAAAAAGGAGTGGAAAAAACTGGAAAAAACTGGATAAAACTGGATAAAACTCAACTCAACTCATCAACTCATCAACTCAACTCATCAACTCATCAACTCAACTCATCAACTCAACTCCTCAACTCACGGCCCTCTGCCGTCCACCGAATTCTGCTCCATGGCTTCTAAACCTTTCACCGGCCCTCTGCCGTCCACCGAATTCTGCTCCATGGCTTCTAAACCTTTCACCGGCCCTCTGCCGTCCACCGAATTCTGCTCCATGGCTTCTAAACCTTTCACCGGCCCTCTGCCGTCCACCGAATTCTGCTCCATGGCTTCTAAACCTTTCACCGGCCCTCTGCCGTCCACCGAATTCTGCTCCATGGCTTCTAAACCTTTCACCGGCCCTCTGCCGTCCACCGAATTCTGCTCCATGGCTTCTAAACCTTTCACTGGCCCTCTGCCGCCCACCGAATTCTGCTCCATGGCTTCTAAACCTTTCACCGGCCCTCTGCCGTCCACCGAATTCTGCTCCATGGCTTCTAAACCTTTCACCGGCCCTCTGCCGTCCACCGAATTCTGCTCCATGGCTTCTAAACCTTTCACCGGCCCTCTGCCGTCCACCGAATTCTGCTCCATGGCTTCTAAACCTTTCCAGTTTTTTCCACTTTTTTCCACTTTTATCCAGTTTTATGGTGGAAAAAGGTGGGAAAAGGTGGAAAAACGTGGAAGAAATTGGAAAAAGTGGAAAAAGTGGAAAAATGTGGGAAAATATGGGAAAAAGGTGGGAAAAAAGTAGAAAAAGGAGTGGAAAAAAGTGGAAAAAAGTGGATAAAACTGGATAAAACTCAACTCAACTCATCAACTCATCAACTCAACTCATCAACTCATCAACTCAACTCATCAACTCAACTCCTCAACTCACGGCCCTCTGCCGTCCACCGAATTCTGCTCCATGGCTTCTAAACCTTTCACCGGCCCTCTGCCGTCCACCGAATTCTGCTCCATGGCTTCTAAACCTTTCACCGGCCCTCTGCCGTCCACCGAATTCTGCTCCATGGCTTCTAAACCTTTCACCGGCCCTCTGCCGTCCACCGAATTCTGCTCCATGGCTTCTAAACCTTTCACCGGCCCTCTGCCGTCCACCGAATTCTGCTCCATGGCTTCTAAACCTTTCCACTTTTTTCCACTTTTATCCAGTTTTATGGTGGAAAAAGGTGGGAAAAGGTGGAAAAACGTGGAAGAAATTGGAAAAAGTGGAAAAAGTGGAAAAATGTGGGAAAATATGGGAAAAGGGTGGGAAAAAAAGTGGAAAAAGGAGTGGAAAAAAGTGGAAAAAAGTGGATAAAACTGGATATAACTCAACTCAACTCATCAACTCATCAACTCAACTCATCAACTCAACTCATCAACTCAACTCATCAACTCAACTCCTCAACTCACGGCCCTCTGCCGTCCACCGAATTCTGCTCCATGGCTTCTAAACCTTTCACCGGCCCTCTGCCGTCCACCGAATTCTGCTCCATGGCTTCTAAACCTTTCACCGGCCCTCTGCCGTCCACCGAATTCTGCTCCATGGCTTCTAAACCTTTCACCGGCCCTCTGCCGTCCACCGAATTCTGCTCCATGGCTTCTAAACCTTTCACCGGCCCTCTGCCGTCCACCGAATTCTGCTCCATGGCTTCTAAACCTTTCACCGGCCCTCTGCCGTCCACCGAATTCTGCTCCATGGCTTCTAAACCTTTCACCGGCCCTCTGCCGTCCACCGAATTCTGCTCCATGGCTTCTAAACCTTTCCAGTTTTTTCCACTTTTTTCCACTTTTATCCAGTTTTATGGTGGAAAAAGGTGGGAAAAGGTGGAAAAACGTGGAAGAAATTGGAAAAAGTGGAAAAAGTGGAAAAATGTGGGAAAATATGGGAAAAAGGTGGGAAAAAAGTAGAAAAAGGAGTGGAAAAAAGTGGAAAAAACTGGATAAAACTGGATAAAACTCAACTCAACTCATCAACTCATCAACTCAACTCATCAACTCATCAACTCAACTCATCAACTCAACTCCTCAACTCACGGCCCTCTGCCGTCCACCGAATTCTGCTCCATGGCTTCTAAACCTTTCACCGGCCCTCTGCCGTCCACCGAATTCTGCTCCATGGCTTCTAAACCTTTCACCGGCCCTCTGCCGTCCACCGAATTCTGCTCCATGGCTTCTAAACCTTTCACCGGCCCTCTGCCGTCCACCGAATTCTGCTCCATGGCTTCTAAACCTTTCACCGGCCCTCTGCCGTCCACCGAATTCTGCTCCATGGCTTCTAAACCTTTCACCGGCCCTCTGCCGTCCACCGAATTCTGCTCCATGGCTTCTAAACCTTTCCACTTTTTTCCACTTTTATCCAGTTTTATGGTGGAAAAAGGTGGGAAAAGGTGGAAAAACGTGGAAGAAATTGGAAAAAGTGGAAAAAGTGGAAAAATGTGGGAAAATATGGGAAAAGGGTGGGAAAAAAAGTGGAAAAAGGAGTGGAAAAAAGTGGAAAAAAGTGGATAAAACTGGATATAACTCAACTCAACTCATCAACTCATCAACTCAACTCATCAACTCAACTCATCAACTCAACTCATCAACTCAACTCCTCAACTCACGGCCCTCTGCCGTCCACCGAATTCTGCTCCATGGCTTCTAAACCTTTCACCGGCCCTCTGCCGTCCACCGAATTCTGCTCCATGGCTTCTAAACCTTTCACCGGCCCTCTGCCGTCCACCGAATTCTGCTCCATGGCTTCTAAACCTTTCACCGGCCCTCTGCCGTCCACCGAATTCTGCTCCATGGCTTCTAAACCTTTCACCGGCCCTCTGCCGTCCACCGAATTCTGCTCCATGGCTTCTAAACCTTTCACCGGCCCTCTGCCGTCCACCGAATTCTGCTCCATGGCTTCTAAACCTTTCACCGGCCCTCTGCCGTCCACCGAATTCTGCTCCATGGCTTCTAAACCTTTCCAGTTTTTTCCACTTTTTTCCACTTTTATCCAGTTTTATGGTGGAAAAAGGTGGGAAAAGGTGGAAAAACGTGGAAGAAATTGGAAAAAGTGGAAAAAGTGGAAAAATGTGGGAAAATATGGGAAAAAGGTGGGAAAAAAGTAGAAAAAGGAGTGGAAAAAAGTGGAAAAAACTGGATAAAACTGGATAAAACTCAACTCAACTCATCAACTCATCAACTCAACTCATCAACTCATCAACTCAACTCATCAACTCAACTCCTCAACTCACGGCCCTCTGCCGTCCACCGAATTCTGCTCCATGGCTTCTAAACCTTTCACCGGCCCTCTGCCGTCCACCGAATTCTGCTCCATGGCTTCTAAACCTTTCACCGGCCCTCTGCCGTCCACCGAATTCTGCTCCATGGCTTCTAAACCTTTCACCGGCCCTCTGCCGTCCACCGAATTCTGCTCCATGGCTTCTAAACCTTTCACCGGCCCTCTGCCGTCCACCGAATTCTGCTCCATGGCTTCTAAACCTTTCACCGGCCCTCTGCCGTCCACCGAATTCTGCTCCATGGCTTCTAAACCTTTCCACTTTTTTCCACTTTTATCCAGTTTTATGGTGGAAAAAGGTGGGAAAAGGTGGAAAAACGTGGAAGAAATTGGAAAAAGTGGAAAAAGTGGAAAAATGTGGGAAAATATGGGAAAAAGGTGGGAAAAAAAGTGGAAAAAGGAGTGGAAAAAAGTGGAAAAAAGTGGATAAAACTGGATATAACTCAACTCAACTCATCAACTCATCAACTCAACTCATCAACTCAACTCATCAACTCAACTCATCAACTCAACTCCTCAACTCACGGCCCTCTGCCGTCCACCGAATTCTGCTCCATGGCTTCTAAACCTTTCACCGGCCCTCTGCCGTCCACCGAATTCTGCTCCATGGCTTCTAAACCTTTCACCGGCCCTCTGCCGTCCACCGAATTCTGCTCCATGGCTTCTAAACCTTTCACCGGCCCTCTGCCGTCCACCGAATTCTGCTCCATGGCTTCTAAACCTTTCACCGGCCCTCTGCCGTCCACCGAATTCTGCTCCATGGCTTCTAAACCTTTCACCGGCCCTCTGCCGTCCACCGAATTCTGCTCCATGGCTTCTAAACCTTTCACTGGCCCTCTGCCGTCCACCGAATTCTGCTCCATGGCTTCTAAACCTTTCACCGGCCCTCTGCCGTCCACCGAATTCTGCTCCATGGCTTCTAAACCTTTCACCGGCTCTCTGCCGTCCACCGAATTCTGCTCCATGGCTTCTAAACCTTTCACCGGCCCTCTGCCGTCCACCGAATTCTGCTCCATGGCTTCTAAACCTTTCACCGGCCCTCTGCCGTCCACCGAATTCTGCTCCATGGCTTCTAAACCTTTCACCGGCCCTCTGCCGTCCACCGAATTCTGCTCCATGGCTTCTAAACCTTTCACCGGCCCTCTGCCGTCCACCGAATTCTGCTCCATGGCTTCTAAACCTTTCCAGTTTTTTCCAGTTTTTTCCACTTTTATCCAGTTTTATGGTGGAAAAGGGTGGGAAAAGGTGGAAAAACGTGGAAGAAATTGGAAAAAGTGGAAAAATGTGGGAAAATATGGGAAAAAGGTGGGAAAAAAAGTAGAAAAAGGAGTGGAAAAAAGTGGAAAAAACTGGATAAAACTGGATAAAACTCAACTCAACTCATCAACTCAACTCATCAACTCATCAACTCAACTCATCAACTCAACTCCTCAACTCACGGCCCTCTGCCGTCCACCGAATTCTGCTCCATGGCTTCTAAACCTTTCACCGGCCCTCTGCCGTCCACCGAATTCTGCTCCATGGCTTCTAAACCTTTCACCGGCCCTCTGCCGTCCACCGAATTCTGCTCCATGGCTTCTAAACCTTTCACCGGCCCTCTGCCGTCCACCGAATTCTGCTCCATGGCTTCTAAACCTTTCACCGGCCCTCTGCCGTCCACCGAATTCTGCTCCATGGCTTCTAAACCTTTCACCGGCCCTCTGCCGTCCACCGAATTCTGCTCCATGGCTTCTAAACCTTTCACCGGCCCTCTGCCGTCCACCGAATTCTGCTCCATGGCTTCTAAACCTTTCACCGGCCCTCTGCCGTCCACCGAATTCTGCTCCATGGCTTCTAAACCTTTCCACTTTTTTCCACTTTTTTCCACTTTTATCCAGTTTTATGGTGGAAAAAGGTGGGAAAAGGTGGAAAAACGTGGAAGAAATTGGAAAAAGTGGAAAAAGTGGAAAAATGTGGGAAAATATGGGAAAAAGGTGGGGAAAAAAGTGGAAAAAGGAGTGGAAAAAAGTGGAAAAAACTGGATAAAACTGGATATAACTCAACTCAACTCATCAACTCATCAACTCAACTCATCAACTCAACTCATCAACTCAACTCCTCAACTCACGGCCCTCTGCCGTCCACCGAATTCTGCTCCATGGCTTCTAAACCTTTCACCGGCCCTCTGCCGTCCACCGAATTCTGCTCCATGGCTTCTAAACCTTTCACCGGCCCTCTGCCGTCCACCGAATTCTGCTCCATGGCTTCTAAACCTTTCACCGGCCCTCTGCCGTCCACCGAATTCTGCTCCATGGCTTCTAAACCTTTCCAGTTTTTTCCACTTTTTTCCACTTTTATCCAGTTTTATGGTGGAAAAAGGTGGGAAAAGGTGGAAAAACGTGGAAGAAATTGGAAAAAGTGGAAAAAGTGGAAAAATGTGGGAAAATATGGGAAAAAGGTGGGAAAAAAGTAGAAAAAGGAGTGGAAAAAAGTGAAAAAAAGTGGATAAAACTGGATAAAACTCAACTCAACTCATCAACTCATCAACTCAACTCATCAACTCATCAACTCAACTCATCAACTCAACTCCTCAACTCACGGCCCTCTGCCGTCCACCGAATTCTGCTCCATGGCTTCTAAACCTTTCACCGGCCCTCTGCCGTCCACCGAATTCTGCTCCATGGCTTCTAAACCTTTCACCGGCCCTCTGCCGTCCACCGAATTCTGCTCCATGGCTTCTAAACCTTTCACCGGCCCTCTGCCGTCCACCGAATTCTGCTCCATGGCTTCTAAACCTTTCACCGGCCCTCTGCCGTCCACCGAATTCTGCTCCATGGCTTCTAAACCTTTCACCGGCCCTCTGCCGTCCACCGAATTCTGCTCCATGGCTTCTAAACCTTTCCACTTTTTTCCACTTTTATCCAGTTTTATGGTGGAAAAAGGTGGGAAAAGGTGGAAAAACGTGGAAGAAATTGGAAAAAGTGGAAAAAGTGGAAAAATGTGGGAAAATATGGGAAAAGGGTGGGAAAAAAAGTGGAAAAAGGAGTGGAAAAAAGTGGAAAAAAGTGGATAAAACTGGATATAACTCAACTCAACTCATCAACTCATCAACTCAACTCATCAACTCAACTCATCAACTCAACTCATCAACTCAACTCCTCAACTCACGGCCCTCTGCCGTCCACCGAATTCTGCTCCATGGCTTCTAAACCTTTCACCGGCCCTCTGCCGTCCACCAAATTCTGCTCCATGGCTTCTAAACCTTTCACCGGCCCTCTGCCGTCCACCGAATTCTGCTCCATGGCTTCTAAACCTTTCACCGGCCCTCTGCCGTCCACCGAATTCTGCTCCATGGCTTCTAAACCTTTCACCGGCCCTCTGCCGTCCACCGAATTCTGCTCCATGGCTTCTAAACCTTTCACCGGCCCTCTGCCGTCCACCGAATTCTGCTCCATGGCTTCTAAACCTTTCCACTTTTTTCCACTTTTTTCCACTTTTATCCAGTTTTATGGTGGAAAAAGGTGGGAAAAGGTGGAAAAACGTGGAAGAAATTGGAAAAAGTGGAAAAAGTGGAAAAATGTGGGAAAATATGGGAAAAAGGTGGGGAAAAAAGTGGAAAAAGGAGTGGAAAAAAGTGGAAAAAACTGGATAAAACTGGATATAACTCAACTCAACTCATCAACTCATCAACTCAACTCATCAACTCAACTCATCAACTCAACTCCTCAACTCACGGCCCTCTGCCGTCCACCGAATTCTGCTCCATGGCTTCTAAACCTTTCACCGGCCCTCTGCCGTCCACCGAATTCTGCTCCATGGCTTCTAAACCTTTCACCGGCCCTCTGCCGTCCACCGAATTCTGCTCCATGGCTTCTAAACCTTTCACCGGCCCTCTGCCGTCCACCGAATTCTGCTCCATGGCTTCTAAACCTTTCCAGTTTTTTCCACTTTTTTCCACTTTTATCCAGTTTTATGGTGGAAAAAGGTGGGAAAAGGTGGAAAAACGTGGAAGAAATTGGAAAAAGTGGAAAAAGTGGAAAAATGTGGGAAAATATGGGAAAAAGGTGGGAAAAAAGTAGAAAAAGGAGTGGAAAAAAGTGAAAAAAAGTGGATAAAACTGGATAAAACTCAACTCAACTCATCAACTCATCAACTCAACTCATCAACTCATCAACTCAACTCATCAACTCAACTCCTCAACTCACGGCCCTCTGCCGTCCACCGAATTCTGCTCCATGGCTTCTAAACCTTTCACCGGCCCTCTGCCGTCCACCGAATTCTGCTCCATGGCTTCTAAACCTTTCACCGGCCCTCTGCCGTCCACCGAATTCTGCTCCATGGCTTCTAAACCTTTCACCGGCCCTCTGCCGTCCACCGAATTCTGCTCCATGGCTTCTAAACCTTTCACCGGCCCTCTGCCGTCCACCGAATTCTGCTCCATGGCTTCTAAACCTTTCACCGGCCCTCTGCCGTCCACCGAATTCTGCTCCATGGCTTCTAAACCTTTCCACTTTTTTCCACTTTTATCCAGTTTTATGGTGGAAAAAGGTGGGAAAAGGTGGAAAAACGTGGAAGAAATTGGAAAAAGTGGAAAAAGTGGAAAAATGTGGGAAAATATGGGAAAAGGGTGGGAAAAAAAGTGGAAAAAGGAGTGGAAAAAAGTGGAAAAAAGTGGATAAAACTGGATATAACTCAACTCAACTCATCAACTCATCAACTCAACTCATCAACTCAACTCATCAACTCAACTCATCAACTCAACTCCTCAACTCACGGCCCTCTGCCGTCCACCGAATTCTGCTCCATGGCTTCTAAACCTTTCACCGGCCCTCTGCCGTCCACCAAATTCTGCTCCATGGCTTCTAAACCTTTCACCGGCCCTCTGCCGTCCACCGAATTCTGCTCCATGGCTTCTAAACCTTTCACCGGCCCTCTGCCGTCCACCGAATTCTGCTCCATGGCTTCTAAACCTTTCACCGGCCCTCTGCCGTCCACCGAATTCTGCTCCATGGCTTCTAAACCTTTCACCGGCCCTCTGCCGTCCACCGAATTCTGCTCCATGGCTTCTAAACCTTTCACTGGCCCTCTGCCGTCCACCGAATTCTGCTCCATGGCTTCTAAACCTTTCACCGGCCCTCTGCCGTCCACCGAATTCTGCTCCATGGCTTCTAAACCTTTCACCGGCTCTCTGCCGTCCACCGAATTCTGCTCCATGGCTTCTAAACCTTTCACCGGCCCTCTGCCGTCCACCGAATTCTGCTCCATGGCTTCTAAACCTTTCACCGGCCCTCTGCCGTCCACCGAATTCTGCTCCATGGCTTCTAAACCTTTCACCGGCCCTCTGCCGTCCACCGAATTCTGCTCCATGGCTTCTAAACCTTTCACCGGCCCTCTGCCGTCCACCGAATTCTGCTCCATGGCTTCTAAACCTTTCCAGTTTTTTCCAGTTTTTTCCACTTTTATCCAGTTTTATGGTGGAAAAGGGTGGGAAAAGGTGGAAAAACGTGGAAGAAATTGGAAAAAGTGGAAAAAGTGGAAAAATGTGGGAAAATATGGGAAAAAGGTGGGAAAAAAAGTAGAAAAAGGAGTGGAAAAAAGTGGAAAAAACTGGATAAAACTGGATAAAACTCAACTCAACTCATCAACTCATCAACTCAACTCATCAACTCATCAACTCAACTCATCAACTCAACTCCTCAACTCACGGCCCTCTGCCGTCCACCGAATTCTGCTCCATGGCTTCTAAACCTTTCACCGGCCCTCTGCCGTCCACCGAATTCTGCTCCATGGCTTCTAAACCTTTCACCGGCCCTCTGCCGTCCACCGAATTCTGCTCCATGGCTTCTAAACCTTTCACCGGCCCTCTGCCGTCCACCGAATTCTGCTCCATGGCTTCTAAACCTTTCACCGGCCCTCTGCCGTCCACCGAATTCTGCTCCATGGCTTCTAAACCTTTCACCGGCCCTCTGCCGTCCACCGAATTCTGCTCCATGGCTTCTAAACCTTTCACCGGCCCTCTGCCGTCCACCGAATTCTGCTCCATGGCTTCTAAACCTTTCCACTTTTTTCCACTTTTTTCCACTTTTATCCAGTTTTATGGTGGAAAAAGGTGGGAAAAGGTGGAAAAACGTGGAAGAAATTGGAAAAAGTGGAAAAAGTGGAAAAATGTGGGAAAATATGGGAAAAAGGTGGGGAAAAAAGTGGAAAAAGGAGTGGAAAAAAGTGGAAAAAACTGGATAAAACTGGATATAACTCAACTCAACTCATCAACTCATCAACTCAACTCATCAACTCAACTCATCAACTCAACTCCTCAACTCACGGCCCTCTGCCGTCCACCGAATTCTGCTCCATGGCTTCTAAACCTTTCACCGGCCCTCTGCCGTCCACCGAATTCTGCTCCATGGCTTCTAAACCTTTCACCGGCCCTCTGCCGTCCACCGAATTCTGCTCCATGGCTTCTAAACCTTTCACCGGCCCTCTGCCGTCCACCGAATTCTGCTCCATGGCTTCTAAACCTTTCCAGTTTTTTCCACTTTTTTCCACTTTTATCCAGTTTTATGGTGGAAAAAGGTGGGAAAAGGTGGAAAAACGTGGAAGAAATTGGAAAAAGTGGAAAAAGTGGAAAAATGTGGGAAAATATGGGAAAAAGGTGGGAAAAAAGTAGAAAAAGGAGTGGAAAAAAGTGGAAAAAACTGGATAAAACTGGATAAAACTCAACTCAACTCATCAACTCATCAACTCAACTCATCAACTCATCAACTCAACTCATCAACTCAACTCCTCAACTCACGGCCCTCTGCCGTCCACCGAATTCTGCTCCATGGCTTCTAAACCTTTCACCGGCCCTCTGCCGTCCACCGAATTCTGCTCCATGGCTTCTAAACCTTTCACCGGCCCTCTGCCGTCCACCGAATTCTGCTCCATGGCTTCTAAACCTTTCACCGGCCCTCTGCCGTCCACCGAATTCTGCTCCATGGCTTCTAAACCTTTCACCGGCCCTCTGCCGTCCACCGAATTCTGCTCCATGGCTTCTAAACCTTTCCACTTTTTTCCACTTTTATCCAGTTTTATGGTGGGAAAGGTGGGAAAAGGTGGAAAAACGTGGAAGAAATTGGAAAAAGTGGAAAAAGTGGAAAAATGTGGGAAAATATGGGAAAAGGGTGGGAAAAAAAGTGGAAAAAGGAGTGGAAAAAAGTGGAAAAAAGTGGATAAAACTGGATATAACTCAACTCAACTCATCAACTCATCAACTCAACTCATCAACTCAACTCATCAACTCAACTCATCAACTCAACTCCTCAACTCACGGCCCTCTGCCGTCCACCGAATTCTGCTCCATGGCTTCTAAACCTTTCACCGGCCCTCTGCCGTCCACCGAATTCTGCTCCATGGCTTCTAAACCTTTCACCGGCCCTCTGCCGTCCACCGAATTCTGCTCCATGGCTTCTAAACCTTTCACCGGCCCTCTGCCGTCCACCGAATTCTGCTCCATGGCTTCTAAACCTTTCACCGGCCCTCTGCCGTCCACCGAATTCTGCTCCATGGCTTCTAAACCTTTCACCGGCCCTCTGCCGTCCACCGAATTCTGCTCCATGGCTTCTAAACCTTTCACTGGCCCTCTGCCGTCCACCGAATTCTGCTCCATGGCTTCTAAACCTTTCACCGGCCCTCTCCCGTCCACCGAATTCTGCTCCATGGCTTCTAAACCTTTCACCGGCCCTCTGCCGTCCACCGAATTCTGCTCCATGGCTTCTAAACCTTTCACCGGCCCTCTGCCGTCCACCGAATTCTGCTCCATGGCTTCTAAACCTTTCCAGTTTTTTCCACTTTTTTCCACTTTTATCCAGTTTTATGGTGGAAAAAGGTGGGAAAAGGTGCAAAAACGTGGAAGAAATTGGAAAAAGTGGAAAAAGTGGAAAAATGTGGGAAAATATGGGAAAAAGGTGGGAAAAAAAGTAGAAAAAGGAGTGGAAAAAAGTGGAAAAAAGTGGATAAAACTGGATAAAACTCAACTCAACTCATCAACTCATCAACTCAACTCATCAACTCATCAACTCAACCCATCAACTCAACTCCTCAACTCACGGCCCTCTGCCGTCCACCGAATTCTGCTCCATGGCTTCTAAACCTTTCACCGGCCCTCTGCCGTCCACCGAATTCTGCTCCATGGCTTCTAAACCTTTCACCGGCCCTCTGCCGTCCACCGAATTCTGCTCCATGGCTTCTAAACCTTTCACCGGCCCTCTGCCGTCCACCGAATTCTGCTCCATGGCTTCTAAACCTTTCACCGGCCCTCTGCCGTCCACCGAATTCTGCTCCATGGCTTCTAAACCTTTCACCGGCCCTCTGCCGTCCACCGAATTCTGCTCCATGGCTTCTAAACCTTTCCAGTTTTTTCCAGTTTTTTCCACTTTTATCCAGTTTTATGGTGGAAAAAGGTGGGAAAAGGTGGAAAAACGTGGAAGAAATTGGAAAAAGTGGAAAAAGTGGAAAAATGTGGGAAAATATGGGAAAAAGGTGGGAAAAAAAGTAGAAAAAGGAGTGGAAAAAAGTGGAAAAAACTGGATAAAACTGGATAAAACTCAACTCAACTCATCAACTCATCAACTCAACTCATCAACTCATCAACTCAACCCATCAACTCAACTCCTCAACTCACGGCCCTCTGCCGTCCACCGAATTCTGCTCCATGGCTTCTAAACCTTTCACCGGCCCTCTGCCGTCCACCGAATTCTGCTCCATGGCTTCTAAACCTTTCACCGGCCCTCTGCCGTCCACCGAATTCTGCTCCATGGCTTCTAAACCTTTCACCGGCCCTCTGCCGTCCACCGAATTCTGCTCCATGGCTTCTAAACCTTTCACCGGCCCTCTGCCGTCCACCGAATTCTGCTCCATGGCTTCTAAACCTTTCACCGGCCCTCTGCCGTCCACCGAATTCTGCTCCATGGCTTCTAAACCTTTCACCGGCCCTCTGCCGTCCACCGAATTCTGCTCCATGGCTTCTAAACCTTTCCACTTTTTTCCACTTTTTTCCACTTTTATCCAGTTTTATGGTGGAAAAAGGTGGGAAAAGGTGGAAAAACGTGGAAGAAATTGGAAAAAGTGGAAAAAGTGGAAAAATGTGGGAAAATATGGGAAAAGGGTGGGGAAAAAAGTGGAAAAAGGAGTGGAAAAAAGTGGAAAAAACTGGATAAAACTGGATATAACTCAACTCAACTCATCAACTCATCAACTCAACTCATCAACTCAACTCATCAACTCAACTCCTCAACTCACGGCCCTCTGCCGTCCACCGAATTCTGCTCCATGGCTTCTAAACCTTTCACCGGCCCTCTGCCGTCCACCGAATTCTGCTCCATGGCTTCTAAACCTTTCACCGGCCCTCTGCCGTCCACCGAATTCTGCTCCATGGCTTCTAAACCTTTCACCGGCCCTCTGCCGTCCACCGAATTCTGCTCCATGGCTTCTAAACCTTTCCAGTTTTTTCCACTTTTTTCCACTTTTATCCAGTTTTATGGTGGAAAAAGGTGGGAAAAGGTGGAAAAACGTGGAAGAAATTGGAAAAAGTGGAAAAAGTGGAAAAATGTGGGAAAATATGGGAAAAAGGTGGGAAAAAAGTAGAAAAAGGAGTGGAAAAAACTGGAAAAAACTGGATAAAACTGGATAAAACTCAACTCAACTCATCAACTCATCAACTCAACTCATCAACTCATCAACTCAACTCATCAACTCAACTCCTCAACTCACGGCCCTCTGCCGTCCACCGAATTCTGCTCCATGGCTTCTAAACCTTTCACCGGCCCTCTGCCGTCCACCGAATTCTGCTCCATGGCTTCTAAACCTTTCACCGGCCCTCTGCCGTCCACCGAATTCTGCTCCATGGCTTCTAAACCTTTCACCGGCCCTCTGCCGTCCACCGAATTCTGCTCCATGGCTTCTAAACCTTTCACCGGCCCTCTGCCGTCCACCGAATTCTGCTCCATGGCTTCTAAACCTTTCACCGGCCCTCTGCCGTCCACCGAATTCTGCTCCATGGCTTCTAAACCTTTCACTGGCCCTCTGCCGCCCACCGAATTCTGCTCCATGGCTTCTAAACCTTTCACCGGCCCTCTGCCGTCCACCGAATTCTGCTCCATGGCTTCTAAACCTTTCACCGGCCCTCTGCCGTCCACCGAATTCTGCTCCATGGCTTCTAAACCTTTCACCGGCCCTCTGCCGTCCACCGAATTCTGCTCCATGGCTTCTAAACCTTTCACCGGCCCTCTGCCGTCCACCGAATTCTGCTCCATGGCTTCTAAACCTTTCACCGGCCCTCTGCCGTCCACCGAATTCTGCTCCATGGCTTCTAAACCTTTCACCGGCCCTCTGCCGTCCACCGAATTCTGCTCCATGGCTTCTAAACCTTTCACCGGCCCTCTGCCGTCCACCGAATTCTGCTCCATGGCTTCTAAACCTTTCCACTTTTTTCCACTTTTATCCAGTTTTATGGTGGAAAAAGGTGGGAAAAGGTGGAAAAACGTGGAAGAAATTGGAAAAAGTGGAAAAAGTGGAAAAATGTGGGAAAATATGGGAAAAGGGTGGGAAAAAAAGTGGAAAAAGGAGTGGAAAAAAGTGGAAAAAAGTGGATAAAACTGGATATAACTCAACTCAACTCATCAACTCATCAACTCAACTCATCAACTCAACTCATCAACTCAACTCATCAACTCAACTCCTCAACTCACGGCCCTCTGCCGTCCACCGAATTCTGCTCCATGGCTTCTAAACCTTTCACCGGCCCTCTGCCGTCCACCGAATTCTGCTCCATGGCTTCTAAACCTTTCACCGGCCCTCTGCCGTCCACCGAATTCTGCTCCATGGCTTCTAAACCTTTCACCGGCCCTCTGCCGTCCACCGAATTCTGCTCCATGGCTTCTAAACCTTTCACCGGCCCTCTGCCGTCCACCGAATTCTGCTCCATGGCTTCTAAACCTTTCACCGGCCCTCTGCCGTCCACCGAATTCTGCTCCATGGCTTCTAAACCTTTCACTGGCCCTCTGCCGTCCACCGAATTCTGCTCCATGGCTTCTAAACCTTTCACCGGCCCTCTGCCGTCCACCGAATTCTGCTCCATGGCTTCTAAACCTTTCACCGGCTCTCTGCCGTCCACCGAGTTCTGCTCCATGGCTTCTAAACCTTTCACCGGCCCTCTGCCGTCCACCGAATTCTGCTCCATGGCTTCTAAACCTTTCCACTTTTTTCCACTTTTTTCCACTTTTATCCAGTTTTATGGTGGAAAAAGGTGGGAAAAGGTGGAAAAACGTGGAAGAAATTGGAAAAAGTGGAAAAAGTGGAAAAATGTGGGAAAATATGGGAAAAAGGTGGGAAAAAAAGTGGAAAAGGAGTGGAAAAAAGTGGAAAAAAGTGGATAAAACTGGATATAACTCAACTCAACTCATCAACTCATCAACTCAACTCATCAACTCATCAACTCAACTCATCAACTCAACTCCTCAACTCACGGCCCTCTGCCGTCCACCGAATTCTGCTCCATGGCTTCTAAACCTTTCACCGGCCCTCTCCCGTCCACCGAATTCTGCTCCATGGCTTCTAAACCTTTCACCGGCCCTCTGCCGTCCACCGAATTCTGCTCCATGGCTTCTAAACCTTTCACCGGCCCTCTGCCGTCCACCGAATTCTGCTCCATGGCTTCTAAACCTTTCCAGTTTTTTCCACTTTTTTCCACTTTTATCCAGTTTTATGGTGGAAAAAGGTGGGAAAAGGTGGAAAAACGTGGAAGAAATTGGAAAAAGTGGAAAAAGTGGAAAAATGTGGGAAAATATGGGAAAAAGGTGGGAAAAAAAGTAGAAAAAGGAGTGGAAAAAAGTGGAAAAAACTGGATAAAACTGGATAAAACTCAACTCAACTCATCAACTCATCAACTCAACTCATCAACTCATCAACTCAACCCATCAACTCAACTCCTCAACTCACAGCCCTCTGCCGTCCACCGAATTCTGCTCCATGGCTTCTAAACCTTTCACCGGCCCTCTGCCGTCCACCGAATTCTGCTCCATGGCTTCTAAACCTTTCACCGGCCCTCTGCCGTCCACCGAATTCTGCTCCATGGCTTCTAAACCTTTCACCGGCCCTCTGCCGTCCACCGAATTCTGCTCCATGGCTTCTAAACCTTTCACCGGCCCTCTGCCGTCCACCGAATTCTGCTCCATGGCTTCTAAACCTTTCACCGGCCCTCTGCCGTCCACCGAATTCTGCTCCATGGCTTCTAAACCTTTCCAGTTTTTTCCAGTTTTTTCCACTTTTATCCAGTTTTATGGTGGAAAAAGGTGGGAAAAGGTGGAAAAACGTGGAAGAAATTGGAAAAAGTGGAAAAAGTGGAAAAATGTGGGAAAATATGGGAAAAAGGTGGGAAAAAAAGTAGAAAAAGGAGTGGAAAAAAGTGGAAAAAACTGGATAAAACTGGATAAAACTCAACTCAACTCATCAACTCATCAACTCAACTCATCAACTCATCAACTCAACCCATCAACTCAACTCCTCAACTCACGGCCCTCTGCCGTCCACCGAATTCTGCTCCATGGCTTCTAAACCTTTCACCGGCCCTCTGCCGTCCACCGAATTCTGCTCCATGGCTTCTAAACCTTTCACCGGCCCTCTGCCGTCCACCGAATTCTGCTCCATGGCTTCTAAACCTTTCACCGGCCCTCTGCCGTCCACCGAATTCTGCTCCATGGCTTCTAAACCTTTCACCGGCCCTCTGCCGTCCACCGAATTCTGCTCCATGGCTTCTAAACCTTTCACCGGCCCTCTGCCGTCCACCGAATTCTGCTCCATGGCTTCTAAACCTTTCACCGGCCCTCTGCCGTCCACCGAATTCTGCTCCATGGCTTCTAAACCTTTCCACTTTTTTCCACTTTTTTCCACTTTTATCCAGTTTTATGGTGGAAAAAGGTGGGAAAAGGTGGAAAAACGTGGAAGAAATTGGTAAAAGTGGAAAAAGTGGAAAAATGTGGGAAAATATGGGAAAAGGGTGGGGAAAAAAGTGGAAAAAGGAGTGGAAAAAACTGGAAAAAACTGGATAAAACTGGATATAACTCAACTCAACTCATCAACTCATCAACTCAACTCATCAACTCAACTCATCAACTCAACTCCTCAACTGACGGCCCTCTGCCGTCCACCGAATTCTGCTCCATGGCTTCTAAACCTTTCACCGGCCCTCTGCCGTCCACCGAATTCTGCTCCATGGCTTCTAAACCTTTCACCGGCCCTCTGCCGTCCACCGAATTCTGCTCCATGGCTTCTAAACCTTTCACCGGCCCTCTGCCGTCCACCGAATTCTGCTCCATGGCTTCTAAACCTTTCCAGTTTTTTCCAGTTTTTTCCACTTTTATCCAGTTTTATGGTGGAAAAGGGTGGGAAAAGGTGGAAAAACGTGGAAGAAATTGGAAAAAGTGGAAAAAGTGGAAAAATGTGGGAAAATATGGGAAAAAGGTGGGAAAAAAAGTAGAAAAAGGAGTGGAAAAAAGTGGAAAAAACTGGATAAAACTGGATAAAACTCAACTCAACTCATCAACTCATCAACTCAACTCATCAACTCATCAACTCAACCCATCAACTCAACTCCTCAACTCACGGCCCTCTGCCGTCCACCGAATTCTGCTCCATGGCTTCTAAACCTTTCACCGGCCCTCTGCCGTCCACCGAATTCTGCTCCATGGCTTCTAAACCTTTCACCGGCCCTCTGCCGTCCACCGAATTCTGCTCCATGGCTTCTAAACCTTTCACCGGCCCTCTGCCGTCCACCGAATTCTGCTCCATGGCTTCTAAACCTTTCACCGGCCCTCTGCCGTCCACCGAATTCTGCTCCATGGCTTCTAAACCTTTCACCGGCCCTCTGCCGTCCACCGAATTCTGCTCCATGGCTTCTAAACCTTTCCAGTTTTTTCCAGTTTTTTCCACTTTTATCCAGTTTTATGGTGGAAAAAGGTGGGAAAAGGTGGAAAAACGTGGAAGAAATTGGAAAAAGTGGAGAAAGTGGAAAAATGTGGGAAAATATGGGAAAAAGGTGGGAAAAAAAGTAGAAAAAGGAGTGGAAAAAACTGGAAAAAACTGGATAAAACTGGATAAAACTCAACTCAACTCATCAACTCATCAACTCAACTCATCAACTCATCAACTCAACCCATCAACTCAACTCCTCAACTCACGGCCCTCTGCCGTCCACCGAATTCTGCTCCATGGCTTCTAAACCTTTCACCGGCCCTCTGCCGTCCACCGAATTCTGCTCCATGGCTTCTAAACCTTTCACCGGCTCTCTGCCGTCCACCGAATTCTGCTCCATGGCTTCTAAACCTTTCACCGGCCCTCTGCCGTCCACCGAATTCTGCTCCATGGCTTCTAAACCTTTCCACTTTTTTCCACTTTTTTCCACTTTTATCCAGTTTTATGGTGGAAAAAGGTGGGAAAAGGTGGAAAAACGTGGAAGAAATTGGAAAAAGTGGAAAAAGTGGAAAAATGTGGGAAAATATGGGAAAAAGGTGGGAAAAAAAGTGGAAAAGGAGTGGAAAAAAGTGGAAAAAAGTGGATAAAACTGGATATAACTCAACTCAACTCATCAACTCATCAACTCAACTCATCAACTCATCAACTCAACTCATCAACTCAACTCCTCAACTCACGGCCCTCTGCCGTCCACCGAATTCTGCTCCATGGCTTCTAAACCTTTCACCGGCCCTCTCCCGTCCACCGAATTCTGCTCCATGGCTTCTAAACCTTTCACCGGCCCTCTGCCGTCCACCGAATTCTGCTCCATGGCTTCTAAACCTTTCACCGGCCCTCTGCCGTCCACCGAATTCTGCTCCATGGCTTCTAAACCTTTCCAGTTTTTTCCACTTTTTTCCACTTTTATCCAGTTTTATGGTGGAAAAAGGTGGGAAAAGGTGGAAAAACGTGGAAGAAATTGGAAAAAGTGGAAAAAGTGGAAAAATGTGGGAAAATATGGGAAAAAGGTGGGAAAAAAAGTAGAAAAAGGAGTGGAAAAAAGTGGAAAAAACTGGATAAAACTGGATAAAACTCAACTCAACTCATCAACTCATCAACTCAACTCATCAACTCATCAACTCAACCCATCAACTCAACTCCTCAACTCACGGCCCTCTGCCGTCCACCGAATTCTGCTCCATGGCTTCTAAACCTTTCACCGGCCCTCTGCCGTCCACCGAATTCTGCTCCATGGCTTCTAAACCTTTCACCGGCCCTCTGCCGTCCACCGAATTCTGCTCCATGGCTTCTAAACCTTTCACCGGCCCTCTGCCGTCCACCGAATTCTGCTCCATGGCTTCTAAACCTTTCACCGGCCCTCTGCCGTCCACCGAATTCTGCTCCATGGCTTCTAAACCTTTCACCGGCCCTCTGCCGTCCACCGAATTCTGCTCCATGGCTTCTAAACCTTTCCAGTTTTTTCCAGTTTTTTCCACTTTTATCCAGTTTTATGGTGGAAAAAGGTGGGAAAAGGTGGAAAAACGTGGAAGAAATTGGAAAAAGTGGAAAAAGTGGAAAAATGTGGGAAAATATGGGAAAAAGGTGGGAAAAAAAGTGGAAAAAGGAGTGGAAAAAAGTGGAAAAAACTGGATAAAACTGGATATAACTCAACTCAACTCATCAACTCATCAACTCAACTCATCAACTCAACTCATCAACTCAACTCCTCAACTCACGGCCCTCTGCCGTCCACCGAATTCTGCTCCATGGCTTCTAAACCTTTCCAGTTTTTTCCACTTTTTTCCACTTTTATCCAGTTTTATGGTGGAAAAAGGTGGGAAAAGGTGGAAAAACGTGGAAGAAATTGGAAAAAGTGGAAAAAGTGGAAAAATGTGGGAAAATATGGGAAAAAGGTGGGAAAAAAAGTAGAAAAAGGAGTGGAAAAAAGTGGAAAAAACTGGATAAAACTGGATAAAACTCAACTCAACTCATCAACTCATCAACTCAACTCATCAACTCATCAACTCAACCCATCAACTCAACTCCTCAACTCACGGCCCTCTGCCGTCCACCGAATTCTGCTCCATGGCTTCTAAACCTTTCACCGGCCCTCTGCCGTCCACCGAATTCTGCTCCATGGCTTCTAAACCTTTCACCGGCCCTCTGCCGTCCACCGAATTCTGCTCCATGGCTTCTAAACCTTTCACCGGCCCTCTGCCGTCCACCGAATTCTGCTCCATGGCTTCTAAACCTTTCACCGGCCCTCTGCCGTCCACCGAATTCTGCTCCATGGCTTCTAAACCTTTCACCGGCCCTCTGCCGTCCACCGAATTCTGCTCCATGGCTTCTAAACCTTTCCAGTTTTTTCCAGTTTTTTCCACTTTTATCCAGTTTTATGGTGGAAAAAGGTGGGAAAAGGTGGAAAAACGTGGAAGAAATTGGAAAAAGTGGAAAAAGTGGAAAAATTTGGGAAAATATGGGAAAAAGGTGGGAAAAAAAGTAGAAAAAGGAGTGGAAAAAAGTGGAAAAAACTGGATAAAACTGGATAAAACTCAACTCAACTCATCAACTCATCAACTCAACTCATCAACTCATCAACTCAACCCATCAACTCAACTCCTCAACTCACGGCCCTCTGCCGTCCACCGAATTCTGCTCCATGGCTTCTAAACCTTTCACCGGCCCTCTGCCGTCCACCGAATTCTGCTCCATGGCTTCTAAACCTTTCACCGGCCCTCTGCCGTCCACCGAATTCTGCTCCATGGCTTCTAAACCTTTCACCGGCCCTCTGCCGTCCACCGAATTCTGCTCCATGGCTTCTAAACCTTTCACCGGCCCTCTGCCGTCCACCGAATTCTGCTCCATGGCTTCTAAACCTTTCACCGGCCCTCTGCCGTCCACCGAATTCTGCTCCATGGCTTCTAAACCTTTCCACTTTTTTCCACTTTTTTCCACTTTTATCCAGTTTTATGGTGGAAAAAGGTGGGAAAAGGTGGAAAAACGTAGAAGAAATTGGAAAAAGTGGAAAAAGTGGAAAAATGTGGGAAAATATGGGAAAAGGGTGGGGAAAAAAGTGGAAAAAGGAGTGGAAAAAACTGGAAAAAACTGGATAAAACTGGATATAACTCAACTCAACTCATCAACTCATCAACTCAACTCATCAACTCAACTCATCAACTCAACTCCTCAACTCACGGCCCTCTGCCGTCCACCGAATTCTGCTCCATGGCTTCTAAACCTTTCACCGGCCCTCTGCCGTCCACCGAATTCTGCTCCATGGCTTCTAAACCTTTCACCGGCTCTCTGCCGTCCACCGAATTCTGCTCCATGGCTTCTAAACCTTTCACCGGCCCTCTGCCGTCCACCGAATTCTGCTCCATGGCTTCTAAACCTTTCCACTTTTTTCCACTTTTTTCCACTTTTATCCAGTTTTATGGTGGAAAAAGGTGGGAAAAGGTGGAAAAACGTGGAAGAAATTGGAAAAAGTGGAAAAAGTGGAAAAATTTGGGAAAATATGGGAAAAAGGTGGGAAAAAAAGTGGAAAAGGAGTGGAAAAAAGTGGAAAAAAGTGGATAAAACTGGATATAACTCAACTCAACTCATCAACTCATCAACTCAACTCATCAACTCATCAACTCAACTCATCAACTCAACTCCTCAACTCACGGCCCTCTGCCGTCCACCGAATTCTGCTCCATGGCTTCTAAACCTTTCACCGGCCCTCTCCCGTCCACCGAATTCTGCTCCATGGCTTCTAAACCTTTCACCGGCCCTCTGCCGTCCACCGAATTCTGCTCCATGGCTTCTAAACCTTTCACCGGCCCTCTGCCGTCCACCGAATTCTGCTCCATGGCTTCTAAACCTTTCCAGTTTTTTCCACTTTTTTCCACTTTTATCCAGTTTTATGGTGGAAAAAGGTGGGAAAAGGTGGAAAAACGTGGAAGAAATTGGAAAAAGTGGAAAAAGTGGAAAAATGTGGGAAAATATGGGAAAAAGGTGGGAAAAAAAGTAGAAAAAGGAGTGGAAAAAAGTGGAAAAAACTGGATAAAACTGGATAAAACTCAACTCAACTCATCAACTCATCAACTCAACTCATCAACTCATCAACTCAACCCATCAACTCAACTCCTCAACTCACGGCCCTCTGCCGTCCACCGAATTCTGCTCCATGGCTTCTAAACCTTTCACCGGCCCTCTGCCGTCCACCGAATTCTGCTCCATGGCTTCTAAACCTTTCACCGGCCCTCTGCCGTCCACCGAATTCTGCTCCATGGCTTCTAAACCTTTCACCGGCCCTCTGCCGTCCACCGAATTCTGCTCCATGGCTTCTAAACCTTTCACCGGCCCTCTGCCGTCCACCGAATTCTGCTCCATGGCTTCTAAACCTTTCACCGGCCCTCTGCCGTCCACCGAATTCTGCTCCATGGCTTCTAAACCTTTCCAGTTTTTTCCAGTTTTTTCCACTTTTATCCAGTTTTATGGTGGAAAAAGGTGGGAAAAGGTGGAAAAACGTGGAAGAAATTGGAAAAAGTGGAAAAAGTGGAAAAATGTGGGAAAATATGGGAAAAAGGTGGGAAAAAAAGTAGAAAAAGGAGTGGAAAAAAGTGGAAAAAACTGGATAAAACTGGATAAAACTCAACTCAACTCATCAACTCATCAACTCAACTCATCAACTCATCAACTCAACCCATCAACTCAACTCCTCAACTCACGGCCCTCTGCCGTCCACCGAATTCTGCTCCATGGCTTCTAAACCTTTCACCGGCCCTCTGCCGTCCACCGAATTCTGCTCCATGGCTTCTAAACCTTTCACCGGCCCTCTGCCGTCCACCGAATTCTGCTCCATGGCTTCTAAACCTTTCACCGGCCCTCTGCCGTCCACCGAATTCTGCTCCATGGCTTCTAAACCTTTCACCGGCCCTCTGCCGTCCACCGAATTCTGCTCCATGGCTTCTAAACCTTTCACCGGCCCTCTGCCGTCCACCGAATTCTGCTCCATGGCTTCTAAACCTTTCACCGGCCCTCTGCCGTCCACCGAATTCTGCTCCATGGCTTCTAAACCTTTCCACTTTTTTCCACTTTTTTCCACTTTTATCCAGTTTTATGGTGGAAAAAGGTGGGAAAAGGTGGAAAAACGTGGAAGAAATTGGAAAAAGTGGAAAAAGTGGAAAAATGTGGGAAAATATGGGAAAAGGGTGGGGAAAAAAGTGGAAAAAGGAGTGGAAAAAACTGGAAAAAACTGGATAAAACTGGATATAACTCAACTCAACTCATCAACTCATCAACTCAACTCATCAACTCAACTCATCAACTCAACTCCTCAACTCACGGCCCTCTGCCGTCCACCGAATTCTGCTCCATGGCTTCTAAACCTTTCACCGGCCCTCTGCCGTCCACCGAATTCTGCTCCATGGCTTCTAAACCTTTCACCGGCCCTCTGCCGTCCACCGAATTCTGCTCCATGGCTTCTAAACCTTTCACCGGCCCTCTGCCGTCCACCGAATTCTGCTCCATGGCTTCTAAACCTTTCCAGTTTTTTCCAGTTTTTTCCACTTTTATCCAGTTTTATGGTGGAAAAGGGTGGGAAAAGGTGGAAAAACGTGGAAGAAATTGGAAAAAGTGGAAAAAGTGGAAAAATGTGGGAAAATATGGGAAAAAGGTGGGAAAAAAAGTAGAACAAGGAGTGGAAAAAAGTGGAAAAAACTGGATAAAACTGGATAAAACTCAACTCAACTCATCAACTCATCAACTCAACTCATCAACTCATCAACTCAACCCATCAACTCAACTCCTCAACTCACGGCCCTCTGCCGTCCACCGAATTCTGCTCCATGGCTTCTAAACCTTTCACCGGCCCTCTGCCGTCCACCGAATTCTGCTCCATGGCTTCTAAACCTTTCACCGGCCCTCTGCCGTCCACCGAATTCTGCTCCATGGCTTCTAAACCTTTCACCGGCCCTCTGCCGTCCACCGAATTCTGCTCCATGGCTTCTAAACCTTTCACCGGCCCTCTGCCGTCCACCGAATTCTGCTCCATGGCTTCTAAACCTTTCACCGGCCCTCTGCCGTCCACCGAATTCTGCTCCATGGCTTCTAAACCTTTCCAGTTTTTTCCAGTTTTTTCCACTTTTATCCAGTTTTATGGTGGAAAAAGGTGGGAAAAGGTGGAAAAACGTGGAAGAAATTGGAAAAAGTGGAAAAAGTGGAAAAATGTGGGAAAATATGGGAAAAAGGTGGGAAAAAAAGTAGAAAAAGGAGTGGAAAAAAGTGGAAAAAAGTGGATAAAACTGGATAAAACTCAACTCAACTCATCAACTCATCAACTCAACTCATCAACTCATCAACTCAACCCATCAACTCAACTCCTCAACTCACGGCCCTCTGCCGTCCACCGAATTCTGCTCCATGGCTTCTAAACCTTTCACCGGCCCTCTGCCGTCCACCGAATTCTGCTCCATGGCTTCTAAACCTTTCACCGGCCCTCTGCCGTCCACCGAATTCTGCTCCATGGCTTCTAAACCTTTCACCGGCCCTCTGCCGTCCACCGAATTCTGCTCCATGGCTTCTAAACCTTTCACCGGCCCTCTGCCGTCCACCGAATTCTGCTCCATGGCTTCTAAACCTTTCACCGGCCCTCTGCCGTCCACCGAATTCTGCTCCATGGCTTCTAAACCTTTCACCGGCCCTCTGCCGTCCACCGAATTCTGCTCCATGGCTTCTAAACCTTTCCACTTTTTTCCACTTTTTTCCACTTTTATCCAGTTTTATGGTGGAAAAAGGTGGGAAAAGGTGGAAAAACGTGGAAGAAATTGGAAAAAGTGGAAAAAGTGGAAAAATGTGGGAAAATATGGGAAAAGGGTGGGGAAAAAAGTGGAAAAAGGAGTGGAAAAAACTGGAAAAAACTGGATAAAACTGGATATAACTCAACTCAACTCATCAACTCATCAACTCAACTCATCAACTCAACTCATCAACTCAACTCCTCAACTCACGGCCCTCTGCCGTCCACCGAATTCTGCTCCATGGCTTCTAAACCTTTCACCGGCCCTCTGCCGTCCACCGAATTCTGCTCCATGGCTTCTAAACCTTTCACCGGCCCTCTGCCGTCCACCGAATTCTGCTCCATGGCTTCTAAACCTTTCACCGGCCCTCTGCCGTCCACCGAATTCTGCTCCATGGCTTCTAAACCTTTCCAGTTTTTTCCACTTTTTTCCACTTTTATCCAGTTTTATGGTGGAAAAAGGTGGGAAAAGGTGGAAAAACGTGGAAGAAATTGGAAAAAGTGGAAAAAGTGGAAAAATGTGGGAAAATATGGGAAAAAGGTGGGAAAAAAGTAGAAAAAGGAGTGGAAAAAACTGGAAAAAACTGGATAAAACTGGATAAAACTCAACTCAACTCATCAACTCATCAACTCAACTCATCAACTCATCAACTCAACTCATCAACTCAACTCCTCAACTCACGGCCCTCTGCCGTCCACCGAATTCTGCTCCATGGCTTCTAAACCTTTCACCGGCCCTCTGCCGTCCACCGAATTCTGCTCCATGGCTTCTAAACCTTTCACCGGCCCTCTGCCGTCCACCGAATTCTGCTCCATGGCTTCTAAACCTTTCACCGGCCCTCTGCCGTCCACCGAATTCTGCTCCATGACTTCTAAACCTTTCACCGGCCCTCTGCCGTCCACCGAATTCTGCTCCATGGCTTCTAAACCTTTCACCGGCCCTCTGCCGTCCACCGAATTCTGCTCCATGGCTTCTAAACCTTTCACTGGCCCTCTGCCGCCCACCGAATTCTGCTCCATGGCTTCTAAACCTTTCACCGGCCCTCTGCCGTCCACCGAATTCTGCTCCATGGCTTCTAAACCTTTCACCGGCCCTCTGCCGTCCACCGAATTCTGCTCCATGGCTTCTAAACCTTTCACCGGCCCTCTGCCGTCCACCGAATTCTGCTCCATGGCTTCTAAACCTTTCACCGGCCCTCTGCCGTCCACCGAATTCTGCTCCATGGCTTCTAAACCTTTCACCGGCCCTCTGCCGTCCACCGAATTCTGCTCCATGGCTTCTAAACCTTTCACCGGCCCTCTGCCGTCCACCGAATTCTGCTCCATGGCTTCTAAACCTTTCACCGGCCCTCTGCCGTCCACCGAATTCTGCTCCATGGCTTCTAAACCTTTCACCGGCCCTCTGCCGTCCACCGAATTCTGCTCCATGGCTTCTAAACCTTTCCAGTTTTTTCCACTTTTTTCCACTTTTATCCAGTTTTATGGTGGAAAAAGGTGGGAAAAGGTGGAAAAACCTGGAAGAAATTGGAAAAAGTGGAAAAAGTGGAAAAATTTGGGAAAATATGGGAAAAGGGTGGGGAAAAAAGTGGAAAAAGGAGTGGAAAAAAGTGGAAAAAACTGGATAAAACTGGATATAACTCAACTCAACTCATCAACTCTTCAACTCAACTCATCAACTCATCAACTCAACTCATCAACTCAACTCCTCAACTCACGGCCCTCTGCCGTCCACCGAATTCTGCTCCATGGCTTCTAAACCTTTCACCGGCCCTCTGCCGTCCACCGAATTCTGCTCCATGGCTTCTAAACCTTTCACCGGCCCTCTGCCGTCCACCGAATTCTGCTCCATGGCTTCTAAACCTTAACAGTTTTTTCCACTTTTTTCCACTTTTATCCAGTTTTATGGTGGAAAAAGGTGGGAAAAGGTGGGAAAACGTGGAAGAAATTGGAAAAAGTGGAAAAAGTGGAAAAATGTGGGAAAATGTGGGAAAAAGGTGGGAAAAAAAGTGGAAAAAGGAGTGGAAAAAACTGGAAAAAACTGGATAAAACTGGATAAAACTCAACTCAACTCATCAACTCATCAACTCAACTCATCAACTCATCAACTCAACTCATCAACTCAACTCATCAACTCAACTCATTAACTCAACTCATCAACTCAACTCATCAACTCATCAACTCAACTCATCAACTCATCAACTCAACTCATCAACTCAACTCATCAACTCATCAACTCATCAACTCAACTCATCAACTCAACTCATCAACTCAACTCATCAACTCAACTCATCAACTCAACTCATTAACTCAACTCATCAATTCAACTCATCAACTCAACTCATCAACTCAACTCATCAACTCATCAACTCAACTCATCAACTCAACTCATCAACTCAACTCATCAACTCATCAACTCAACTCATCAACTCAACTCATCAACTCATCAACTCAACTCATCAACTCAACTCATCAACTCATCAACTCAACTCATCAACTCAACTCATCAACTCATCAACTCAACTCATCAACTCATCAACTCAACTCATCAACTCAACTCATCAACTCATCAACTCATCAACTCAACTCATCAACTCAACTCATCAACTCAACTCATCAACTTTTTCCACCTTTTTCCACCTTTTGAATTTTTTTCAGTTTTTTCCAGTTTTTCCACTTTTTTCCAGTTTTACCCAGTTTTATCCAGTTTTATCCTGTTTTTTTCCCACGTTTGTCCACCTTTTTTTCCCACATTTTTCCACTTTTTCCCTAAATAAACTCATCAACTCAACTCATCAACTCAACTCATCAACTCATCAACTCAACTCATCAATTCATCAACTCAACTCATCAACTCATCAACTCAACTCATCAACTCAACTCATCAACTCAACTCATCAACTCATCAACTCAACTCATCAACTCAACTCATCAACTCAACTCATCAACTCATCAACTCAACTCATCAACTCAACTCATCAACTCAACTCATCAACTCAACTCATCAACTCATCAACTCAACTCATCAACTCAACTCATCAACTCATCAACTCAACTCATCAACTCAACTCATCAACTCAACTCATCAACTCATCAACTCAACTCATCAACTCAACTCATCAACTCAACTCATCAACTCATCAACTCAACTCATCAACTCAACTCCTCAACTCACGGCCCTCTGCCGTCCACCGAATTCTGCTCCATGGCTTCTAAACCTTTCACCGGCCCTCTGCCGTCCACCGAATTCTGCTCCATGGCTTCTAAACCTTTCACCGGCCCTCTGCCGTCCACCGAATTCTGCTCCATGGCTTCTAAACCTTTCACCGGCCCTCTGCCGTCCACCGAATTCTGCTCCATGGCTTCTAAACCTTTAACCGGCCCTCTGCCGTCCACCGAATTCTGCTCCATGGCTTCTATACCTTTCACCGGCCCTCTGCCGTCCACCGAATTCTGCTCCATGGCTTCTAAACCTTTCACCGGCCCTCTGCCGTCCACCGAATTCTGCTCCATGGCTTCTAAACCTTTCACCGGCCCTCTGCCGTCCACCGAATTCTGCTCCATGGCTTCTAAACCTTTCCACTTTTTTCCACTTTTTTCCACTTTTATCCAGTTTTATGGTGGAAAAAGGTGGGAAAGGGTGGAAAAACGTGGAAGAAATTGAAAAAAGTGGGAAAAGTGGAAAAATGTGGGAAAATGTGGGAAAAAGGTGGGAAAAAAAGTGGAAAAAGGAGTGGATAAAAGTGGAAAAAACTGGATAAAACTGGATAAAACTCAACTCAACTCATCAACTCATCAACTCAACTCATCAACTCATCAACTCAACTCATCAACTCAACTCCTCAACTCACGGCCTTCTGCCGTCCACCGAATTCTGCTCCATGGCTTCTAAACCTTTCACCGGCCCTCTGCCGTCCACCGAATTCTGCTCCATGGCTTCTAAACCTTTCCACTTTTTTCCACTTTTTTCCAATTTATCCAGTTTTATGGTGGAAAAAGGTGGAAAAACGTGGAAGAAATTGGAAAAAGTGGAAAAAGTGGAAAAAAGTGGGAAAATATGGGAAAAAGGTGGGGAAAAAAGTGGAAAAAGGAGTGGAAAAAAGTGGAAAAAAGTGGATAAAACTGGATATAACTCAACTCAACTCATCAACTCATCAACTCAACTCATCAACTCATCAACTCAACTCATCAACTCAACTCCTCAACTCACGGCCCTTTGCCGTCCACCGAATTCTGCTCCATGGCTTCTAAACCTTTCACCGGCCCTCTGCCGTCCACCGAATTCTGCTCCATGGCTTCTAAACCTTTCACCGGCCCTCTGCCGTCCACCGAATTCTGCTCCATGGCTTCTAAACCTTTCACCGGCCCTCTGCCGTCCACCGAATTCTGCTCCATGGCTTCTAAACCTTTCACCGGCCCTCTGCCGTCCACCGAATTCTGCTCCATGGCTTCTAAACCTTTCACCGGCCCTCTGCCGTCCACCGAATTCTGCTCCATGGCTTCTAAACCTTTCACCGGCCCTCTGCCGTCCACCGAATTCTGCTCCATGGCTTCTAAACCTTTCCACTTTTTTCCACTTTTTTCCACTTTTATCCAGTTTTATGGTGGAAAAAGGTGGGAAAAGGTGGAAAAACGTGGAAGAAATTGGAAAAAGTGGAAAAAGTGGAAAAATGTGGGAAAATATGGGAAAAAGGTGGGAAAAAAGGTGGAAAAAGGAGTGGAAAAAAGTGGAAAAAAGTGGATAAAACTGGATATAACTCAACTCAACTCATCAACTCATCAACTCAACTCATCAACTCAACTCATCAACTCAACTCCTCAACTCACGGCCCTCTGCCGTCCACCGAATTCTGCTCCATGGCTTCTAAACCTTTCACCGGCCCTCTGCCGTCCACCGAATTCTGCTCCATGGCTTCTAAACCTTTCACCGGCCCTCTGCCGTCCACCGAATTCTGCTCCATGGCTTCTAAACCTTTCCAGTTTTTTCCAATTTTTTTCACTTTTATCGGGTTTTATGGTGGAAAAAGGTGGGAAAAGGTGGAAAAACGTGGAAGAAATTGAAAAAAGTGGGAAAATGTGGGAAAATGTGGGAAAAAGGAGTGGAAAAAAAGTGGAAAAAGGAGTGGAAAAAAGTGGAAAAAACTGGATAAAACTGGATAAAACTCAACTCAACTCATCAACTCATCAACTCAACTCATCAACTCATCAACTCAACTCATCAACTCAACTCCTCAACTCACGGCCTTCTGCCGTCCACCGAATTCTGCTCCATGGCTTCTAAACCTTTCACCGGCCCTCTGCCGTCCACCGAATTCTGCTCCATGGCTTCTAAACCTTTCACCGGCCCTCTGCCGTCCACCGAATTCTGCTCCATGGCTTCTAAACCTTTCACCGGCCCTCTGCCGTCCACCGAATTCTGCTCCATGGCTTCTAAACCTTTCACCGGCCCTCTGCCGTCCACCGAATTCTGCTCCATGGCTTCTAAACCTTTCACCGGCCCTCTGCCGTCCACCGAATTCTGCTCCATGGCTTCTAAACCTTTCACCGGCCCTCTGCCGTCCACCGAATTCTGCTCCATGGCTTCTAAACCTTTCACCGGCCCTCTGCCGTCCACCGAATTCTGCTCCATGGCTTCTAAACCTTTCACCGGCCCTCTGCCGTCCACCGAATTCTGCTCCATGGCTTCTAAACCTTTCACCGGCCCTCTGCCGTCCACCGAATTCTGCTCCATGGCTTCTAAACCTTTCCAGTTTTTTCCACTTTTTTCCACTTTTATCCAGTTTTATGGTGGAAAAAGGTGGGAAATGGTGGAAAAAACTGGATAAAACTGGATATAACTCAACTCAACTCATCAACTCATCAACTCAACTCATCAACTCAACTCATCAACTCAACTCCTCAACTCACGGCCCTCTGCCGTCCACCGAATTCTGCTCCATGGCTTCTAAACCTTTCACCGGCCCTCTGCCGTCCACCGAATTCTGCTCCATGGCTTCTAAACCTTTCACCGGCCCTCTGCCGTCCACCGAATTCTGCTCCATGGCTTCTAAACCTTTCCAGTTTTTTCCAGTTTTTTCCACTTTTATCCAGTTTTATGGTGGAAAAAGGTGGGAAAAGGTGGAAAAACGTGGAAGAAATTGGAAAAAGTGGAAAAAGTGGAAAAATGTGGGAAAATATGGGAAAAAGGTGGGAAAAAAAGTAGAAAAAGGAGTGGAAAAAAGTGGAAAAAACTGGATAAAACTGGATAAAACTCAACTCAACTCATCAACTCATCAACTCAACTCATCAACTCATCAACTCAACCCATCAACTCAACTCCTCAACTCACGGCCCTCTGCCGTCCACCGAATTCTGCTCCATGGCTTCTAAACCTTTCACCGGCCCTCTGCCGTCCACCGAATTCTGCTCCATGGCTTCTAAACCTTTCACCGGCCCTCTGCCGTCCACCGAATTCTGCTCCATGGCTTCTAAACCTTTCACCGGCCCTCTGCCGTCCACCGAATTCTGCTCCATGGCTTCTAAACCTTTCACCGGCCCTCTGCCGTCCACCGAATTCTGCTCCATGGCTTCTAAACCTTTCACCGGCCCTCTGCCGTCCACCGAATTCTGCTCCATGGCTTCTAAACCTTTCACCGGCCCTCTGCCGTCCACCGAATTCTGCTCCATGGCTTCTAAACCTTTCCACTTTTTTCCACTTTTTTCCACTTTTATCCAGTTTTATGGTGGAAAAAGGTGGGAAAAGGTGGAAAAACGTGGAAGAAATTGGAAAAAGTGGAAAAAGTGGAAAAATGTGGGAAAATATGGGAAAAGGGTGGGGAAAAAAGTGGAAAAAGGAGTGGAAAAAACTGGAAAAAACTGGATAAAACTGGATATAACTCAACTCAACTCATCAACTCATCAACTCAACTCATCAACTCAACTCATCAACTCAACTCCTCAACTCACGGCCCTCTGCCGTCCACCGAATTCTGCTCCATGGCTTCTAAACCTTTCACCGGCCCTCTGCCGTCCACCGAATTCTGCTCCATGGCTTCTAAACCTTTCACCGGCCCTCTGCCGTCCACCGAATTCTGCTCCATGGCTTCTAAACCTTTCACCGGCCCTCTGCCGTCCACCGAATTCTGCTCCATGGCTTCTAAACCTTTCCAGTTTTTTCCAGTTTTTTCCACTTTTATCCAGTTTTATGGTGGAAAAGGGTGGGAAAAGGTGGAAAAACGTGGAAGAAATTGGAAAAAGTGGAAAAAGTGGAAAAATGTGGGAAAATATGGGAAAAAGGTGGGAAAAAAAGTAGAACAAGGAGTGGAAAAAAGTGGAAAAAACTGGATAAAACTGGATAAAACTCAACTCAACTCATCAACTCATCAACTCAACTCATCAACTCATCAACTCAACCCATCAACTCAACTCCTCAACTCACGGCCCTCTGCCGTCCACCGAATTCTGCTCCATGGCTTCTAAACCTTTCACCGGCCCTCTGCCGTCCACCGAATTCTGCTCCATGGCTTCTAAACCTTTCACCGGCCCTCTGCCGTCCACCGAATTCTGCTCCATGGCTTCTAAACCTTTCACCGGCCCTCTGCCGTCCACCGAATTCTGCTCCATGGCTTCTAAACCTTTCACCGGCCCTCTGCCGTCCACCGAATTCTGCTCCATGGCTTCTAAACCTTTCACCGGCCCTCTGCCGTCCACCGAATTCTGCTCCATGGCTTCTAAACCTTTCCAGTTTTTTCCAGTTTTTTCCACTTTTATCCAGTTTTATGGTGGAAAAAGGTGGGAAAAGGTGGAAAAACGTGGAAGAAATTGGAAAAAGTGGAAAAAGTGGAAAAATGTGGGAAAATATGGGAAAAAGGTGGGAAAAAAAGTAGAAAAAGGAGTGGAAAAAAGTGGAAAAAAGTGGATAAAACTGGATAAAACTCAACTCAACTCATCAACTCATCAACTCAACTCATCAACTCATCAACTCAACCCATCAACTCAACTCCTCAACTCACGGCCCTCTGCCGTCCACCGAATTCTGCTCCATGGCTTCTAAACCTTTCACCGGCCCTCTGCCGTCCACCGAATTCTGCTCCATGGCTTCTAAACCTTTCACCGGCCCTCTGCCGTCCACCGAATTCTGCTCCATGGCTTCTAAACCTTTCACCGGCCCTCTGCCGTCCACCGAATTCTGCTCCATGGCTTCTAAACCTTTCACCGGCCCTCTGCCGTCCACCGAATTCTGCTCCATGGCTTCTAAACCTTTCACCGGCCCTCTGCCGTCCACCGAATTCTGCTCCATGGCTTCTAAACCTTTCACCGGCCCTCTGCCGTCCACCGAATTCTGCTCCATGGCTTCTAAACCTTTCCACTTTTTTCCACTTTTTTCCACTTTTATCCAGTTTTATGGTGGAAAAAGGTGGGAAAAGGTGGAAAAACGTGGAAGAAATTGGAAAAAGTGGAAAAAGTGGAAAAATGTGGGAAAATATGGGAAAAGGGTGGGGAAAAAAGTGGAAAAAGGAGTGGAAAAAACTGGAAAAAACTGGATAAAACTGGATATAACTCAACTCAACTCATCAACTCATCAACTCAACTCATCAACTCAACTCATCAACTCAACTCCTCAACTCACGGCCCTCTGCCGTCCACCGAATTCTGCTCCATGGCTTCTAAACCTTTCACCGGCCCTCTGCCGTCCACCGAATTCTGCTCCATGGCTTCTAAACCTTTCACCGGCCCTCTGCCGTCCACCGAATTCTGCTCCATGGCTTCTAAACCTTTCACCGGCCCTCTGCCGTCCACCGAATTCTGCTCCATGGCTTCTAAACCTTTCCAGTTTTTTCCACTTTTTTCCACTTTTATCCAGTTTTATGGTGGAAAAAGGTGGGAAAAGGTGGAAAAACGTGGAAGAAATTGGAAAAAGTGGAAAAAGTGGAAAAATGTGGGAAAATATGGGAAAAAGGTGGGAAAAAAGTAGAAAAAGGAGTGGAAAAAACTGGAAAAAACTGGATAAAACTGGATAAAACTCAACTCAACTCATCAACTCATCAACTCAACTCATCAACTCATCAACTCAACTCATCAACTCAACTCCTCAACTCACGGCCCTCTGCCGTCCACCGAATTCTGCTCCATGGCTTCTAAACCTTTCACCGGCCCTCTGCCGTCCACCGAATTCTGCTCCATGGCTTCTAAACCTTTCACCGGCCCTCTGCCGTCCACCGAATTCTGCTCCATGGCTTCTAAACCTTTCACCGGCCCTCTGCCGTCCACCGAATTCTGCTCCATGACTTCTAAACCTTTCACCGGCCCTCTGCCGTCCACCGAATTCTGCTCCATGGCTTCTAAACCTTTCACCGGCCCTCTGCCGTCCACCGAATTCTGCTCCATGGCTTCTAAACCTTTCACTGGCCCTCTGCCGCCCACCGAATTCTGCTCCATGGCTTCTAAACCTTTCACCGGCCCTCTGCCGTCCACCGAATTCTGCTCCATGGCTTCTAAACCTTTCACCGGCCCTCTGCCGTCCACCGAATTCTGCTCCATGGCTTCTAAACCTTTCACCGGCCCTCTGCCGTCCACCGAATTCTGCTCCATGGCTTCTAAACCTTTCACCGGCCCTCTGCCGTCCACCGAATTCTGCTCCATGGCTTCTAAACCTTTCACCGGCCCTCTGCCGTCCACCGAATTCTGCTCCATGGCTTCTAAACCTTTCACCGGCCCTCTGCCGTCCACCGAATTCTGCTCCATGGCTTCTAAACCTTTCACCGGCCCTCTGCCGTCCACCGAATTCTGCTCCATGGCTTCTAAACCTTTCACCGGCCCTCTGCCGTCCACCGAATTCTGCTCCATGGCTTCTAAACCTTTCCAGTTTTTTCCACTTTTTTCCACTTTTATCCAGTTTTATGGTGGAAAAAGGTGGGAAAAGGTGGAAAAACCTGGAAGAAATTGGAAAAAGTGGAAAAAGTGGAAAAATTTGGGAAAATATGGGAAAAGGGTGGGGAAAAAAGTGGAAAAAGGAGTGGAAAAAAGTGGAAAAAACTGGATAAAACTGGATATAACTCAACTCAACTCATCAACTCTTCAACTCAACTCATCAACTCATCAACTCAACTCATCAACTCAACTCCTCAACTCACGGCCCTCTGCCGTCCACCGAATTCTGCTCCATGGCTTCTAAACCTTTCACCGGCCCTCTGCCGTCCACCGAATTCTGCTCCATGGCTTCTAAACCTTTCACCGGCCCTCTGCCGTCCACCGAATTCTGCTCCATGGCTTCTAAACCTTAACAGTTTTTTCCACTTTTTTCCACTTTTATCCAGTTTTATGGTGGAAAAAGGTGGGAAAAGGTGGGAAAACGTGGAAGAAATTGGAAAAAGTGGAAAAAGTGGAAAAATGTGGGAAAATGTGGGAAAAAGGTGGGAAAAAAAGTGGAAAAAGGAGTGGAAAAAACTGGAAAAAACTGGATAAAACTGGATAAAACTCAACTCAACTCATCAACTCATCAACTCAACTCATCAACTCATCAACTCAACTCATCAACTCAACTCATCAACTCAACTCATTAACTCAACTCATCAACTCAACTCATCAACTCATCAACTCAACTCATCAACTCATCAACTCAACTCATCAACTCAACTCATCAACTCATCAACTCATCAACTCAACTCATCAACTCAACTCATCAACTCAACTCATCAACTCAACTCATCAACTCAACTCATTAACTCAACTCATCAATTCAACTCATCAACTCAACTCATCAACTCAACTCATCAACTCATCAACTCAACTCATCAACTCAACTCATCAACTCAACTCATCAACTCATCAACTCAACTCATCAACTCAACTCATCAACTCATCAACTCAACTCATCAACTCAACTCATCAACTCATCAACTCAACTCATCAACTCAACTCATCAACTCATCAACTCAACTCATCAACTCATCAACTCAACTCATCAACTCAACTCATCAACTCATCAACTCATCAACTCAACTCATCAACTCAACTCATCAACTCAACTCATCAACTTTTTCCACCTTTTTCCACCTTTTGAATTTTTTTCAGTTTTTTCCAGTTTTTCCACTTTTTTCCAGTTTTACCCAGTTTTATCCAGTTTTATCCTGTTTTTTTCCCACGTTTGTCCACCTTTTTTTCCCACATTTTTCCACTTTTTCCCTAAATAAACTCATCAACTCAACTCATCAACTCAACTCATCAACTCATCAACTCAACTCATCAATTCATCAACTCAACTCATCAACTCATCAACTCAACTCATCAACTCAACTCATCAACTCAACTCATCAACTCATCAACTCAACTCATCAACTCAACTCATCAACTCAACTCATCAACTCATCAACTCAACTCATCAACTCAACTCATCAACTCAACTCATCAACTCAACTCATCAACTCATCAACTCAACTCATCAACTCAACTCATCAACTCATCAACTCAACTCATCAACTCAACTCATCAACTCAACTCATCAACTCATCAACTCAACTCATCAACTCAACTCATCAACTCAACTCATCAACTCATCAACTCAACTCATCAACTCAACTCCTCAACTCACGGCCCTCTGCCGTCCACCGAATTCTGCTCCATGGCTTCTAAACCTTTCACCGGCCCTCTGCCGTCCACCGAATTCTGCTCCATGGCTTCTAAACCTTTCACCGGCCCTCTGCCGTCCACCGAATTCTGCTCCATGGCTTCTAAACCTTTCACCGGCCCTCTGCCGTCCACCGAATTCTGCTCCATGGCTTCTAAACCTTTAACCGGCCCTCTGCCGTCCACCGAATTCTGCTCCATGGCTTCTATACCTTTCACCGGCCCTCTGCCGTCCACCGAATTCTGCTCCATGGCTTCTAAACCTTTCACCGGCCCTCTGCCGTCCACCGAATTCTGCTCCATGGCTTCTAAACCTTTCACCGGCCCTCTGCCGTCCACCGAATTCTGCTCCATGGCTTCTAAACCTTTCCACTTTTTTCCACTTTTTTCCACTTTTATCCAGTTTTATGGTGGAAAAAGGTGGGAAAGGGTGGAAAAACGTGGAAGAAATTGAAAAAAGTGGGAAAAGTGGAAAAATGTGGGAAAATGTGGGAAAAAGGTGGGAAAAAAAGTGGAAAAAGGAGTGGATAAAAGTGGAAAAAACTGGATAAAACTGGATAAAACTCAACTCAACTCATCAACTCATCAACTCAACTCATCAACTCATCAACTCAACTCATCAACTCAACTCCTCAACTCACGGCCTTCTGCCGTCCACCGAATTCTGCTCCATGGCTTCTAAACCTTTCACCGGCCCTCTGCCGTCCACCGAATTCTGCTCCATGGCTTCTAAACCTTTCCACTTTTTTCCACTTTTTTCCAATTTTATCCAGTTTTATGGTGGAAAAAGGTGGAAAAACGTGGAAGAAATTGGAAAAAGTGGAAAAAGTGGAAAAAAGTGGGAAAATATGGGAAAAAGGTGGGGAAAAAAGTGGAAAAAGGAGTGGAAAAAAGTGGAAAAAAGTGGATAAAACTGGATATAACTCAACTCAACTCATCAACTCATCAACTCAACTCATCAACTCATCAACTCAACTCATCAACTCAACTCCTCAACTCACGGCCCTTTGCCGTCCACCGAATTCTGCTCCATGGCTTCTAAACCTTTCACCGGCCCTCTGCCGTCCACCGAATTCTGCTCCATGGCTTCTAAACCTTTCACCGGCCCTCTGCCGTCCACCGAATTCTGCTCCATGGCTTCTAAACCTTTCACCGGCCCTCTGCCGTCCACCGAATTCTGCTCCATGGCTTCTAAACCTTTCACCGGCCCTCTGCCGTCCACCGAATTCTGCTCCATGGCTTCTAAACCTTTCACCGGCCCTCTGCCGTCCACCGAATTCTGCTCCATGGCTTCTAAACCTTTCACCGGCCCTCTGCCGTCCACCGAATTCTGCTCCATGGCTTCTAAACCTTTCCACTTTTTTCCACTTTTTTCCACTTTTATCCAGTTTTATGGTGGAAAAAGGTGGGAAAAGGTGGAAAAACGTGGAAGAAATTGGAAAAAGTGGAAAAAGTGGAAAAATGTGGGAAAATATGGGAAAAAGGTGGGAAAAAAGGTGGAAAAAGGAGTGGAAAAAAGTGGAAAAAAGTGGATAAAACTGGATATAACTCAACTCAACTCATCAACTCATCAACTCAACTCATCAACTCAACTCATCAACTCAACTCCTCAACTCACGGCCCTCTGCCGTCCACCGAATTCTGCTCCATGGCTTCTAAACCTTTCACCGGCCCTCTGCCGTCCACCGAATTCTGCTCCATGGCTTCTAAACCTTTCACCGGCCCTCTGCCGTCCACCGAATTCTGCTCCATGGCTTCTAAACCTTTCCAGTTTTTTCCAATTTTTTTCACTTTTATCGGGTTTTATGGTGGAAAAAGGTGGGAAAAGGTGGAAAAACGTGGAAGAAATTGAAAAAAGTGGGAAAATGTGGGAAAATGTGGGAAAAAGGAGTGGAAAAAAAGTGGAAAAAGGAGTGGAAAAAACTGGAAAAAACTGGATAAAACTGGATAAAACTCAACTCAACTCATCAACTCATCAACTCAACTCATCAACTCATCAACTCAACTCATCAACTCAACTCCTCAACTCACGGCCTTCTGCCGTCCACCGAATTCTGCTCCATGGCTTCTAAACCTTTCACCGGCCCTCTGCCGTCCACCGAATTCTGCTCCATGGCTTCTAAACCTTTCACCGGCCCTCTGCCGTCCACCGAATTCTGCTCCATGGCTTCTAAACCTTTCACCGGCCCTCTGCCGTCCACCGAATTCTGCTCCATGGCTTCTAAACCTTTCACCGGCCCTCTGCCGTCCACCGAATTCTGCTCCATGGCTTCTAAACCTTTCACCGGCCCTCTGCCGTCCACCGAATTCTGCTCCATGGCTTCTAAACCTTTCACCGGCCCTCTGCCGTCCACCGAATTCTGCTCCATGGCTTCTAAACCTTTCACCGGCCCTCTGCCGTCCACCGAATTCTGCTCCATGGCTTCTAAACCTTTCACCGGCCCTCTGCCGTCCACCGAATTCTGCTCCATGGCTTCTAAACCTTTCACCGGCCCTCTGCCGTCCACCGAATTCTGCTCCATGGCTTCTAAACCTTTCCAGTTTTTTCCACTTTTTTCCACTTTTATCCAGTTTTATGGTGGAAAAAGGTGGGAAATGGTGGAAAAAACTGGATAAAACTGGATATAACTCAACTCAACTCATCAACTCATCAACTCAACTCATCAACTCAACTCATCAACTCAACTCCTCAACTCACGGCCCTCTGCCGTCCACCGAATTCTGCTCCATGGCTTCTAAACCTTTCACCGGCCCTCTGCCGTCCACCGAATTCTGCTCCATGGCTTCTAAACCTTTCACCGGCCCTCTGCCGTCCACCGAATTCTGCTCCATGGCTTCTAAACCTTTCACCGGCCCTCTGCCGTCCACCGAATTCTGCTCCATGGCTTCTAAACCTTTCACCGGCCCTCTGCCGTCCACCGAATTCTGCTCCATGGCTTCTAAACCTTTCACCGGCCCTCTGCCGTCCACCGAATTCTGCTCCATGGCTTCTAAACCTTTCCAGTTTTTTCCAGTTTTTTCCACTTTTATCCAGTTTTATGGTGGAAAAAGGTGGGAAAAGGTGGAAAAACGTGGAAGAAATTGGAAAAAGTGGAAAAAGTGGAAAAATGTGGGAAAATATGGGAAAAAGGTGGGAAAAAAAGTAGAAAAAGGAGTGGAAAAAAGTGGAAAAAACTGGATAAAACTGGATAAAACTCAACTCAACTCATCAACTCATCAACTCAACTCATCAACTCATCAACTCAACCCATCAACTCAACTCCTCAACTCACGGCCCTCTGCCGTCCACCGAATTCTGCTCCATGGCTTCTAAACCTTTCACCGGCCCTCTGCCGTCCACCGAATTCTGCTCCATGGCTTCTAAACCTTTCACCGGCCCTCTGCCGTCCACCGAATTCTGCTCCATGGCTTCTAAACCTTTCACCGGCCCTCTGCCGTCCACCGAATTCTGCTCCATGGCTTCTAAACCTTTCACCGGCCCTCTGCCGTCCACCGAATTCTGCTCCATGGCTTCTAAACCTTTCACCGGCCCTCTGCCGTCCACCGAATTCTGCTCCATGGCTTCTAAACCTTTCCACTTTTTTCCACTTTTTTCCACTTTTATCCAGTTTTATGGTGGAAAAAGGTGGGAAAAGGTGGAAAAACGTGGAAGAAATTGGAAAAAGTGGAAAAAGTGGAAAAATGTGGGAAAATATGGGAAAAGGGTGGGGAAAAAAGTGGAAAAAGGAGTGGAAAAAACTGGAAAAAACTGGATAAAACTGGATATAACTCAACTCAACTCATCAACTCATCAACTCAACTCATCAACTCAACTCATCAACTCAACTCCTCAACTCACGGCCCTCTGCCGTCCACCGAATTCTGCTCCATGGCTTCTAAACCTTTCACCGGCCCTCTGCCGTCCACCGAATTCTGCTCCATGGCTTCTAAACCTTTCACCGGCCCTCTGCCGTCCACCGAATTCTGCTCCATGGCTTCTAAACCTTTCACCGGCCCTCTGCCGTCCACCGAATTCTGCTCCATGGCTTCTAAACCTTTCCAGTTTTTTCCAGTTTTTTCCACTTTTATCCAGTTTTATGGTGGAAAAGGGTGGGAAAAGGTGGAAAAACGTGGAAGAAATTGGAAAAAGTGGAAAAAGTGGAAAAATGTGGGAAAATATGGGAAAAAGGTGGGAAAAAAAGTAGAAAAAGGAGTGGAAAAAACTGGAAAAAACTGGATAAAACTGGATAAAACTCAACTCAACTCATCAACTCATCAACTCAACTCATCAACTCATCAACTCAACCCATCAACTCAACTCCTCAACTCACGGCCCTCTGCCGTCCACCGAATTCTGCTCCATGGCTTCTAAACCTGTCACCGGCCCTCTGCCGTCCACCGAATTCTGCTCCATGGCTTCTAAACCTTTCACCGGCCCTCTGCCGTCCACCGAATTCTGCTCCATGGCTTCTAAACCTTTCACCGGCCCTCTGCCGTCCACCGAATTCTGCTCCATGGCTTCTAAACCTTTCACCGGCCCTCTGCCGTCCACCGAATTCTGCTCCATGGCTTCTAAACCTTTCACCGGCCCTCTGCCGTCCACCGAATTCTGCTCCATGGCTTCTAAACCTTTCCAGTTTTTTCCAGTTTTTTCCACTTTTATCCAGTTTTATGGTGGAAAAAGGTGGGAAAAGGTGGAAAAACGTGGAAGAAATTGGAAAAAGTGGAAAAAGTGGAAAAATGTGGGAAAATATGGGAAAAAGGTGGGAAAAAAAGTAGAAAAAGGAGTGGAAAAAAGTGGAAAAAACTGGATAAAACTGGATAAAACTCAACTCAACTCATCAACTCATCAACTCAACTCATCAACTCATCAACTCAACCCATCAACTCAACTCCTCAACTCACGGCCCTCTGCCGTCCACCGAATTCTGCTCCATGGCTTCTAAACCTTTCACCGGCCCTCTGCCGTCCACCGAATTCTGCTCCATGGCTTCTAAACCTTTCACCGGCCCTCTGCCGTCCACCGAATTCTGCTCCATGGCTTCTAAACCTTTCACCGGCCCTCTGCCGTCCACCGAATTCTGCTCCATGGCTTCTAAACCTTTCACCGGCCCTCTGCCGTCCACCGAATTCTGCTCCATGGCTTCTAAACCTTTCACCGGCCCTCTGCCGTCCACCGAATTCTGCTCCATGGCTTCTAAACCTTTCACCGGCCCTCTGCCGTCCACCGAATTCTGCTCCATGGCTTCTAAACCTTTCCACTTTTTTCCACTTTTTTCCACTTGTATCCAGTTTTATGGTGGAAAAAGGTGGGAAAAGGTGGAAAAACGTGGAAGAAATTGGAAAAAGTGGAAAAAGTGGAAAAATGTGGGAAAATATGGGAAAAGGGTGGGGAAAAAAGTGGAAAAAGGAGTGGAAAAAACTGGAAAAAACTGGATAAAACTGGATATAACTCAACTCAACTCATCAACTCATCAACTCAACTCATCAACTCAACTCATCAACTCAACTCCTCAACTCACGGCCCTCTGCCGTCCACCGAATTCTGCTCCATGGCTTCTAAACCTTTCACCGGCCCTCTGCCGTCCACCGAATTCTGCTCCATGGCTTCTAAACCTTTCACCGGCCCTCTGCCGTCCACCGAATTCTGCTCCATGGCTTCTAAACCTTTCACCGGCCCTCTGCCGTCCACCGAATTCTGCTCCATGGCTTCTAAACCTTTCCAGTTTTTTCCAGTTTTTTCCACTTTTATCCAGTTTTATGGTGGAAAAGGGTGGGAAAAGGTGGAAAAACGTGAAAGAAATTGGAAAAAGTGGAAAAAGTGGAAAAATGTGGGAAAATATGGGAAAAAGGTGGGAAAAAAAGTAGAAAAAGGAGTGGAAAAAAGTGGAAAAAACTGGATAAAACTGGATAAAACTCAACTCAACTCATCAACTCATCAACTCAACTCATCAACTCATCAACTCAACCCATCAACTCAACTCCTCAACTCACGGCCCTCTGCCGTCCACCGAATTCTGCTCCATGGCTTCTAAACCTTTCACCGGCCCTCTGCCGTCCACCGAATTCTGCTCCATGGCTTCTAAACCTTTCACCGGCCCTCTGCCGTCCACCGAATTCTGCTCCATGGCTTCTAAACCTTTCACCGGCCCTCTGCCGTCCACCGAATTCTGCTCCATGGCTTCTAAACCTTTCACCGGCCCTCTGCCGTCCACCGAATTCTGCTCCATGGCTTCTAAACCTTTCACCGGCCCTCTGCCGTCCACCGAATTCTGCTCCATGGCTTCTAAACCTTTCCAGTTTTTTCCAGTTTTTTCCACTTTTATCCAGTTTTATGGTGGAAAAAGGTGGGAAAAGGTGGAAAAACGTGGAAGAAATTGGAAAAAGTGGAAAAAGTGGAAAAATGTGGGAAAATATGGGAAAAAGGTGGGAAAAAAAGTAGAAAAAGGAGTGGAAAAAACTGGAAAAAACTGGATAAAACTGGATAAAACTCAACTCAACTCATCAACTCATCAACTCAACTCATCAACTCATCAACTCAACCCATCAACTCAACTCCTCAACTCACGGCCCTCTGCCGTCCACCGAATTCTGCTCCATGGCTTCTAAACCTTTCACCGGCCCTCTGCCGTCCACCGAATTCTGCTCCATGGCTTCTAAACCTTTCACCGGCCCTCTGCCGTCCACCGAATTCTGCTCCATGGCTTCTAAACCTTTCACCGGCCCTCTGCCGTCCACCGAATTCTGCTCCATGGCTTCTAAACCTTTCACCGGCCCTCTGCCGTCCACCGAATTCTGCTCCATGGCTTCTAAACCTTTCACCGGCCCTCTGCCGTCCACCGAATTCTGCTCCATGGCTTCTAAACCTTTCCACTTTTTTCCACTTTTTTCCACTTTTATCCAGTTTTATGGTGGAAAAAGGTGGGAAAAGGTGGAAAAACGTGGAAGAAATTGGAAAAAGTGGAAAAAGTGGAAAAATGTGGGAAAATATGGGAAAAGGGTGGGGAAAAAAGTGGAAAAAGGAGTGGAAAAAACTGGAAAAAACTGGATAAAACTGGATATAACTCAACTCAACTCATCAACTCATCAACTCAACTCATCAACTCAACTCATCAACTCAACTCCTCAACTCACGGCCCTCTGCCGTCCACCGAATTCTGCTCCATGGCTTCTAAACCTTTCACCGGCCCTCTGCCGTCCACCGAATTCTGCTCCATGGCTTCTAAACCTTTCACCGGCCCTCTGCCGTCCACCGAATTCTGCTCCATGGCTTCTAAACCTTTCACCGGCCCTCTGCCGTCCACCGAATTCTGCTCCATGGCTTCTAAACCTTTCCAGTTTTTTCCACTTTTTTCCACTTTTATCCAGTTTTATGGTGGAAAAGGGTGGGAAAAGGTGGAAAAACGTGGAAGAAATTGGAAAAAGTGGAAAAAGTGGAAAAATGTGGGAAAATATGGGAAAAAGGTGGGAAAAAAAGTAGAAAAAGGAGTGGAAAAAAGTGGAAAAAACTGGATAAAACTGGATAAAACTCAACTCAACTCATCAACTCATCAACTCAACTCATCAACTCATCAACTCAACCCATCAACTCAACTCCTCAACTCACGGCCCTCTGCCGTCCACCGAATTCTGCTCCATGGCTTCTAAACCTTTCACCGGCCCTCTGCCGTCCACCGAATTCTGCTCCATGGCTTCTAAACCTTTCACCGGCCCTCTGCCGTCCACCGAATTCTGCTCCATGGCTTCTAAACCTTTCACCGGCCCTCTGCCGTCCACCGAATTCTGCTCCATGGCTTCTAAACCTTTCACCGGCCCTCTGCCGTCCACCGAATTCTGCTCCATGGCTTCTAAACCTTTCACCGGCCCTCTGCCGTCCACCGAATTCTGCTCCATGGCTTCTAAACCTTTCCAGTTTTTTCCAGTTTTTTCCACTTTTATCCAGTTTTATGGTGGAAAAAGGTGGGAAAAGGTGGAAAAACGTGGAAGAAATTGGAAAAAGTGGAAAAAGTGGAAAAATGTGGGAAAATATGGGAAAAAGGTGGGAAAAAAAGTAGAAAAAGGAGTGGAAAAAAGTGGAAAAAACTGGATAAAACTGGATAAAACTCAACTCAACTCATCAACTCATCAACTCAACTCATCAACTCATCAACTCAACCCATCAACTCAACTCCTCAACTCACGGCCCTCTGCCGTCCACCGAATTCTGCTCCATGGCTTCTAAACCTTTCACCGGCCCTCTGCCGTCCACCGAATTCTGCTCCATGGCTTCTAAACCTTTCACCGGCCCTCTGCCGTCCACCGAATTCTGCTCCATGGCTTCTAAACCTTTCACCGGCCCTCTGCCGTCCACCGAATTCTGCTCCATGGCTTCTAAACCTTTCACCGGCCCTCTGCCGTCCACCGAATTCTGCTCCATGGCTTCTAAACCTTTCACCGGCCCTCTGCCGTCCACCGAATTCTGCTCCATGGCTTCTAAACCTTTCACCGGCCCTCTGCCGTCCACCGAATTCTGCTCCATGGCTTCTAAACCTTTCCACTTTTTTCCACTTTTTTCCACTTTTATCCAGTTTTATGGTGGAAAAAGGTGGGAAAAGGTGGAAAAACGTGGAAGAAATTGGAAAAAGTGGAAAAAGTGGAAAAATGTGGGAAAATATGGGAAAAGGGTGGGGAAAAAAGTGGAAAAAGGAGTGGAAAAAACTGGAAAAAACTGGATAAAACTGGATATAACTCAACTCAACTCATCAACTCATCAACTCAACTCATCAACTCAACTCATCAACTCAACTCCTCAACTCACGGCCCTCTGCCGTCCACCGAATTCTGCTCCATGGCTTCTAAACCTTTCACCGGCCCTCTGCCGTCCACCGAATTCTGCTCCATGGCTTCTAAACCTTTCACCGGCCCTCTGCCGTCCACCGAATTCTGCTCCATGGCTTCTAAACCTTTCACCGGCCCTCTGCCGTCCACCGAATTCTGCTCCATGGCTTCTAAACCTTTCCAGTTTTTTCCACTTTTTTCCACTTTTATCCAGTTTTATGGTGGAAAAGGGTGGGAAAAGGTGGAAAAACGTGGAAGAAATTGGAAAAAGTGGAAAAAGTGGAAAAATGTGGGAAAATATGGGAAAAAGGTGGGAAAAAAAGTAGAAAAAGGAGTGGAAAAAAGTGGAAAAAACTGGATAAAACTGGATAAAACTCAACTCAACTCATCAACTCATCAACTCAACTCATCAACTCATCAACTCAACCCATCAACTCAACTCCTCAACTCACGGCCCTCTGCCGTCCACCGAATTCTGCTCCATGGCTTCTAAACCTTTCACCGGCCCTCTGCCGTCCACCGAATTCTGCTCCATGGCTTCTAAACCTTTCACCGGCCCTCTGCCGTCCACCGAATTCTGCTCCATGGCTTCTAAACCTTTCACCGGCCCTCTGCCGTCCACCGAATTCTGCTCCATGGCTTCTAAACCTTTCACCGGCCCTCTGCCGTCCACCGAATTCTGCTCCATGGCTTCTAAACCTTTCACCGGCCCTCTGCCGTCCACCGAATTCTGCTCCATGGCTTCTAAACCTTTCCAGTTTTTTCCAGTTTTTTCCACTTTTATCCAGTTTTATGGTGGAAAAAGGTGGGAAAAGGTGGAAAAACGTGGAAGAAATTGGAAAAAGTGGAAAAAGTGGAAAAATGTGGGAAAATATGGGAAAAAGGTGGGAAAAAAAGTAGAAAAAGGAGTGGAAAAAAGTGGAAAAAACTGGATAAAACTGGATAAAACTCAACTCAACTCATCAACTCATCAACTCAACTCATCAACTCATCAACTCAACCCATCAACTCAACTCCTCAACTCACGGCCCTCTGCCGTCCACCGAATTCTGCTCCATGGCTTCTAAACCTTTCACCGGCCCTCTGCCGTCCACCGAATTCTGCTCCATGGCTTCTAAACCTTTCACCGGCCCTCTGCCGTCCACCGAATTCTGCTCCATGGCTTCTAAACCTTTCACCGGCCCTCTGCCGTCCACCGAATTCTGCTCCATGGCTTCTAAACCTTTCACCGGCCCTCTGCCGTCCACCGAATTCTGCTCCATGGCTTCTAAACCTTTCACCGGCCCTCTGCCGTCCACCGAATTCTGCTCCATGGCTTCTAAACCTTTCACCGGCCCTCTGCCGTCCACCGAATTCTGCTCCATGGCTTCTAAACCTTTCCACTTTTTTCCACTTTTTTCCACTTTTATCCAGTTTTATGGTGGAAAAAGGTGGGAAAAGGTGGAAAAACGTGGAAGAAATTGGAAAAAGTGGAAAAAGTGGAAAAATGTGGGAAAATATGGGAAAAGGGTGGGGAAAAAAGTGGAAAAAGGAGTGGAAAAAACTGGAAAAAACTGGATAAAACTGGATATAACTCAACTCAACTCATCAACTCATCAACTCAACTCATCAACTCAACTCATCAACTCAACTCCTCAACTCACGGCCCTCTGCCGTCCACCGAATTCTGCTCCATGGCTTCTAAACCTTTCACCGGCCCTCTGCCGTCCACCGAATTCTGCTCCATGGCTTCTAAACCTTTCACCGGCCCTCTGCCGTCCACCGAATTCTGCTCCATGGCTTCTAAACCTTTCACCGGCCCTCTGCCGTCCACCGAATTCTGCTCCATGGCTTCTAAACCTTTCCAGTTTTTTCCACTTTTTTCCACTTTTATCCAGTTTTATGGTGGAAAAAGGTGGGAAAAAGTGGAAAAACGTGGAAGAAATTGGAAAAAGTGGAAAGAGTGGAAAAATGTGGGAAAATATGGGAAAAAGGTGGGAAAAAAGTAGAAAAAGGAGTGGAAAAAACTGGAAAAAACTGGATAAAACTGGATAAAACTCAACTCAACTCATCAACTCATCAACTCAACTCATCAACTCATCAACTCAACTCATCAACTCAACTCCTCAACTCACGGCCCTCTGCCGTCCACCGAATTCTGCTCCATGGCTTCTAAACCTTTCACCGGCCCTCTGCCGTCCACCGAATTCTGCTCCATGGCTTCTAAACCTTTCACCGGCCCTCTGCCGTCCACCGAATTCTGCTCCATGGCTTCTAAACCTTTCACCGGCCCTCTGCCGTCCACCGAATTCTGCTCCATGACTTCTAAACCTTTCACCGGCCCTCTGCCGTCCACCGAATTCTGCTCCATGGCTTCTAAACCTTTCACCGGCCCTCTGCCGTCCACCGAATTCTGCTCCATGGCTTCTAAACCTTTCACTGGCCCTCTGCCGCCCACCGAATTCTGCTCCATGGCTTCTAAACCTTTCACCGGCCCTCTGCCGTCCACCGAATTCTGCTCCATGGCTTCTAAACCTTTCACCGGCCCTCTGCCGTCCACCGAATTCTGCTCCATGGCTTCTAAACCTTTCACCGGCCCTCTGCCGTCCACCGAATTCTGCTCCATGGCTTCTAAACCTTTCACCGGCCCTCTGCCGTCCACCGAATTCTGCTCCATGGCTTCTAAACCTTTCACCGGCCCTCTGCCGTCCACCGAATTCTGCTCCATGGCTTCTAAACCTTTCACCGGCCCTCTGCCGTCCACCGAATTCTGCTCCATGGCTTCTAAACCTTTCACCGGCCCTCTGCCGTCCACCGAATTCTGCTCCATGGCTTCTAAACCTTTCACCGGCCCTCTGCCGTCCACCGAATTCTGCTCCATGGCTTCTAAACCTTTCCACTTTTTTCCACTTTTTTCCACTTTTATCCAGTTTTATGGTGGAAAAAGGTGGGAAAAGGTGGAAAAACGTGGAAGAAATTGGAAAAAGTGGAAAAAGTGGAAAAATTTGGGAAAATATGGGAAAAGGGTGGGGAAAAAAGTGGAAAAAGGAGTGGAAAAAAGTGGAAAAAACTGGATAAAACTGGATATAACTCAACTCAACTCATCAACTCTTCAACTCAACTCATCAACTCATCAACTCAACTCATCAACTCAACTCCTCAACTCACGGCCCTCTGCCGTCCACCGAATTCTGCTCCATGGCTTCTAAACCTTTCACCGGCCCTCTGCCGTCCACCGAATTCTGCTCCATGGCTTCTAAACCTTTCACCGGCCCTCTGCCGTCCACCGAATTCTGCTCCATGGCTTCTAAACCTTAACAGTTTTTTCCACTTTTTTCCACTTTTATCCAGTTTTATGGTGGAAAAAGGTGGGAAAAGGTGGGAAAACGTGGAAGAAATTGGAAAAAGTGGAAAAAGTGGAAAAATGTGGGAAAATGTGGGAAAAAGGTGGGAAAAAAAGTGGAAAAAGGAGTGGAAAAAACTGGAAAAAACTGGATACAACTGGATAAAACTCAACTCAACTCATCAACTCATCAACTCAACTCATCAACTCATCAACTCAACTCATCAACTCAACTCATCAACTCAACTCATTAACTCAACTCATCAACTCAACTCATCAACTCATCAACTCAACTCATCAACTCATCAACTCAACTCATCAACTCATCAACTCAACTCATCAACTCAACTCATCAACTCAACTCATCAACTCATCAACTCATCAACTCAACTCATCAACTCAACTCATCAACTCAACTCATCAACTCAACTCATCAACTCAACTCATTAACTCAACTCATCAATTCAACTCATCAACTCAACTCATCAACTCAACTCATCAACTCATCAACTCAACTCATCAACTCAACTCATCAACTCAACTCATCAACTCATCAACTCAACTCATCAACTCAACTCATCAACTCATCAACTCAACTCATCAACTCAACTCATCAACTCATCAACTCAACTCATCAACTCATCAACTCAACTCATCAACTCATCAACTCAACTCATCAACTCAACTCATCAACTCATCAACTCATCAACTCAACTCATCAACTCAACTCATCAACTCAACTCATCAACTTTTTCCACCTTTTTCCACCTTTTGAATTTTTTTCAGTTTTTTCCAGTTTTTCCACTTTTTTCCAGTTTTACCCAGTTTTATCCAGTTTTATCCTGTTTTTTTCCCACGTTTGTCCACCTTTTTTTCCCACATTTTTCCACTTTTTCCCTAAATAAACTCATCAACTCAACTCATCAACTCAACTCATCAACTCATCAACTCAACTCATCAATTCATCAACTCAACTCATCAACTCATCAACTCAACTCATCAACTCAACTCATCAACTCAACTCATCAACTCATCAACTCAACTCATCAACTCAACTCATCAACTCAACTCATCAACTCATCAACTCAACTCATCAACTCAACTCATCAACTCAACTCATCAACTCAACTCATCAACTCATCAACTCAACTCATCAACTCAACTCATCAACTCATCAACTCAACTCATCAACTCAACTCATCAACTCAACTCATCAACTCATCAACTCAACTCATCAACTCAACTCATCAACTCAACTCATCAACTCATCAACTCAACTCATCAACTCAACTCCTCAACTCACGGCCCTCTGCCGTCCACCGAATTCTGCTCCATGGCTTCTAAACCTTTCACCGGCCCTCTGCCGTCCACCGAATTCTGCTCCATGGCTTCTAAATCTTTCACCGGCCCTCTGCCGTCCACCGAATTCTGCTCCATGGCTTCTAAACCTTTCACCGGCCCTCTGCCGTCCACCGAATTCTGCTCCATGGCTTCTAAACCTTTAACCGGCCCTCTGCCGTCCACCGAATTCTGCTCCATGGCTTCTATACCTTTCACCGGCCCTCTGCCGTCCACCGAATTCTGCTCCATGGCTTCTAAACCTTTCACCGGCCCTCTGCCGTCCACCGAATTCTGCTCCATGGCTTCTAAACCTTTCACCGGCCCTCTGCCGTCCACCGAATTCTGCTCCATGGCTTCTAAACCTTTCCACTTTTTTCCACTTTTTTCCACTTTTATCCAGTTTTATGGTGGAAAAAGGTGGGAAAGGGTGGAAAAACGTGGAAGAAATTGAAAAAAGTGGGAAAAGTGGAAAAATTTGGGAAAATGTGGGAAAAAGGTGGGAAAAAAAGTGGAAAAAGGAGTGGATAAAAGTGGAAAAAACTGGATAAAACTGGATAAAACTCAACTCAACTCATCAACTCATCAACTCAACTCATCAACTCATCAACTCGACTCATCAACTCAACTCCTCAACTCACGGCCTTCTGCCGTCCACCGAATTCTGCTCCATGGCTTCTAAACCTTTCACCGGCCCTCTGCCGTCCACCGAATTCTGCTCCATGGCTTCTAAACCTTTCCACTTTTTTCCACTTTTTTCCAATTTTATCCAGTTTTATGGTGGAAAAAGGTGGGAAAAGGTGGAAAAACGTGGAAGAAATTGGAAAAAGTGGAAAAAGTGGAAAAAAGTGGGAAAATATGGGAAAAAGGTGGGGAAAAAAGTGGAAAAAGGAGTGGAAAAAAGTGGAAAAAAGTGGATAAAACTGGATATAACTCAACTCAACTCATCAACTCATCAACTCAACTCATCAACTCATCAACTCAACTCATCAACTCAACTCCTCAACTCACGGCCCTTTGCCGTCCACCGAATTCTGCTCCATGGCTTCTAAACCTTTCACCGGCCCTCTGCCGTCCACCGAATTCTGCTCCATGGCTTCTAAACCTTTCACCGGCCCTCTGCCGTCCACCGAATTCTGCTCCATGGCTTCTAAACCTTTCACCGGCCCTCTGCCGTCCACCGAATTCTGCTCCATGGCTTCTAAACCTTTCACCGGCCCTCTGCCGTCCACCGAATTCTGCTCCATGGCTTCTAAACCTTTCACCGGCCCTCTGCCGTCCACCGAATTCTGCTCCATGGCTTCTAAACCTTTCACCGGCCCTCTGCCGTCCACCGAATTCTGCTCCATGGCTTCTAAACCTTTCCACTTTTTTCCACTTTTTTCCACTTTTATCCAGTTTTATGGTGGAAAAAGGTGGGAAAAGGTGGAAAAACGTGGAAGAAATTGGAAAAAGTGGAAAAAGTGGAAAAATGTGGGAAAATATGGGAAAAGGTGGGAAAAAAGGTGGAAAAAGGAGTGGAAAAAAGTGGAAAAAAGTGGATAAAACTGGATATAACTCAACTCAACTCATCAACTCATCAACTCAACTCATCAACTCAACTCATCAACTCAACTCCTCAACTCACGGCCCTCTGCCGTCCACCGAATTCTGCTCCATGGCTTCTAAACCTTTCACCGGCCCTCTGCCGTCCACCGAATTCTGCTCCATGGCTTCTAAACCTTTCACCGGCCCTCTGCCGTCCACCGAATTCTGCTCCATGGCTTCTAAACCTTTCCAGTTTTTTCCAATTTTTTTCACTTTTATCGGGTTTTATGGTGGAAAAAGGTGGGAAAAGGTGGAAAAACGTGGAAGAAATTGAAAAAAGTGGGAAAATGTGGGAAAATGTGGGAAAAAGGAGTGGAAAAAAAGTGGAAAAAGGAGTGGAAAAAAGTGGAAAAAACTGGATAAAACTGGATAAAACTCAACTCAACTCATCAACTCATCAACTCAACTCATCAACTCATCAACTCAACTCATCAACTCAACTCCTCAACTCACGGCCTTCTGCCGTCCACCGAATTCTGCTCCATGGCTTCTAAACCTTTCACCGGCCCTCTGCCGTCCACCGAATTCTGCTCCATGGCTTCTAAACCTTTCACCGGCCCTCTGCCGTCCACCGAATTCTGCTCCATGGCTTCTAAACCTTTCACCGGCCCTCTGCCGTCCACCGAATTCTGCTCCATGGCTTCTAAACCTTTCACCGGCCCTCTGCCGTCCACCGAATTCTGCTCCATGGCTTCTAAACCTTTCACCGGCCCTCTGCCGTCCACCGAATTCTGCTCCATGGCTTCTAAACCTTTCACCGGCCCTCTGCCGTCCACCGAATTCTGCTCCATGGCTTCTAAACCTTTCACCGGCCCTCTGCCGTCCACCGAATTCTGCTCCATGGCTTCTAAACCTTTCACCGGCCCTCTGCCGTCCACCGAATTCTGCTCCATGGCTTCTAAACCTTTCACCGGCCCTCTGCCGTCCACCGAATTCTGCTCCATGGCTTCTAAACCTTTCACCGGCCCTCTGCCGTCCACCGAATTCTGCTCCATGGCTTCTAAACCTTTCACCGGCCCTCTGCCGTCCACCGAATTCTGCTCCATGGCTTCTAAACCTTTCCAGTTTTTTCCACTTTTTTCCACTTTTATCCAGTTTTATGGTGGAAAAAGGTGGGAAAAGGTGGGAAAACGTGGAAGAAATTGGAAAAATTGGAAAAAGTGGAAAAATGTGGGAAAATGTGGGAAAAAGGTGGGAAAAAAAGTGGAAAAAGGAGTGGAAAAAAGTGGAAAAAAGTGAATAAAACTGGATATAACTCAACTCAACTCATCAACTCATCAACTCAACTCATCAACTCATCAACTCAACTCATCAACTCAACTCCTCAACTCACGGCCCTCTGCCGTCCACCGAATTCTGCTCCATGGCTTCTAAACCTTTCACCGGCCCTCTGCCGTCCACCGAATTCTGCTCCATGGCTTCTAAACCTTTCCACTTTTTTCCACTTTTTTCCAATTTTATCCAGTTTTATGGTGGAAAAAGGTGGGAAAAGGTGGAAAAACGTGGAAGAAATTGGAAAAAGTGGAAAAAGTGGAAAAAAGTGGGAAAATATGGGAAAAAGGTGGGGAAAAAAGTGGAAAAAGGAGTGGAAAAAAGTGGAAAAAAGTGGATAAAACTGGATATAACTCAACTCAACTCATCAACTCATCAACTCAACTCATCAACTCATCAACTCAACTCATCAACTCAACTCCTCAACTCACGGCCCTTTGCCGTCCACCGAATTCTGCTCCATGGCTTCTAAACCTTTCACCGGCCCTCTGCCGTCCACCGAATTCTGCTCCATGGCTTCTAAACCTTTCACCGGCCCTCTGCCGTCCACCGAATTCTGCTCCATGACTTCTAAACCTTTCACCGGCCCTCTGCCGTCCACCGAATTCTGCTCCATGGCTTCTAAACCTTTCACCGGCCCTCTGCCGTCCACCGAATTCTGCTCCATGGCTTCTAAACCTTTCACCGGCCCTCTGCCGTCCACCGAATTCTGCTCCATGGCTTCTAAACCTTTCACCGGCCCTCTGCCGTCCACCGAATTCTGCTCCATGGCTTCTAAACCTTTCCACTTTTTTCCACTTTTTTCCACTTTTATCCAGTTTTATGGTGGAAAAAGGTGGGAAAAGGTGGAAAAACGTGGAAGAAATTGGAAAAAGTGGAAAAAGTGGAAAAATGTGGGAAAATATGGGAAAAGGTGGGAAAAAAGGTGGAAAAAGGAGTGGAAAAAAGTGGAAAAAAGTGGATAAAACTGGATATAACTCAACTCAACTCATCAACTCATCAACTCAACTCATCAACTCAACTCATCAACTCAACTCCTCAACTCACGGCCCTCTGCCGTCCACCGAATTCTGCTCCATGGCTTCTAAACCTTTCACCGGCCCTCTGCCGTCCACCGAATTCTGCTCCATGGCTTCTAAACCTTTCACCGGCCCTCTGCCGTCCACCGAATTCTGCTCCATGGCTTCTAAACCTTTCCAGTTTTTTCCAATTTTTTTCACTTTTATCGGGTTTTATGGTGGAAAAAGGTGGGAAAAGGTGGAAAAACGTGGAAGAAATTGAAAAAAGTGGGAAAATGTGGGAAAATGTGGGAAAAAGGAGTGGAAAAAAAGTGGAAAAAGGAGTGGAAAAAAGTGGAAAAAACTGGATAAAACTGGATAAAACTCAACTCAACTCATCAACTCATCAACTCAACTCATCAACTCATCAACTCAACTCATCAACTCAACTCCTCAACTCACGGCCTTCTGCCGTCCACCGAATTCTGCTCCATGGCTTCTAAACCTTTCACCGGCCCTCTGCCGTCCACCGAATTCTGCTCCATGGCTTCTAAACCTTTCACCGGCCCTCTGCCGTCCACCGAATTCTGCTCCATGGCTTCTAAACCTTTCACCGGCCCTCTGCCGTCCACCGAATTCTGCTCCATGGCTTCTAAACCTTTCACCGGCCCTCTGCCGTCCACCGAATTCTGCTCCATGGCTTCTAAACCTTTCACCGGCCCTCTGCCGTCCACCGAATTCTGCTCCATGGCTTCTAAACCTTTCACCGGCCCTCTGCCGTCCACCGAATTCTGCTCCATGGCTTCTAAACCTTTCACCGGCCCTCTGCCGTCCACCGAATTCTGCTCCATGGCTTCTAAACCTTTCACCGGCCCTCTGCCGTCCACCGAATTCTGCTCCATGGCTTCTAAACCTTTCCAGTTTTTTCCACTTTTTTCCACTTTTATCCAGTTTTATGGTGGAAAAAGGTGGGAAATGGTGGAAAAAACTGGATAAAACTGGATATAACTCAACTCAACTCATCAACTCATCAACTCAACTCATCAACTCAACTCATCAACTCAACTCCTCAACTCACGGCCCTCTGCCGTCTACCGAATTCTGCTCCATGGCTTCTAAACCTTTCACCGGCCCTCTGCCGTCCACCGAATTCTGCTCCATGGCTTCTAAACCTTTCACCGGCCCTCTGCCGTCCACCGAATTCTGCTCCATGGCTTCTAAACCTTTCCAGTTTTTTCCAATTTTTTTCACTTTTATCGGGTTTTATGGTGGAAAAAGGTGGGAAAAGGTGGAAAAACGTGGAAGAAATTGAAAAAAGTGGGAAAATGTGGGAAAAAGGAGTGGAAAAAAAGTGGAAAAAGGAGTGGAAAAAAGTGGAAAAAACTGGATAAAACTGGATAAAACTCAACTCAACTCATCAACTCATCAACTCAACTCATCAACTCATCAACTCAACTCATCAACTCAACTCCTCAACTCACGGCCTTCTGCCGTCCACCGAATTCTGCTCCATGGCTTCTAAACCTTTCACCGGCCCTCTGCCGTCCACCGAATTCTGCTCCATGGCTTCTAAACCTTTCACCGGCCCTCTGCCGTCCACCGAATTCTGCTCCATGGCTTCTAAACCTTTCACCGGCCCTCTGCCGTCCACCGAATTCTGCTCCATGGCTTCTAAACCTTTCACCGGCCCTCTGCCGTCCACCGAATTCTGCTCCATGGCTTCTAAACCTTTCACCGGCCCTCTGCCGTCCACCGAATTCTGCTCCATGGCTTCTAAACCTTTCACCGGCCCTCTGCCGTCCACCGAATTCTGCTCCATGGCTTCTAAACCTTTCACCGGCCCTCTGCCGTCCACCGAATTCTGCTCCATGGCTTCTAAACCTTTCCACTTTTTTCCACTTTTTTCCACTTTTATCCAGTTTTATGGTGGAAAAAGGTGGGAAAAGGTGGAAAAACGTGGAAGAAATTGGAAAAAGTGGAAAAAGTGGAAAAATTTGGGAAAATATGGGAAAAGGGTGGGGAAAAAAGTGGAAAAAACTGGATACAACTGGATATAACTCAACTCAACTCATCAACTCATCAACTCAACTCATCAACTCAACTCATCAACTCAACTCCTCAACTCACGGCCCTCTGCCGTCCACCGAATTCTGCTCCATGGCTTCTAAACCTTTCACCGGCCCTCTGCCGTCCACCGAATTCTGCTCCATGGCTTCTAAACCTTTCACCGGCCCTCTGCCGTCCACCGAATTCTGCTCCATGGCTTCTAAACCTTTCACCGGCCCTCTGCCGTCCACCGAATTCTGCTCCATGGCTTCTAAACCTTTCCAGTTTTTTCCACTTTTTTCCACTTTTATCCAGTTTTATGGTGGAAAAAGGTGGGAAAAGGTGGAAAAACGTGGAAGAAATTGGAAAAAGTGGAAAAAGTGGAAAAATGTGGGAAAATATGGGAAAAAGGTGGGAAAAAAGTAGAAAAAGGAGTGAAAAAAAGTGGAAAAAACTGGATAAAACTGGATAAAACTCAACTCAACTCATCAACTCATCAACTCAACTCATCAACTCATCAACTCAACTCATCAACTCAACTCCTCAACTCACGGCCCTCTGCCGTCCACCGAATTCTGCTCCATGGCTTCTAAACCTTTCACCGGCCCTCTGCCGTCCACCGAATTCTGCTCCATGGCTTCTAAACCTTTCACCGGCCCTCTGCCGTCCACCGAATTCTGCTCCATGGCTTCTAAACCTTTCACCGGCCCTCTGCCGTCCACCGAATTCTGCTCCATGGCTTCTAAACCTTTCACCGGCCCTCTGCCGTCCACCGAATTCTGCTCCATGGCTTCTAAACCTTTCACCGGCCCTCTGCCGTCCACCGAATTCTGCTCCATGGCTTCTAAACCTTTCCAGTTTTTTCCACTTTTTTCCACTTTTATCCAGTTTTATGGTGGAAAAAGGTGGGAAATGGTGGAAAAAACTGGATAAAACTGGATATAACTCAACTCAACTCATCAACTCATCAACTCAACTCATCAACTCAACTCATCAACTCAACTCCTCAACTCACGGCCCTCTGCCGTCCACCGAATTCTGCTCCATGGCTTCTAAACCTTTCGCCGGCCCTCTGCCGTCCACCGAATTCTGCTCCATGGCTTCTAAACCTTTCACCGGCCCTCTGCCGTCCACCGAATTCTGCTCCATGGCTTCTAAACCTTTCACCGGCCCTCTGCCGTCCACCGAATTCTGCTCCATGGCTTCTAAACCTTTCACCGGCCCTCTGCCGTCCACCGAATTCTGCTCCATGGCTTCTAAACCTTTCACCGGCCCTCTGCCGTCCACCGAATTCTGCTCCATGGCTTCTAAACCTTTCACCGGCCCTCTGCCGTCCACCGAATTCTGCTCCATGGCTTCTAAACCTTTCACCGGCCCTCTGCCGTCCACCGAATTCTGCTCCATGGCTTCTAAACCTTTCACCGGCCCTCTGCCGTCCACCGAATTCTGCTCCATGGCTTCTAAACCTTTCCAGTTTTTTCCACTTTTTTCCACTTTTATCCAGTTTTATGGTGGAAAAAGGTGGGAAATGGTGGAAAAAACTGGATAAAACTGGATATAACTCAACTCAACTCATCAACTCATCAACTCAACTCATCAACTCAACTCATCAACTCAACTCCTCAACTCACGGCCCTCTGCCGTCCACCGAATTCTGCTCCATGGCTTCTAAACCTTTCACCGGCCCTCTGCCGTCCACCGAATTCTGCTCCATGGCTTCTAAACCTTTCACCGGCCCTCTGCCGTCCACCGAATTCTGCTCCATGGCTTCTAAACCTTTCCAGTTTTTTCCAATTTTTTTCACTTTTATCGGGTTTTATGGTGGAAAAAGGTGGGAAAAGGTGGAAAAACGTGGAAGAAATTGAAAAAAGTGGGAAAATGTGGGAAAATGTGGGAAAAAGGAGTGGAAAAAAAGTGGAAAAAGGAGTGGAAAAAAGTGGAAAAAACTGGATAAAACTGGATAAAACTCAACTCAACTCATCAACTCATCAACTCATCAACTCATCAACTCAACTCATCAACTCAACTCCTCAACTCACGGCCTTCTGCCGTCCACCGAATTCTGCTCCATGGCTTCTAAACCTTTCACCGGCCCTCTGCCGTCCACCGAATTCTGCTCCATGGCTTCTAAACCTTTCACCGGCCCTCTGCCGTCCACCGAATTCTGCTCCATGGCTTCTAAACCTTTCACCGGCCCTCTGCCGTCCACCGAATTCTGCTCCATGGCTTCTAAACCTTTCACCGGCCCTCTGCCGTCCACCGAATTCTGCTCCATGGCTTCTAAACCTTTCACCGGCCCTCTGCCGTCCACCGAATTCTGCTCCATGGCTTCTAAACCTTTCACCGGCCCTCTGCCGTCCACCGAATTCTGCTCCATGGCTTCTAAACCTTTCCACTTTTTTCCACTTTTTTCCACTTTTATCCAGTTTTATGGTGGAAAAAGGTGGGAAAAGGTGGAAAAACGTGGAAGAAATTGGAAAAAGTGGAAAAAGTGGAAAATTTTGGGAAAATATGGGAAAAGGGTGGGGAAAAAAGTGGAAAAAAGTGGAAAAAAGTGGAAAAAACTGGATAAAACTGGATATAACTCAACTCAACTCATCAACTCATCAACTCAACTCATCAACTCAACTCATCAACTCAACTCCTCAACTCACGGCCCTCTGCCGTCCACCGAATTCTGCTCCATGGCTTCTAAACCTTTCACCGGCCCTCTGCCGTCCACCGAATTCTGCTCCATGGCTTCTAAACCTTTCACCGGCCCTCTGCCGTCCACCGAATTCTGCTCCATGGCTTCTAAACCTTTCACCGGCCCTCTGCCGTCCACCGAATTCTGCTCCATGGCTTCTAAACCTTTCCAGTTTTTTCCACTTTTTTCCACTTTTATCCAGTTTTATGGTGGAAAAAGGTGGGAAAAGGTGGAAAAACGTGGAAGAAATTGGAAAAAGTGGAAAAAGTGGAAAAATTTGGGAAAATATGGGAAAAAGGTGGGAAAAAAGTAGAAAAAGGAGTGAAAAAAAGTGGAAAAAACTGGATAAAACTGGATAAAACTCAACTCAACTCATCAACTCATCAACTCAACTCATCAACTCATCAACTCAACTCATCAACTCAACTCCTCAACTCACGGCCCTCTGCCGTCCACCGAATTCTGCTCCATGGCTTCTAAACCTTTCACCGGCCCTCTGCCGTCCACCGAATTCTGCTCCATGGCTTCTAAACCTTTCACCGGCCCTCTGCCGTCCACCGAATTCTGCTCCATGGCTTCTAAACCTTTCACCGGCCCTCTGCCGTCCACCGAATTCTGCTCCATGGCTTCTAAACCTTTCACCGGCCCTCTGCCGTCCACCGAATTCTGCTCCATGGCTTCTAAACCTTTCACCGGCCCTCTGCCGTCCACCGAATTCTGCTCCATGGCTTCTAAACCTTTCCAGTTTTTTCCAATTTTTTTCACTTTTATCGGGTTTTATGGTGGAAAAAGGTGGGAAAAGGTGGAAAAACGTGGAAGAAATTGAAAAAAGTGGGAAAATGTGGGAAAATGTGGGAAAAAGGAGTGGAAAAAAAGTGGAAAAAGGAGTGGAAAAAAGTGGAAAAAACTGGATAAAACTGGATAAAACTCAACTCAACTCATCAACTCATCAACTCAACTCATCAACTCATCAACTCAACTCATCAACTCAACTCCTCAACTCACGGCCTTCTGCCGTCCACCGAATTCTGCTCCATGGCTTCTAAACCTTTCACCGGCCCTCTGCCGTCCACCGAATTCTGCTCCATGGCTTCTAAACCTTTCACCGGCCCTCTGCCGTCCACCGAATTCTGCTCCATGGCTTCTAAACCTTTCACCGGCCCTCTGCCGTCCACCGAATTCTGCTCCATGGCTTCTAAACCTTTCACCGGCCCTCTGCCGTCCACCGAATTCTGCTCCATGGCTTCTAAACCTTTCACCGGCCCTCTGCCGTCCACCGAATTCTGCTCCATGGCTTCTAAACCTTTCACCGGCCCTCTGCCGTCCACCGAATTCTGCTCCATGGCTTCTAAACCTTTCACCGGCCCTCTGCCGTCCACCGAATTCTGCTCCATGGCTTCTAAACCTTTCCAGTTTTTTCCACTTTTTTCCACTTTTATCCAGTTTTATGGTGGAAAAAGGTGGGAAATGGTGGAAAAAACTGGATAAAACTGGATATAACTCAACTCAACTCATCAACTCATCAACTCAACTCATCAACTCAACTCATCAACTCAACTCCTCAACTCACGGCCCTCTGCCGTCCACCGAATTCTGCTCCATGGCTTCTAAACCTTTCACCGGCCCTCTGCCGTCCACCGAATTCTGCTCCATGGCTTCTAAACCTTTCACCGGCCCTCTGCCGTCCACCGAATTCTGCTCCATGGCTTCTAAACCTTTCCAGTTTTTTCCAATTTTTTTCACTTTTATCGGGTTTTATGGTGGAAAAAGGTGGGAAAAGGTGGAAAAACGTGGAAGAAATTGAAAAAAGTGGGAAAATGTGGGAAAAAGGAGTGGAAAAAAAGTGGAAAAAGGAGTGGAAAAAAGTGGAAAAAACTGGATAAAACTGGATAAAACTCAACTCAACTCATCAACTCATCAACTCAACTCATCAACTCATCAACTCAACTCATCAACTCAACTCCTCAACTCACGGCCTTCTGCCGTCCACCGAATTCTGCTCCATGGCTTCTAAACCTTTCACCGGCCCTCTGCCGTCCACCGAATTCTGCTCCATGGCTTCTAAACCTTTCACCGGCCCTCTGCCGTCCACCGAATTCTGCTCCATGGCTTCTAAACCTTTCACCGGCCCTCTGCCGTCCACCGAATTCTGCTCCATGGCTTCTAAACCTTTCACCGGCCCTCTGCCGTCCACCGAATTCTGCTCCATGGCTTCTAAACCTTTCACCGGCCCTCTGCCGTCCACCGAATTCTGCTCCATGGCTTCTAAACCTTTCACCGGCCCTCTGCCGTCCACCGAATTCTGCTCCATGGCTTCTAAACCTTTCACCGGCCCTCTGCCGTCCACCGAATTCTGCTCCATGGCTTCTAAACCTTTCCACTTTTTTCCACTTTTTTCCACTTTTATCCAGTTTTATGGTGGAAAAAGGTGGGAAAAGGTGGAAAAACGTGGAAGAAATTGGAAAAAGTGGAAAAAGTGGAAAAATTTGGGAAAATATGGGAAAAGGGTGGGGAAAAAAGTGGAAAAAGGAGTGGAAAAAAGTGGAAAAAACTGGATACAACTGGATATAACTCAACTCAACTCATCAACTCATCAACTCAACTCATCAACTCAACTCATCAACTCAACTCCTCAACTCACGGCCCTCTGCCGTCCACCGAATTCTGCTCCATGGCTTCTAAACCTTTCACCGGCCCTCTGCCGTCCACCGAATTCTGCTCCATGGCTTCTAAACCTTTCACCGGCCCTCTGCCGTCCACCGAATTCTGCTCCATGGCTTCTAAACCTTTCACCGGCCCTCTGCCGTCCACCGAATTCTGCTCCATGGCTTCTAAACCTTTCCAGTTTTTTCCAGTTTTTTCCACTTTTATCCAGTTTTATGGTGGAAAAAGGTGGGAAAAGGTGGAAAAACGTGGAAGAAATTGGAAAAAGTGGAAAAAGTGGAAAAATGTGGGAAAATATGGGAAAAAGGTGGGAAAAAAGTAGAAAAAGGAGTGAAAAAAAGTGGAAAAAACTGGATAAAACTGGATAAAACTCAACTCAACTCATCAACTCATCAACTCAACTCATCAACTCATCAACTCAACTCATCAACTCAACTCCTCAACTCACGGCCCTCTGCCGTCCACCGAATTCTGCTCCATGGCTTCTAAACCTTTCACCGGCCCTCTGCCGTCCACCGAATTCTGCTCCATGGCTTCTAAACCTTTCACCGGCCCTCTGCCGTCCACCGAATTCTGCTCCATGGCTTCTAAACCTTTCACCGGCCCTCTGCCGTCCACCGAATTCTGCTCCATGGCTTCTAAACCTTTCACCGGCCCTCTGCCGTCCACCGAATTCTGCTCCATGGCTTCTAAACCTTTCACCGGCCCTCTGCCGTCCACCGAATTCTGCTCCATGGCTTCTAAACCTTTCCAGTTTTTTCCACTTTTTTCCACTTTTATCCAGTTTTATGGTGGAAAAAGGTGGGAAATGGTGGAAAAAACTGGATAAAACTGGATATAACTCAACTCAACTCATCAACTCATCAACTCAACTCATCAACTCAACTCATCAACTCAACTCCTCAACTCACGGCCCTCTGCCGTCCACCGAATTCTGCTCCATGGCTTCTAAACCTTTCACCGGCCCTCTGCCGTCCACCGAATTCTGCTCCATGGCTTCTAAACCTTTCACCGGCCCTCTGCCGTCCACCGAATTCTGCTCCATGGCTTCTAAACCTTTCACCGGCCCTCTGCCGTCCACCGAATTCTGCTCCATGGCTTCTAAACCTTTCACCGGCCCTCTGCCGTCCACCGAATTCTGCTCCATGGCTTCTAAACCTTTCACCGGCCCTCTGCCGTCCACCGAATTCTGCTCCATGGCTTCTAAACCTTTCACCGGCCCTCTGCCGTCCACCGAATTCTGCTCCATGGCTTCTAAACCTTTCACCGGCCCTCTGCCGTCCACCGAATTCTGCTCCATGGCTTCTAAACCTTTCCAGTTTTTTCCACTTTTTTCCACTTTTATCCAGTTTTATGGTGGAAAAAGGTGGGAAATGGTGGAAAAAACTGGATAAAACTGGATATAACTCAACTCAACTCATCAACTCATCAACTCAACTCATCAACTCAACTCATCAACTCAACTCCTCAACTCACGGCCCTCTGCCGTCCACCGAATTCTGCTCCATGGCTTCTAAACCTTTCACCGGCCCTCTGCCGTCCACCGAATTCTGCTCCATGGCTTCTAAACCTTTCACCGGCCCTCTGCCGTCCACCGAATTCTGCTCCATGGCTTCTAAACCTTTCCAGTTTTTTCCAATTTTTTTCACTTTTATCGGGTTTTATGGTGGAAAAAGGTGGGAAAAGGTGGAAAAACGTGGAAGAAATTGAAAAAAGTGGGAAAATGTGGGAAAATGTGGGAAAAAGGAGTGGAAAAAAAGTGGAAAAAGGAGTGGAAAAAAGTGGAAAAAACTGGATAAAACTGGATAAAACTCAACTCAACTCATCAACTCATCAACTCATCAACTCATCAACTCAACTCATCAACTCAACTCCTCAACTCACGGCCTTCTGCCGTCCACCGAATTCTGCTCCATGGCTTCTAAACCTTTCACCGGCCCTCTGCCGTCCACCGAATTCTGCTCCATGGCTTCTAAACCTTTCACCGGCCCTCTGCCGTCCACCGAATTCTGCTCCATGGCTTCTAAACCTTTCACCGGCCCTCTGCCGTCCACCGAATTCTGCTCCATGGCTTCTAAACCTTTCACCGGCCCTCTGCCGTCCACCGAATTCTGCTCCATGGCTTCTAAACCTTTCACCGGCCCTCTGCCGTCCACCGAATTCTGCTCCATGGCTTCTAAACCTTTCACCGGCCCTCTGCCGTCCACCGAATTCTGCTCCATGGCTTCTAAACCTTTCCACTTTTTTCCACTTTTTTCCACTTTTATCCAGTTTTATGGTGGAAAAAGGTGGGAAAAGGTGGAAAAACGTGGAAGAAATTGGAAAAAGTGGAAAAAGTGGAAAATTTTGGGAAAATATGGGAAAAGGGTGGGGAAAAAAGTGGAAAAAAGTGGAAAAAAGTGGAAAAAACTGGATAAAACTGGATATAACTCAACTCAACTCATCAACTCATCAACTCAACTCATCAACTCAACTCATCAACTCAACTCCTCAACTCACGGCCCTCTGCCGTCCACCGAATTCTGCTCCATGGCTTCTAAACCTTTCACCGGCCCTCTGCCGTCCACCGAATTCTGCTCCATGGCTTCTAAACCTTTCACCGGCCCTCTGCCGTCCACCGAATTCTGCTCCATGGCTTCTAAACCTTTCACCGGCCCTCTGCCGTCCACCGAATTCTGCTCCATGGCTTCTAAACCTTTCCAGTTTTTTCCACTTTTTTCCACTTTTATCCAGTTTTATGGTGGAAAAAGGTGGGAAAAGGTGGAAAAACGTGGAAGAAATTGGAAAAAGTGGAAAAAGTGGAAAAATTTGGGAAAATATGGGAAAAAGGTGGGAAAAAAGTAGAAAAAGGAGTGAAAAAAAGTGGAAAAAACTGGATAAAACTGGATAAAACTCAACTCAACTCATCAACTCATCAACTCAACTCATCAACTCATCAACTCAACTCATCAACTCAACTCCTCAACTCACGGCCCTCTGCCGTCCACCGAATTCTGCTCCATGGCTTCTAAACCTTTCACCGGCCCTCTGCCGTCCACCGAATTCTGCTCCATGGCTTCTAAACCTTTCACCGGCCCTCTGCCGTCCACCGAATTCTGCTCCATGGCTTCTAAACCTTTCACCGGCCCTCTGCCGTCCACCGAATTCTGCTCCATGGCTTCTAAACCTTTCACCGGCCCTCTGCCGTCCACCGAATTCTGCTCCATGGCTTCTAAACCTTTCACCGGCCCTCTGCCGTCCATCGAATTCTGCTCCATGGCTTCTAAACCTTTCCAGTTTTTTCCACTTTTTTCCACTTTTATCCAGTTTTATGGTGGAAAAAGGTGGGAAATGGTGGAAAAAACTGGATAAAACTGGATATAACTCAACTCAACTCATCAACTCATCAACTCAACTCATCAACTCAACTCATCAACTCAACTCCTCAACTCACGGCCCTCTGCCGTCCACCGAATTCTGCTCCATGGCTTCTAAACCTTTCACCGGCCCTCTGCCGTCCACCGAATTCTGCTCCATGGCTTCTAAACCTTTCACCGGCCCTCTGCCGTCCACCGAATTCTGCTCCATGGCTTCTAAACCTTTCCAGTTTTTTCCAATTTTTTTCACTTTTATCTGGTTTTATGGTGGAAAAAGGTGGGAAAAGGTGGAAAAACGTGGAAGAAATTGAAAAAAGTGGGAAAATGTGGGAAAATGTGGGAAAAAGGAGTGGAAAAAAAGTGGAAAAAGGAGTGGAAAAAAGTGGAAAAAACTGGATAAAACTGGATAAAACTCAACTCAACTCATCAACTCATCAACTCAACTCATCAACTCATCAACTCAACTCATCAACTCAACTCCTCAACTCACGGCCTTCTGCCGTCCACCGAATTCTGCTCCATGGCTTCTAAACCTTTCACCGGCCCTCTGCCGTCCACCGAATTCTGCTCCATGGCTTCTAAACCTTTCACCGGCCCTCTGCCGTCCACCGAATTCTGCTCCATGGCTTCTAAACCTTTCACCGGCCCTCTGCCGTCCACCGAATTCTGCTCCATGGCTTCTAAACCTTTCACCGGCCCTCTGCCGTCCACCGAATTCTGCTCCATGGCTTCTAAACCTTTCACCGGCCCTCTGCCGTCCACCGAATTCTGCTCCATGGCTTCTAAACCTTTCACCGGCCCTCTGCCGTCCACCGAATTCTGCTCCATGGCTTCTAAACCTTTCACCGGCCCTCTGCCGTCCACCGAATTCTGCTCCATGGCTTCTAAACCTTTCCACTTTTTTCCACTTTTTTCCACTTTTATCCAGTTTTATGGTGGAAAAAGGTGGGAAAAGGTGGAAAAACGTAGAAGAAATTGGAAAAAGTGGAAAAAGTGGAAACATTTGGGAAAATATGGGAAAAGGGTGGGGAAAAAAGTGGAAAAAGGAGTGGAAAAAAGTGGAAAAAACTGGATAAAACTGGATATAACTCAACTCAACTCATCAACTCATCAACTCAACTCATCAACTCAACTCATCAACTCAACTCCTCAACTCACGGCCCTCTGCCGTCCACCGAATTCTGCTCCATGGCTTCTAAACCTTTCACCGGCCCTCTGCCGTCCACCGAATTCTGCTCCATGGCTTCTAAACCTTTCACCGGCCCTCTGCCGTCCACCGAATTCTGCTCCATGGCTTCTAAACCTTTCACCGGCCCTCTGCCGTCCACCGAATTCTGCTCCATGGCTTCTAAACCTTTCCAGTTTTTTCCACTTTTTTCCACTTTTATCCAGTTTTATGGTGGAAAAAGGTGGGAAAAGGTGGAAAAACGTGGAAGAAATTGGAAAAAGTGGAAAAAGTGGAAAAATGTGGGAAAATATGGGAAAAAGGTGGGAAAAAAGTAGAAAAAGGAGTGAAAAAAAGTGGAAAAAACTGGATAAAACGGGACAAAACTCAACTCAACTCATCAACTCATCAACTCAACTCATCAACTCATCAACTCAACTCATCAACTCAACTCCTCAACTCACGGCCCTCTGCCGTCCACCGAATTCTGCTCCATGGCTTCTAAACCTTTCACCGGCCCTCTGCCGTCCACCGAATTCTGCTCCATGGCTTCTAAACCTTTCACCGGCCCTCTGCCGTCCACCGAATTCTGCTCCATGGCTTCTAAACCTTTCACCGGCCCTCTGCCGTCCACCGAATTCTGCTCCATGGCTTCTAAACCTTTCACCGGCCCTCTGCCGTCCACCGAATTCTGCTCCATGGCTTCTAAACCTTTCACCGGCCCTCTGCCGTCCACCGAATTCTGCTCCATGGCTTCTAAACCTTTCACCGGCCCTCTGCCGTCCACCGAATTCTGCTCCATGGCTTCTAAACCTTTCACCGGCCCTCTGCCGTCCACCGAATTCTGCTCCATGGCTTCTAAACCTTTCCAGTTTTTTCCACTTTTTTCCACTTTTATCCAGTTTTATGGTGGAAAAGGGTGGGAAAAGGTGGAAAAACGTGGAAGAAATTGGAAAAAGTGGAAAAAGTGGAAAAATGTGGGAAAATATGGGAAAAAGGTGGGAAAAAAAGTAGAAAAAGGAGTGGAAAAAAGTGGAAAAAACTGGATAAAACTGGATAAAACTCAACTCAACTCATCAACTCATCAACTCAACTCATCAACTCATCAACTCAACCCATCAACTCAACTCCTCAACTCACGGCCCTCTGCCGTCCACCGAATTCTGCTCCATGGCTTCTAAACCTTTCACCGGCCCTCTGCCGTCCACCGAATTCTGCTCCATGGCTTCTAAACCTTTCACCGGCCCTCTGCCGTCCACCGAATTCTGCTCCATGGCTTCTAAACCTTTCACCGGCCCTCTGCCGTCCACCGAATTCTGCTCCATGGCTTCTAAACCTTTCACCGGCCCTCTGCCGTCCACCGAATTCTGCTCCATGGCTTCTAAACCTTTCACCGGCCCTCTGCCGTCCACCGAATTCTGCTCCATGGCTTCTAAACCTTTCCAGTTTTTTCCAGTTTTTTCCACTTTTATCCAGTTTTATGGTGGAAAAAGGTGGGAAAAGGTGGAAAAACGTGGAAGAAATTGGAAAAAGTGGAAAAAGTGGAAAAATGTGGGAAAATATGGGAAAAAGGTGGGAAAAAAAGTAGAAAAAGGAGTGGAAAAAAGTGGAAAAAAGTGGATAAAACTGGATAAAACTCAACTCAACTCATCAACTCATCAACTCAACTCATCAACTCATCAACTCAACCCATCAACTCAACTCCTCAACTCACGGCCCTCTGCCGTCCACCGAATTCTGCTCCATGGCTTCTAAACCTTTCACCGGCCCTCTGCCGTCCACCGAATTCTGCTCCATGGCTTCTAAACCTTTCACCGGCCCTCTGCCGTCCACCGAATTCTGCTCCATGGCTTCTAAACCTTTCACCGGCCCTCTGCCGTCCACCGAATTCTGCTCCATGGCTTCTAAACCTTTCACCGGCCCTCTGCCGTCCACCGAATTCTGCTCCATGGCTTCTAAACCTTTCACCGGCCCTCTGCCGTCCACCGAATTCTGCTCCATGGCTTCTAAACCTTTCACCGGCCCTCTGCCGTCCACCGAATTCTGCTCCATGGCTTCTAAACCTTTCACCGGCCCTCTGCCGTCCACCGAATTCTGCTCCATGGCTTCTAAACCTTTCCACTTTTTTCCACTTTTTTCCACTTTTATCCAGTTTTATGGTGGAAAAAGGTGGGAAAAGGTGGAAAAACGTGGAAGAAATTGGAAAAAGTGGAAAAAGTGGAAAAATGTGGGAAAATATGGGAAAAGGGTGGGGAAAAAAGTGGAAAAAGGAGTGGAAAAAACTGGAAAAAACTGGATAAAACTGGATATAACTCAACTCAACTCATCAACTCATCAACTCAACTCATCAACTCAACTCATCAACTCAACTCCTCAACTCACGGCCCTCTGCCGTCCACCGAATTCTGCTCCATGGCTTCTAAACCTTTCACCGGCCCTCTGCCGTCCACCGAATTCTGCTCCATGGCTTCTAAACCTTTCACCGGCCCTCTGCCGTCCACCGAATTCTGCTCCATGGCTTCTAAACCTTTCACCGGCCCTCTGCCGTCCACCGAATTCTGCTCCATGGCTTCTAAACCTTTCCAGTTTTTTCCACTTTTTTCCACTTTTATCCAGTTTTATGGTGGAAAAGGGTGGGAAAAGGTGGAAAAACGTGGAAGAAATTGGAAAAAGTGGAAAAAGTGGAAAAATGTGGGAAAATATGGGAAAAAGGTGGGAAAAAAAGTAGAAAAAGGAGTGGAAAAAAGTGGAAAAAACTGGATAAAACTGGATAAAACTCAACTCAACTCATCAACTCATCAACTCAACTCATCAACTCATCAACTCAACCCATCAACTCAACTCCTCAACTCACGGCCCTCTGCCGTCCACCGAATTCTGCTCCATGGCTTCTAAACCTTTCACCGGCCCTCTGCCGTCCACCGAATTCTGCTCCATGGCTTCTAAACCTTTCACCGGCCCTCTGCCGTCCACCGAATTCTGCTCCATGGCTTCTAAACCTTTCACCGGCCCTCTGCCGTCCACCGAATTCTGCTCCATGGCTTCTAAACCTTTCACCGGCCCTCTGCCGTCCACCGAATTCTGCTCCATGGCTTCTAAACCTTTCACCGGCCCTCTGCCGTCCACCGAATTCTGCTCCATGGCTTCTAAACCTTTCCAGTTTTTTCCAGTTTTTTCCACTTTTATCCAGTTTTATGGTGGAAAAAGGTGGGAAAAGGTGGAAAAACGTGGAAGAAATTGGAAAAAGTGGAAAAAGTGGAAAAATGTGGGAAAATATGGGAAAAAGGTGGGAAAAAAAGTAGAAAAAGGAGTGGAAAAAAGTGGAAAAAACTGGATAAAACTGGATAAAACTCAACTCAACTCATCAACTCATCAACTCAACTCATCAACTCATCAACTCAACCCATCAACTCAACTCCTCAACTCACGGCCCTCTGCCGTCCACCGAATTCTGCTCCATGGCTTCTAAACCTTTCACCGGCCCTCTGCCGTCCACCGAATTCTGCTCCATGGCTTCTAAACCTTTCACCGGCCCTCTGCCGTCCACCGAATTCTGCTCCATGGCTTCTAAACCTTTCACCGGCCCTCTGCCGTCCACCGAATTCTGCTCCATGGCTTCTAAACCTTTCACCGGCCCTCTGCCGTCCACCGAATTCTGCTCCATGGCTTCTAAACCTTTCACCGGCCCTCTGCCGTCCACCGAATTCTGCTCCATGGCTTCTAAACCTTTCACCGGCCCTCTGCCGTCCACCGAATTCTGCTCCATGGCTTCTAAACCTTTCCACTTTTTTCCACTTTTTTCCACTTTTATCCAGTTTTATGGTGGAAAAAGGTGGGAAAAGGTGGAAAAACGTGGAAGAAATTGGAAAAAGTGGAAAAAGTGGAAAAATGTGGGAAAATATGGGAAAAGGGTGGGGAAAAAAGTGGAAAAAGGAGTGGAAAAAACTGGAAAAAACTGGATAAAACTGGATATAACTCAACTCAACTCATCAACTCATCAACTCAACTCATCAACTCAACTCATCAACTCAACTCCTCAACTCACGGCCCTCTGCCGTCCACCGAATTCTGCTCCATGGCTTCTAAACCTTTCACCGGCCCTCTGCCGTCCACCGAATTCTGCTCCATGGCTTCTAAACCTTTCACCGGCCCTCTGCCGTCCACCGAATTCTGCTCCATGGCTTCTAAACCTTTCACCGGCCCTCTGCCGTCCACCGAATTCTGCTCCATGGCTTCTAAACCTTTCACCGGCCCTCTGCCGTCCACCGAATTCTGCTCCATGGCTTCTAAACCTTTCACCGGCCCTCTGCCGTCCACCGAATTCTGCTCCATGGCTTCTAAACCTTTCACTGGCCCTCTGCCGCCCACCGAATTCTGCTCCATGGCTTCTAAACCTTTCACCGGCCCTCTGCCGTCCACCGAATTCTGCTCCATGGCTTCTAAACCTTTCACCGGCCCTCTGCCGTCCACCGAATTCTGCTCCATGGCTTCTAAACCTTTCACCGGCCCTCTGCCGTCCACCGAATTCTGCTCCATGGCTTCTAAACCTTTCACCGGCCCTCTGCCGTCCACCGAATTCTGCTCCATGGCTTCTAAACCTTTCACCGGCCCTCTGCCGTCCACCGAATTCTGCTCCATGGCTTCTAAACCTTTCACCGGCCCTCTGCCGTCCACCGAATTCTGCTCCATGGCTTCTAAACCTTTCACCGGCCCTCTGCCGTCCACCGAATTCTGCTCCATGGCTTCTAAACCTTTCACCGGCCCTCTGCCGTCCACCGAATTCTGCTCCATGGCTTCTAAACCTTTCCACTTTTTTCCACTTTTTTCCACTTTTATCCAGTTTTATGGTGGAAAAAGGTGGGAAAAGGTGGAAAAACGTGGAAGAAATTGGAAAAAGTGGAAAAAGTGGAAAAATTTGGGAAAATATGGGAAAAGGGTGGGGAAAAAAGTGGAAAAAGGAGTGGAAAAAAGTGGAAAAAACTGGATAAAACTGGATATAACTCAACTCAACTCATCAACTCTTCAACTCAACTCATCAACTCATCAACTCAACTCATCAACTCAACTCCTCAACTCACGGCCCTCTGCCGTCCACCGAATTCTGCTCCATGGCTTCTAAACCTTTCACCGGCCCTCTGCCGTCCACCGAATTCTGCTCCATGGCTTCTAAACCTTTCACCGGCCCTCTGCCGTCCACCGAATTCTGCTCCATGGCTTCTAAACCTTAACAGTTTTTTCCACTTTTTTCCACTTTTATCCAGTTTTATGGTGGAAAAAGGTGGGAAAAGGTGGGAAAACGTGGAAGAAATTGGAAAAAGTGGAAAAAGTGGAAAAATGTGGGAAAATGTGGGAAAAAGGTGGGAAAAAAAGTGGAAAAAGGAGTGGAAAAAACTGGAAAAAACTGGATAAAACTGGATAAAACTCAACTCAACTCATCAACTCATCAACTCAACTCATCAACTCATCAACTCAACTCATCAACTCAACTCATCAACTCAACTCATTAACTCAACTCATCAACTCAACTCATCAACTCATCAACTCAACTCATCAACTCATCAACTCAACTCATCAACTCATCAACTCAACTCATCAACTCAACTCATCAACTCAACTCATCAACTCATCAACTCATCAACTCAACTCATCAACTCAACTCATCAACTCAACTCATCAACTCAACTCATCAACTCAACTCATTAACTCAACTCATCAATTCAACTCATCAACTCAACTCATCAACTCAACTCATCAACTCATCAACTCAACTCATCAACTCAACTCATCAACTCAACTCATCAACTCATCAACTCAACTCATCAACTCAACTCATCAACTCATCAACTCAACTCATCAACTCAACTCATCAACTCATCAACTCAACTCATCAACTCAACTCATCAACTCATCAACTCAACTCATCAACTCATCAACTCAACTCATCAACTCAACTCATCAACTCATCAACTCATCAACTCAACTCATCAACTCAACTCATCAACTCAACTCATCAACTTTTTCCACCTTTTTCCACCTTTTGAATTTTTTCCAGTTTTTTCCAGTTTTTCCAGTTTTTTCCAGTTTTACCCAGTTTTATCCAGTTTTATCCTGTTTTTTTCCCACGTTTGTCCACCTTTTTTTCCCACATTTTTCCACTTTTTCCCTAAATAAACTCATCAACTCAACTCATCAACTCAACTCATCAACTCATCAACTCAACTCATCAATTCATCAACTCAACTCATCAACTCATCAACTCAACTCATCAACTCAACTCATCAACTCAACTCATCAACTCATCAACTCAACTCATCAACTCAACTCATCAACTCAACTCATCAACTCATCAACTCAACTCATCAACTCAACTCATCAACTCAACTCCTCAACTCACGGCCCTCTGCCGTCCACCGAATTCTGCTCCATGGCTTCTAAACCTTTCACCGGCCCTCTGCCGTCCACCGAATTCTGCTCCATGGCTTCTAAATCTTTCACCGGCCCTCTGCCGTCCACCGAATTCTGCTCCATGGCTTCTAAACCTTTCACCGGCCCTCTGCCGTCCACCGAATTCTGCTCCATGGCTTCTAAACCTTTAACCGGCCCTCTGCCGTCCACCGAATTCTGCTCCATGGCTTCTATACCTTTCACCGGCCCTCTGCCGTCCACCGAATTCTGCTCCATGGCTTCTAAACCTTTCACCGGCCCTCTGCCGTCCACCGAATTCTGCTCCATGGCTTCTAAACCTTTCACCGGCCCTCTGCCGTCCACCGAATTCTGCTCCATGGCTTCTAAACCTTTCCACTTTTTTCCACTTTTTTCCACTTTTATCCAGTTCTATGGTGGAAAAAGGTGGGAAAGGGTGGAAAAACGTGGAAGAAATTGAAAAAAGTGGGAAAAGTGGAAAAATTTGGGAAAATGTGGGAAAAAGGTGGGAAAAAAAGTGGAAAAAGGAGTGGATAAAAGTGGAAAAAACTGGATAAAACTGGATAAAACTCAACTCAACTCATCAACTCATCAACTCAACTCATCAACTCATCAACTCGACTCATCAACTCAACTCCTCAACTCACGGCCTTCTGCCGTCCACCGAATTCTGCTCCATGGCTTCTAAACCTTTCACCGGCCCTCTGCCGTCCACCGAATTCTGCTCCATGGCTTCTAAACCTTTCCACTTTTTTCCACTTTTTTCCAATTTTATCCAGTTTTATGGTGGAAAAAGGTGGGAAAAGGTGGAAAAACGTGGAAGAAATTGGAAAAAGTGGAAAAAGTGGAAAAAAGTGGGAAAATATGGGAAAAAGGTGGGGAAAAAAGTGGAAAAAGGAGTGGAAAAAAGTGGAAAAAAGTGGATAAAACTGGATATAACTCAACTCAACTCATCAACTCATCAACTCAACTCATCAACTCATCAACTCAACTCATCAACTCAACTCCTCAACTCACGGCCCTTTGCCGTCCACCGAATTCTGCTCCATGGCTTCTAAACCTTTCACCGGCCCTCTGCCGTCCACCGAATTCTGCTCCATGGCTTCTAAACCTTTCACCGGCCCTCTGCCGTCCACCGAATTCTGCTCCATGGCTTCTAAACCTTTCACCGGCCCTCTGCCGTCCACCGAATTCTGCTCCATGGCTTCTAAACCTTTCACCGGCCCTCTGCCGTCCACCGAATTCTGCTCCATGGCTTCTAAACCTTTCACCGGCCCTCTGCCGTCCACCGAATTCTGCTCCATGGCTTCTAAACCTTTCACCGGCCCTCTGCCGTCCACCGAATTCTGCTCCATGGCTTCTAAACCTTTCCACTTTTTTCCACTTTTTTCCACTTTTATCCAGTTTTATGGTGGAAAAAGGTGGGAAAAGGTGGAAAAACGTGGAAGAAATTGGAAAAAGTGGAAAAAGTGGAAAAATGTGGGAAAATATGGGAAAAGGTGGGAAAAAAGGTGGAAAAAGGAGTGGAAAAAAGTGGAAAAAAGTGGATAAAACTGGATATAACTCAACTCAACTCATCAACTCATCAACTCAACTCATCAACTCAACTCATCAACTCAACTCCTCAACTCACGGCCCTCTGCCGTCCACCGAATTCTGCTCCATGGCTTCTAAACCTTTCACCGGCCCTCTGCCGTCCACCGAATTCTGCTCCATGGCTTCTAAACCTTTCACCGGCCCTCTGCCGTCCACCGAATTCTGCTCCATGGCTTCTAAACCTTTCCAGTTTTTTCCAATTTTTTTCACTTTTATCGGGTTTTATGGTGGAAAAAGGTGGGAAAAGGTGGAAAAACGTGGAAGAAATTGAAAAAAGTGGGAAAATGTGGGAAAATGTGGGAAAAAGGAGTGGAAAAAAAGTGGAAAAAGGAGTGGAAAAAAGTGGAAAAAACTGGATAAAACTGGATAAAACTCAACTCAACTCATCAACTCATCAACTCAACTCATCAACTCATCAACTCAACTCATCAACTCAACTCCTCAACTCACGGCCTTCTGCCGTCCACCGAATTCTGCTCCATGGCTTCTAAACCTTTCACCGGCCCTCTGCCGTCCACCGAATTCTGCTCCATGGCTTCTAAACCTTTCACCGGCCCTCTGCCGTCCACCGAATTCTGCTCCATGGCTTCTAAACCTTTCACCGGCCCTCTGCCGTCCACCGAATTCTGCTCCATGGCTTCTAAACCTTTCCAGTTTTTTCCAGTTTTTTCCACTTTTATCCAGTTTTATGGTGGAAAAAGGTGGGAAAAGGTGGAAAAACGTGGAAGAAATTGGAAAAAGTGGAAAAAGTGGAAAAATTTGGGAAAATATGGGAAAAGGGTGGGGAAAAAAGTGGAAAAAGGAGTGGAAAAAAGTGGAAAAAACTGGATAAAACTGGATATAACTCAACTCAACTCATCAACTCTTCAACTCAACTCATCAACTCATCAACTCAACTCATCAACTCAACTCCTCAACTCACGGCCCTCTGCCGTCCACCGAATTCTGCTCCATGGCTTCTAAACCTTTCACCGGCCCTCTGCCGTCCACCGAATTCTGCTCCATGGCTTCTAAACCTTTCACCGGCCCTCTGCCGTCCACCGAATTCTGCTCCATGGCTTCTAAACCTTAACAGTTTTTTCCACTTTTTTCCACTTTTATCCAGTTTTATGGTGGAAAAAGGTGGGAAAAGGTGGGAAAACGTGGAAGAAATTGGAAAAAGTGGAAAAAGTGGAAAAATGTGGGAAAATGTGGGAAAAAGGTGGGAAAAAAAGTGGAAAAAGGAGTGGAAAAAACTGGAAAAAACTGGATAAAACTGGATAAAACTCAACTCAACTCATCAACTCATCAACTCAACTCATCAACTCATCAACTCAACTCATCAACTCAACTCATCAACTCAACTCATTAACTCAACTCATCAACTCAACTCATCAACTCATCAACTCAACTCATCAACTCATCAACTCAACTCATCAACTCATCAACTCAACTCATCAACTCAACTCATCAACTCAACTCATCAACTCATCAACTCATCAACTCAACTCATCAACTCAACTCATCAACTCAACTCATCAACTCAACTCATCAACTCAACTCATTAACTCAACTCATCAATTCAACTCATCAACTCAACTCATCAACTCAACTCATCAACTCATCAACTCAACTCATCAACTCAACTCATCAACTCAACTCATCAACTCATCAACTCAACTCATCAACTCAACTCATCAACTCATCAACTCAACTCATCAACTCAACTCATCAACTCATCAACTCAACTCATCAACTCAACTCATCAACTCATCAACTCAACTCATCAACTCATCAACTCAACTCATCAACTCAACTCATCAACTCATCAACTCATCAACTCAACTCATCAACTCAACTCATCAACTCAACTCATCAACTTTTTCCACCTTTTTCCACCTTTTGAATTTTTTTCAGTTTTTTCCAGTTTTTCCAGTTTTTTCCAGTTTTACCCAGTTTTATCCAGTTTTATCCTGTTTTTTTCCCACGTTTGTCCACCTTTTTTTCCCACATTTTTCCACTTTTTCCCTAAATAAACTCATCAACTCAACTCATCAACTCAACTCATCAACTCATCAACTCAACTCATCAATTCATCAACTCAACTCATCAACTCATCAACTCAACTCATCAACTCAACTCATCAACTCAACTCATCAACTCATCAACTCAACTCATCAACTCAACTCATCAACTCAACTCATCAACTCATCAACTCAACTCATCAACTCAACTCATCAACTCAACTCCTCAACTCACGGCCCTCTGCCGTCCACCGAATTCTGCTCCATGGCTTCTAAACCTTTCACCGGCCCTCTGCCGTCCACCGAATTCTGCTCCATGGCTTCTAAATCTTTCACCGGCCCTCTGCCGTCCACCGAATTCTGCTCCATGGCTTCTAAACCTTTCACCGGCCCTCTGCCGTCCACCGAATTCTGCTCCATGGCTTCTAAACCTTTAACCGGCCCTCTGCCGTCCACCGAATTCTGCTCCATGGCTTCTATACCTTTCACCGGCCCTCTGCCGTCCACCGAATTCTGCTCCATGGCTTCTAAACCTTTCACCGGCCCTCTGCCGTCCACCGAATTCTGCTCCATGGCTTCTAAACCTTTCACCGGCCCTCTGCCGTCCACCGAATTCTGCTCCATGGCTTCTAAACCTTTCCACTTTTTTCCACTTTTTTCCACTTTTATCCAGTTCTATGGTGGAAAAAGGTGGGAAAGGGTGGAAAAACGTGGAAGAAATTGAAAAAAGTGGGAAAAGTGGAAAAATTTGGGAAAATGTGGGAAAAAGGTGGGAAAAAAAGTGGAAAAAGGAGTGGATAAAAGTGGAAAAAACTGGATAAAACTGGATAAAACTCAACTCAACTCATCAACTCATCAACTCAACTCATCAACTCATCAACTCGACTCATCAACTCAACTCCTCAACTCACGGCCTTCTGCCGTCCACCGAATTCTGCTCCATGGCTTCTAAACCTTTCACCGGCCCTCTGCCGTCCACCGAATTCTGCTCCATGGCTTCTAAACCTTTCCACTTTTTTCCACTTTTTTCCAATTTTATCCAGTTTTATGGTGGAAAAAGGTGGGAAAAGGTGGAAAAACGTGGAAGAAATTGGAAAAAGTGGAAAAAGTGGAAAAAAGTGGGAAAATATGGGAAAAAGGTGGGGAAAAAAGTGGAAAAAGGAGTGGAAAAAAGTGGAAAAAAGTGGATAAAACTGGATATAACTCAACTCAACTCATCAACTCATCAACTCAACTCATCAACTCATCAACTCAACTCATCAACTCAACTCCTCAACTCACGGCCCTTTGCCGTCCACCGAATTCTGCTCCATGGCTTCTAAACCTTTCACCGGCCCTCTGCCGTCCACCGAATTCTGCTCCATGGCTTCTAAACCTTTCACCGGCCCTCTGCCGTCCACCGAATTCTGCTCCATGGCTTCTAAACCTTTCACCGGCCCTCTGCCGTCCACCGAATTCTGCTCCATGGCTTCTAAACCTTTCACCGGCCCTCTGCCGTCCACCGAATTCTGCTCCATGGCTTCTAAACCTTTCACCGGCCCTCTGCCGTCCACCGAATTCTGCTCCATGGCTTCTAAACCTTTCACCGGCCCTCTGCCGTCCACCGAATTCTGCTCCATGGCTTCTAAACCTTTCCACTTTTTTCCACTTTTTTCCACTTTTATCCAGTTTTATGGTGGAAAAAGGTGGGAAAAGGTGGAAAAACGTGGAAGAAATTGGAAAAAGTGGAAAAAGTGGAAAAATGTGGGAAAATATGGGAAAAGGTGGGAAAAAAGGTGGAAAAAGGAGTGGAAAAAAGTGGAAAAAAGTGGATAAAACTGGATATAACTCAACTCAACTCATCAACTCATCAACTCAACTCATCAACTCAACTCATCAACTCAACTCCTCAACTCACGGCCCTCTGCCGTCCACCGAATTCTGCTCCATGGCTTCTAAACCTTTCACCGGCCCTCTGCCGTCCACCGAATTCTGCTCCATGGCTTCTAAACCTTTCACCGGCCCTCTGCCGTCCACCGAATTCTGCTCCATGGCTTCTAAACCTTTCCAGTTTTTTCCAATTTTTTTCACTTTTATCGGGTTTTATGGTGGAAAAAGGTGGGAAAAGGTGGAAAAACGTGGAAGAAATTGAAAAAAGTGGGAAAATGTGGGAAAATGTGGGAAAAAGGAGTGGAAAAAAAGTGGAAAAAGGAGTGGAAAAAAGTGGAAAAAACTGGATAAAACTGGATAAAACTCAACTCAACTCATCAACTCATCAACTCAACTCATCAACTCATCAACTCAACTCATCAACTCAACTCCTCAACTCACGGCCTTCTGCCGTCCACCGAATTCTGCTCCATGGCTTCTAAACCTTTCACCGGCCCTCTGCCGTCCACCGAATTCTGCTCCATGGCTTCTAAACCTTTCACCGGCCCTCTGCCGTCCACCGAATTCTGCTCCATGGCTTCTAAACCTTTCACCGGCCCTCTGCCGTCCACCGAATTCTGCTCCATGGCTTCTAAACCTTTCCAGTTTTTTCCACTTTTTTCCACTTTTATCCAGTTTTATGGTGGAAAAAGGTGGGAAATGGTGGAAAAAACTGGATAAAACTGGATATAACTCAACTCAACTCATCAACTCATCAACTCAACTCATCAACTCAACTCATCAACTCAACTCCTCAACTCACGGCCCTCTGCCGTCCACCGAATTCTGCTCCATGGCTTCTAAACCTTTCACCGGCCCTCTGCCGTCCACCGAATTCTGCTCCATGGCTTCTAAACCTTTCACCGGCCCTCTGCCGTCCACCGAATTCTGCTCCATGGCTTCTAAACCTTTCCAGTTTTTTCCAATTTTTTTCACTTTTATCGGGTTTTATGGTGGAAAAAGGTGGGAAAAGGTGGAAAAACGTGGAAGAAATTGAAAAAAGTGGGAAAATGTGGGAAAATGTGGGAAAAAGGAGTGGAAAAAAAGTGGAAAAAGGAGTGGAAAAAAGTGGAAAAAACTGGATAAAACTGGATAAAACTCAACTCAACTCATCAACTCATCAACTCAACTCATCAACTCATCAACTCAACTCATCAACTCAACTCCTCAACTCACGGCCTTCTGCCGTCCACCGAATTCTGCTCCATGGCTTCTAAACCTTTCACCGGCCCTCTGCCGTCCACCGAATTCTGCTCCATGGCTTCTAAACCTTTCACCGGCGCTCTGCCGTCCACCGAATTCTGCTCCATGGCTTCTAAACCTTTCACCGGCCCTCTGCCGTCCACCGAATTCTGCTCCATGGCTTCTAAACCTTTCACCGGCCCTCTGCCGTCCACCGAATTCTGCTCCATGGCTTCTAAACCTTTCACCGGCCCTCTGCCGTCCACCGAATTCTGCTCCATGGCTTCTAAACCTTTCACCGGCCCTCTGCCGTCCACCGAATTCTGCTCCATGGCTTCTAAACCTTTCACCGGCCCTCTGCCGTCCACCGAATTCTGCTCCATGGCTTCTAAACCTTTCCACTTTTTTCCACTTTTTTCCACTTTTATCCAGTTTTATGGTGGAAAAAGGTGGGAAAAGGTGGAAAAACGTGGAAGAAATTGGAAAAAGTGGAAAAAGTGGAAAAATTTGGGAAAATATGGGAAAAGGGTGGGGAAAAAAGTGGAAAAAGGAGTGGAAAAAAGTGGAAAAAACTTGATACAACTGGATATAACTCAACTCAACTCATCAACTCATCAACTCAACTCATCAACTCAACTCATCAACTCAACTCCTCAACTCACGGCCCTCTGCCGTCCACCGAATTCTGCTCCATGGCTTCTAAACCTTTCACCGGCCCTCTGCCGTCCACCGAATTCTGCTCCATGGCTTCTAAACCTTTCACCGGCCCTCTGCCGTCCACCGAATTCTGCTCCATGGCTTCTAAACCTTTCACCGGCCCTCTGCCGTCCACCGAATTCTGCTCCATGGCTTCTAAACCTTTCCAGTTTTTTCCACTTTTTTCCACTTTTATCCAGTTTTATGGTGGAAAAAGGTGGGAAAAGGTGGAAAAACGTGGAAGAAATTGGAAAAAGTGGAAAAAGTGGAAAAATGTGGGAAAATATGGGAAAAAGGTGGGAAAAAAGTAGAAAAAGGAGTGAAAAAAAGTGGAAAAAAGTGGATAAAACTGGATAAAACTCAACTCAACTCATCAACTCATCAACTCAACTCATCAACTCATCAACTCAACCCATCAACTCAACTCCTCAACTCACGGCCCTCTGCCGTCCACCGAATTCTGCTCCATGGCTTCTAAACCTTTCACCGGCCCTCTGCCGTCCACCGAATTCTGCTCCATGGCTTCTAAACCTTTCACCGGCCCTCTGCCGTCCACCGAATTCTGCTCCATGGCTTCTAAACCTTTCACCGGCCCTCTGCCGTCCACCGAATTCTGCTCCATGGCTTCTAAACCTTTCACCGGCCCTCTGCCGTCCACCGAATTCTGCTCCATGGCTTCTAAACCTTTCACCGGCCCTCTGCCGTCCACCGAATTCTGCTCCATGGCTTCTAAACCTTTCCAGTTTTTTCCAGTTTTTTCCACTTTTATCCAGTTTTATGGTGGAAAAAGGTGGGAAAAGGTGGAAAAACGTGGAAGAAATTGGAAAAAGTGGAAAAAGTGGAAAAATGTGGGAAAATATGGGAAAAAGGTGGGAAAAAAAGTAGAAAAAGGAGTGGAAAAAAGTGGAAAAAACTGGATAAAACTGGATAAAACTCAACTCAACTCATCAACTCATCAACTCAACTCATCAACTCATCAACTCAACCCATCAACTCAACTCCTCAACTCACGGCCCTCTGCCGTCCACCGAATTCTGCTCCATGGCTTCTAAACCTTTCACCGGCCCTCTGCCGTCCACCGAATTCTGCTCCATGGCTTCTAAACCTTTCACCGGCCCTCTGCCGTCCACCGAATTCTGCTCCATGGCTTCTAAACCTTTCACCGGCCCTCTGCCGTCCACCGAATTCTGCTCCATGGCTTCTAAACCTTTCACCGGCCCTCTGCCGTCCACCGAATTCTGCTCCATGGCTTCTAAACCTTTCACCGGCCCTCTGCCGTCCACCGAATTCTGCTCCATGGCTTCTAAACCTTTCACCGGCCCTCTGCCGTCCACCGAATTCTGCTCCATGGCTTCTAAACCTTTCCACTTTTTTCCACTTTTTTCCACTTTTATCCAGTTTTATGGTGGAAAAAGGTGGGAAAAGGTGGAAAAACGTGGAAGAAATTGGAAAAAGTGGAAAAAGTGGAAAAATGTGGGAAAATATGGGAAAAGGGTGGGGAAAAAAGTGGAAAAAGGAGTGGAAAAAACTGGAAAAAACTGGATAAAACTGGATATAACTCAACTCAACTCATCAACTCATCAACTCAACTCATCAACTCAACTCATCAACTCAACTCCTCAACTCACGGCCCTCTGCCGTCCACCGAATTCTGCTCCATGGCTTCTAAACCTTTCACCGGCCCTCTGCCGTCCACCGAATTCTGCTCCATGGCTTCTAAACCTTTCACCGGCCCTCTGCCGTCCACCGAATTCTGCTCCATGGCTTCTAAACCTTTCACCGGCCCTCTGCCGTCCACCGAATTCTGCTCCATGGCTTCTAAACCTTTCCAGTTTTTTCCACTTTTTTCCACTTTTATCCAGTTTTATGGTGGAAAAGGGTGGGAAAAGGTGGAAAAACGTGGAAGAAATTGGAAAAAGTGGAAAAAGTGGAAAAATGTGGGAAAATATGGGAAAAAGGTGGGAAAAAAAGTAGAAAAAGGAGTGGAAAAAAGTGGAAAAAACTGGATAAAACTGGATAAAACTCAACTCAACTCATCAACTCATCAACTCAACTCATCAACTCATCAACTCAACCCATCAACTCAACTCCTCAACTCACGGCCCTCTGCCGTCCACCGAATTCTGCTCCATGGCTTCTAAACCTTTCACCGGCCCTCTGCCGTCCACCGAATTCTGCTCCATGGCTTCTAAACCTTTCACCGGCCCTCTGCCGTCCACCGAATTCTGCTCCATGGCTTCTAAACCTTTCACCGGCCCTCTGCCGTCCACCGAATTCTGCTCCATGGCTTCTAAACCTTTCACCGGCCCTCTGCCGTCCACCGAATTCTGCTCCATGGCTTCTAAACCTTTCACCGGCCCTCTGCCGTCCACCGAATTCTGCTCCATGGCTTCTAAACCTTTCCAGTTTTTTCCAGTTTTTTCCACTTTTATCCAGTTTTATGGTGGAAAAAGGTGGGAAAAGGTGGAAAAACGTGGAAGAAATTGGAAAAAGTGGAAAAAGTGGAAAAATGTGGGAAAATATGGGAAAAAGGTGGGAAAAAAAGTAGAAAAAGGAGTGGAAAAAAGTGGAAAAAACTGGATAAAACTGGATAAAACTCAACTCAACTCATCAACTCATCAACTCAACTCATCAACTCATCAACTCAACCCATCAACTCAACTCCTCAACTCACGGCCCTCTGCCGTCCACCGAATTCTGCTCCATGGCTTCTAAACCTTTCACCGGCCCTCTGCCGTCCACCGAATTCTGCTCCATGGCTTCTAAACCTTTCACCGGCCCTCTGCCGTCCACCGAATTCTGCTCCATGGCTTCTAAACCTTTCACCGGCCCTCTGCCGTCCACCGAATTCTGCTCCATGGCTTCTAAACCTTTCACCGGCCCTCTGCCGTCCACCGAATTCTGCTCCATGGCTTCTAAACCTTTCACCGGCCCTCTGCCGTCCACCGAATTCTGCTCCATGGCTTCTAAACCTTTCACCGGCCCTCTGCCGTCCACCGAATTCTGCTCCATGGCTTCTAAACCTTTCCACTTTTTTCCACTTTTTTCCACTTTTATCCAGTTTTATGGTGGAAAAAGGTGGGAAAAGGTGGAAAAACGTGGAAGAAATTGGAAAAAGTGGAAAAAGTGGAAAAATGTGGGAAAATATGGGAAAAGGGTGGGGAAAAAAGTGGAAAAAGGAGTGGAAAAAACTGGAAAAAACTGGATAAAACTGGATATAACTCAACTCAACTCATCAACTCATCAACTCAACTCATCAACTCAACTCATCAACTCAACTCCTCAACTCACGGCCCTCTGCCGTCCACCGAATTCTGCTCCATGGCTTCTAAACCTTTCACCGGCCCTCTGCCGTCCACCGAATTCTGCTCCATGGCTTCTAAACCTTTCACCGGCCCTCTGCCGTCCACCGAATTCTGCTCCATGGCTTCTAAACCTTTCACCGGCCCTCTGCCGTCCACCGAATTCTGCTCCATGGCTTCTAAACCTTTCCAGTTTTTTCCACTTTTTTCCACTTTTATCCAGTTTTATGGTGGAAAAAGGTGGGAAAAAGTGGAAAAACGTGGAAGAAATTGGAAAAAGTGGAAAGAGTGGAAAAATGTGGGAAAATATGGGAAAAAGGTGGGAAAAAAGTAGAAAAAGGAGTGGAAAAAACTGGAAAAAACTGGATAAAACTGGATAAAACTCAACTCAACTCATCAACTCATCAACTCAACTCATCAACTCATCAACTCAACTCATCAACTCAACTCCTCAACTCACGGCCCTCTGCCGTCCACCGAATTCTGCTCCATGGCTTCTAAACCTTTCACCGGCCCTCTGCCGTCCACCGAATTCTGCTCCATGGCTTCTAAACCTTTCACCGGCCCTCTGCCGTCCACCGAATTCTGCTCCATGGCTTCTAAACCTTTCACCGGCCCTCTGCCGTCCACCGAATTCTGCTCCATGACTTCTAAACCTTTCACCGGCCCTCTGCCGTCCACCGAATTCTGCTCCATGGCTTCTAAACCTTTCACCGGCCCTCTGCCGTCCACCGAATTCTGCTCCATGGCTTCTAAACCTTTCACTGGCCCTCTGCCGCCCACCGAATTCTGCTCCATGGCTTCTAAACCTTTCACCGGCCCTCTGCCGTCCACCGAATTCTGCTCCATGGCTTCTAAACCTTTCACCGGCCCTCTGCCGTCCACCGAATTCTGCTCCATGGCTTCTAAACCTTTCACCGGCCCTCTGCCGTCCACCGAATTCTGCTCCATGGCTTCTAAACCTTTCACCGGCCCTCTGCCGTCCACCGAATTCTGCTCCATGGCTTCTAAACCTTTCACCGGCCCTCTGCCGTCCACCGAATTCTGCTCCATGGCTTCTAAACCTTTCACCGGCCCTCTGCCGTCCACCGAATTCTGCTCCATGGCTTCTAAACCTTTCACCGGCCCTCTGCCGTCCACCGAATTCTGCTCCATGGCTTCTAAACCTTTCACCGGCCCTCTGCCGTCCACCGAATTCTGCTCCATGGCTTCTAAACCTTTCCACTTTTTTCCACTTTTTTCCACTTTTATCCAGTTTTATGGTGGAAAAAGGTGGGAAAAGGTGGAAAAACGTGGAAGAAATTGGAAAAAGTGGAAAAAGTGGAAAAATTTGGGAAAATATGGGAAAAGGGTGGGGAAAAAAGTGGAAAAAGGAGTGGAAAAAAGTGGAAAAAACTGGATAAAACTGGATATAACTCAACTCAACTCATCAACTCTTCAACTCAACTCATCAACTCATCAACTCAACTCATCAACTCAACTCCTCAACTCACGGCCCTCTGCCGTCCACCGAATTCTGCTCCATGGCTTCTAAACCTTTCACCGGCCCTCTGCCGTCCACCGAATTCTGCTCCATGGCTTCTAAACCTTTCACCGGCCCTCTGCCGTCCACCGAATTCTGCTCCATGGCTTCTAAACCTTAACAGTTTTTTCCACTTTTTTCCACTTTTATCCAGTTTTATGGTGGAAAAAGGTGGGAAAAGGTGGGAAAACGTGGAAGAAATTGGAAAAAGTGGAAAAAGTGGAAAAATGTGGGAAAATGTGGGAAAAAGGTGGGAAAAAAAGTGGAAAAAGGAGTGGAAAAAACTGGAAAAAACTGGATAAAACTGGATAAAACTCAACTCAACTCATCAACTCATCAACTCAACTCATCAACTCATCAACTCAACTCATCAACTCAACTCATCAACTCAACTCATTAACTCAACTCATCAACTCAACTCATCAACTCATCAACTCAACTCATCAACTCATCAACTCAACTCATCAACTCATCAACTCAACTCATCAACTCAACTCATCAACTCAACTCATCAACTCATCAACTCATCAACTCAACTCATCAACTCAACTCATCAACTCAACTCATCAACTCAACTCATCAACTCAACTCATTAACTCAACTCATCAATTCAACTCATCAACTCAACTCATCAACTCAACTCATCAACTCATCAACTCAACTCATCAACTCAACTCATCAACTCAACTCATCAACTCATCAACTCAACTCATCAACTCAACTCATCAACTCATCAACTCAACTCATCAACTCAACTCATCAACTCATCAACTCAACTCATCAACTCAACTCATCAACTCATCAACTCAACTCATCAACTCATCAACTCAACTCATCAACTCAACTCATCAACTCATCAACTCATCAACTCAACTCATCAACTCAACTCATCAACTCAACTCATCAACTTTTTCCACCTTTTTCCACCTTTTGAATTTTTTTCAGTTTTTTCCAGTTTTTCCACTTTTTTCCAGTTTTACCCAGTTTTATCCAGTTTTATCCTGTTTTTTTCCCACGTTTGTCCACCTTTTTTTCCCACATTTTTCCACTTTTTCCCTAAATAAACTCATCAACTCAACTCATCAACTCAACTCATCAACTCATCAACTCAACTCATCAATTCATCAACTCAACTCATCAACTCATCAACTCAACTCATCAACTCAACTCATCAACTCAACTCATCAACTCATCAACTCAACTCATCAACTCAACTCATCAACTCAACTCATCAACTCATCAACTCAACTCATCAACTCAACTCATCAACTCAACTCATCAACTCAACTCATCAACTCATCAACTCAACTCATCAACTCAACTCATCAACTCATCAACTCAACTCATCAACTCAACTCATCAACTCAACTCATCAACTCATCAACTCAACTCATCAACTCAACTCATCAACTCAACTCATCAACTCATCAACTCAACTCATCAACTCAACTCCTCAACTCACGGCCCTCTGCCGTCCACCGAATTCTGCTCCATGGCTTCTAAACCTTTCACCGGCCCTCTGCCGTCCACCGAATTCTGCTCCATGGCTTCTAAATCTTTCACCGGCCCTCTGCCGTCCACCGAATTCTGCTCCATGGCTTCTAAACCTTTCACCGGCCCTCTGCCGTCCACCGAATTCTGCTCCATGGCTTCTAAACCTTTAACCGGCCCTCTGCCGTCCACCGAATTCTGCTCCATGGCTTCTATACCTTTCACCGGCCCTCTGCCGTCCACCGAATTCTGCTCCATGGCTTCTAAACCTTTCACCGGCCCTCTGCCGTCCACCGAATTCTGCTCCATGGCTTCTAAACCTTTCACCGGCCCTCTGCCGTCCACCGAATTCTGCTCCATGGCTTCTAAACCTTTCCACTTTTTTCCACTTTTTTCCACTTTTATCCAGTTTTATGGTGGAAAAAGGTGGGAAAGGGTGGAAAAACGTGGAAGAAATTGAAAAAAGTGGGAAAAGTGGAAAAATTTGGGAAAATGTGGGAAAAAGGTGGGAAAAAAAGTGGAAAAAGGAGTGGATAAAAGTGGAAAAAACTGGATAAAACTGGATAAAACTCAACTCAACTCATCAACTCATCAACTCAACTCATCAACTCATCAACTCGACTCATCAACTCAACTCCTCAACTCACGGCCTTCTGCCGTCCACCGAATTCTGCTCCATGGCTTCTAAACCTTTCACCGGCCCTCTGCCGTCCACCGAATTCTGCTCCATGGCTTCTAAACCTTTCCACTTTTTTCCACTTTTTTCCAATTTTATCCAGTTTTATGGTGGAAAAAGGTGGGAAAAGGTGGAAAAACGTGGAAGAAATTGGAAAAAGTGGAAAAAGTGGAAAAAAGTGGGAAAATATGGGAAAAAGGTGGGGAAAAAAGTGGAAAAAGGAGTGGAAAAAAGTGGAAAAAAGTGGATAAAACTGGATATAACTCAACTCAACTCATCAACTCATCAACTCAACTCATCAACTCATCAACTCAACTCATCAACTCAACTCCTCAACTCACGGCCCTTTGCCGTCCACCGAATTCTGCTCCATGGCTTCTAAACCTTTCACCGGCCCTCTGCCGTCCACCGAATTCTGCTCCATGGCTTCTAAACCTTTCACCGGCCCTCTGCCGTCCACCGAATTCTGCTCCATGGCTTCTAAACCTTTCACCGGCCCTCTGCCGTCCACCGAATTCTGCTCCATGGCTTCTAAACCTTTCACCGGCCCTCTGCCGTCCACCGAATTCTGCTCCATGGCTTCTAAACCTTTCACCGGCCCTCTGCCGTCCACCGAATTCTGCTCCATGGCTTCTAAACCTTTCACCGGCCCTCTGCCGTCCACCGAATTCTGCTCCATGGCTTCTAAACCTTTCCACTTTTTTCCACTTTTTTCCACTTTTATCCAGTTTTATGGTGGAAAAAGGTGGGAAAAGGTGGAAAAACGTGGAAGAAATTGGAAAAAGTGGAAAAAGTGGGAAAATGTGGGAAAATATGGGAAAAGGTGGGAAAAAAGGTGGAAAAAGGAGTGGAAAAAAGTGGAAAAAAGTGGATAAAACTGGATATAACTCAACTCAACTCATCAACTCATCAACTCAACTCATCAACTCAACTCATCAACTCAACTCCTCAACTCACGGCCCTCTGCCGTCCACCGAATTCTGCTCCATGGCTTCTAAACCTTTCACCGGCCCTCTGCCGTCCACCGAATTCTGCTCCATGGCTTCTAAACCTTTCACCGGCCCTCTGCCGTCCACCGAATTCTGCTCCATGGCTTCTAAACCTTTCCAGTTTTTTCCAATTTTTTTCACTTTTATCGGGTTTTATGGTGGAAAAAGGTGGGAAAAGGTGGAAAAACGTGGAAGAAATTGAAAAAAGTGGGAAAATGTGGGAAAATGTGGGAAAAAGGAGTGGAAAAAAAGTGGAAAAAGGAGTGGAAAAAAGTGGAAAAAACTGGATAAAACTGGATAAAACTCAACTCAACTCATCAACTCATCAACTCAACTCATCAACTCATCAACTCAACTCATCAACTCAACTCCTCAACTCACGGCCTTCTGCCGTCCACCGAATTCTGCTCCATGGCTTCTAAACCTTTCACCGGCCCTCTGCCGTCCACCGAATTCTGCTCCATGGCTTCTAAACCTTTCACCGGCCCTCTGCCGTCCACCGAATTCTGCTCCATGGCTTCTAAACCTTTCACCGGCCCTCTGCCGTCCACCGAATTCTGCTCCATGGCTTCTAAACCTTTCACCGGCCCTCTGCCGTCCACCGAATTCTGCTCCATGGCTTCTAAACCTTTCACCGGCCCTCTGCCGTCCACCGAATTCTGCTCCATGGCTTCTAAACCTTTCACCGGCCCTCTGCCGTCCACCGAATTCTGCTCCATGGCTTCTAAACCTTTCACCGGCCCTCTGCCGTCCACCGAATTCTGCTCCATGGCTTCTAAACCTTTCACCGGCCCTCTGCCGTCCACCGAATTCTGCTCCATGGCTTCTAAACCTTTCCAGTTTTTTCCACTTTTTTCCACTTTTATCCAGTTTTATGGTGGAAAAAGGTGGGAAATGGTGGAAAAAACTGGATAAAACTGGATATAACTCAACTCAACTCATCAACTCATCAACTCAACTCATCAACTCAACTCATCAACTCAACTCCTCAACTCACGGCCCTCTGCCGTCCACCGAATTCTGCTCCATGGCTTCTAAACCTTTCACCGGCCCTCTGCCGTCCACCGAATTCTGCTCCATGGCTTCTAAACCTTTCACCGGCCCTCTGCCGTCCACCGAATTCTGCTCCATGGCTTCTAAACCTTTCCAGTTTTTTCCAATTTTTTTCACTTTTATCGGGTTTTATGGTGGAAAAAGGTGGGAAAAGGTGGAAAAACGTGGAAGAAATTGAAAAAAGTGGGAAAATGTGGGAAAATGTGGGAAAAAGGAGTGGAAAAAAAGTGGAAAAAGGAGTGGAAAAAACTGGAAAAAACTGGATAAAACTGGATAAAACTCAACTCAACTCATCAACTCATCAACTCAACTCATCAACTCATCAACTCAACTCATCAACTCAACTCCTCAACTCACGGCCTTCTGCCGTCCACCGAATTCTGCTCCATGGCTTCTAAACCTTTCACCGGCCCTCTGCCGTCCACCGAATTCTGCTCCATGGCTTCTAAACCTTTCACCGGCCCTCTGCCGTCCACCGAATTCTGCTCCATGGCTTCTAAACCTTTCACCGGCCCTCTGCCGTCCACCGAATTCTGCTCCATGGCTTCTAAACCTTTCACCGGCCCTCTGCCGTCCACCGAATTCTGCTCCATGGCTTCTAAACCTTTCACCGGCCCTCTGCCGTCCACCGAATTCTGCTCCATGGCTTCTAAACCTTTCACCGGCCCTCTGCCGTCCACCGAATTCTGCTCCATGGCTTCTAAACCTTTCACCGGCCCTCTGCCGTCCACCGAATTCTGCTCCATGGCTTCTAAACCTTTCCACTTTTTTCCACTTTTTTCCACTTTTATCCAGTTTTATGGTGGAAAAAGGTGGGAAAAGGTGGAAAAACGTGGAAGAAATTGGAAAAAGTGGAAAAAGTGGAAAAATTTGGGAAAATATGGGAAAAGGGTGGGGAAAAAAGTGGAAAAAGGAGTGGAAAAAAGTGGAAAAAACTTGATACAACTGGATATAACTCAACTCAACTCATCAACTCATCAACTCAACTCATCAACTCAACTCATCAACTCAACTCCTCAACTCACGGCCCTCTGCCGTCCACCGAATTCTGCTCCATGGCTTCTAAACCTTTCACCGGCCCTCTGCCGTCCACCGAATTCTGCTCCATGGCTTCTAAACCTTTCACCGGCCCTCTGCCGTCCACCGAATTCTGCTCCATGGCTTCTAAACCTTTCACCGGCCCTCTGCCGTCCACCGAATTCTGCTCCATGGCTTCTAAACCTTTCCAGTTTTTTCCACTTTTTTCCACTTTTATCCAGTTTTATGGTGGAAAAAGGTGGGAAAAGGTGGAAAAACGTGGAAGAAATTGGAAAAAGTGGAAAAAGTGGAAAAATGTGGGAAAATATGGGAAAAAGGTGGGAAAAAAGTAGAAAAAGGAGTGAAAAAAAGTGGAAAAAACTGGATAAAACTGGATAAAACTCAACTCAACTCATCAACTCATCAACTCAACTCATCAACTCATCAACTCAACTCATCAACTCAACTCCTCAACTCACGGCCCTCTGCCGTCCACCGAATTCTGCTCCATGGCTTCTAAACCTTTCACCGGCCCTCTGCCGTCCACCGAATTCTGCTCCATGGCTTCTAAACCTTTCACCGGCCCTCTGCCGTCCACCGAATTCTGCTCCATGGCTTCTAAACCTTTCACCGGCCCTCTGCCGTCCACCGAATTCTGCTCCATGGCTTCTAAACCTTTCACCGGCCCTCTGCCGTCCACCGAATTCTGCTCCATGGCTTCTAAACCTTTCACCGGCCCTCTGCCGTCCACCGAATTCTGCTCCATGGCTTCTAAACCTTTCCAGTTTTTTCCACTTTTTTCCACTTTTATCCAGTTTTATGGTGGAAAAAGGTGGGAAATGGTGGAAAAAACTGGATAAAACTGGATATAACTCAACTCAACTCATCAACTCATCAACTCAACTCATCAACTCAACTCATCAACTCAACTCCTCAACTCACGGCCCTCTGCCGTCCACCGAATTCTGCTCCATGGCTTCTAAACCTTTCACCGGCCCTCTGCCGTCCACCGAATTCTGCTCCATGGCTTCTAAACCTTTCACCGGCCCTCTGCCGTCCACCGAATTCTGCTCCATGGCTTCTAAACCTTTCACCGGCCCTCTGCCGTCCACCGAATTCTGCTCCATGGCTTCTAAACCTTTCACCGGCCCTCTGCCGTCCACCGAATTCTGCTCCATGGCTTCTAAACCTTTCACCGGCCCTCTGCCGTCCACCGAATTCTGCTCCATGGCTTCTAAACCTTTCACCGGCCCTCTGCCGTCCACCGAATTCTGCTCCATGGCTTCTAAACCTTTCACCGGCCCTCTGCCGTCCACCGAATTCTGCTCCATGGCTTCTAAACCTTTCACCGGCCCTCTGCCGTCCACCGAATTCTGCTCCATGGCTTCTAAACCTTTCCAGTTTTTTCCACTTTTTTCCACTTTTATCCAGTTTTATGGTGGAAAAAGGTGGGAAATGGTGGAAAAAACTGGATAAAACTGGATATAACTCAACTCAACTCATCAACTCATCAACTCAACTCATCAACTCAACTCAACTCATCAACTCAACTCATCAACTCAACTCCTCAACTCACGGCCCTCTGCCGTCCACCGAATTCTGCTCCATGGCTTCTAAACCTTTCACCGGCCCTCTGCCGTCCACCGAATTCTGCTCCATGGCTTCTAAACCTTTCACCGGCCCTCTGCCGTCCACCGAATTCTGCTCCATGGCTTCTAAACCTTTCCAGTTTTTTCCAATTTTTTTCACTTTTATCGGGTTTTATGGTGGAAAAAGGTGGGAAAAGGTGGAAAAACGTGGAAGAAATTGAAAAAAGTGGGAAAATGTGGGGAAATGTGGGAAAAAGGAGTGGAAAAAAAGTGGAAAAAGGAGTGGAAAAAAGTGGAAAAAACTGGATAAAACTGGATAAAACTCAACTCAACTCATCAACTCATCAACTCATCAACTCATCAACTCAACTCATCAACTCAACTCCTCAACTCACGGCCTTCTGCCGTCCACCGAATTCTGCTCCATGGCTTCTAAACCTTTCACCGGCCCTCTGCCGTCCACCGAATTCTGCTCCATGGCTTCTAAACCTTTCACCGGCCCTCTGCCGTCCACCGAATTCTGCTCCATGGCTTCTAAACCTTTCACCGGCCCTCTGCCGTCCACCGAATTCTGCTCCATGGCTTCTAAACCTTTCACCGGCCCTCTGCCGTCCACCGAATTCTGCTCCATGGCTTCTAAACCTTTCACCGGCCCTCTGCCGTCCACCGAATTCTGCTCCATGGCTTCTAAACCTTTCACCGGCCCTCTGCCGTCCACCGAATTCTGCTCCATGGCTTCTAAACCTTTCCACTTTTTTCCACTTTTTTCCACTTTTATCCAGTTTTATGGTGGAAAAAGGTGGGAAAAGGTGGAAAAACGTGGAAGAAATTGGAAAAAGTGGAAAAAGTGGAAAATTTTGGGAAAATATGGGAAAAGGGTGGGGAAAAAAGTGGAAAAAAGTGGAAAAAAGTGGAAAAAACTGGATAAAACTGGATATAACTCAACTCAACTCATCAACTCATCAACTCAACTCATCAACTCAACTCATCAACTCAACTCCTCAACTCACGGCCCTCTGCCGTCCACCGAATTCTGCTCCATGGCTTCTAAACCTTTCACCGGCCCTCTGCCGTCCACCGAATTCTGCTCCATGGCTTCTAAACCTTTCACCGGCCCTCTGCCGTCCACCGAATTCTGCTCCATGGCTTCTAAACCTTTCACCGGCCCTCTGCCGTCCACCGAATTCTGCTCCATGGCTTCTAAACCTTTCCAGTTTTTTCCACTTTTTTCCACTTTTATCCAGTTTTATGGTGGAAAAAGGTGGGAAAAGGTGGAAAAACGTGGAAGAAATTGGAAAAAGTGGAAAAAGTGGAAAAATTTGGGAAAATATGGGAAAAAGGTGGGAAAAAAGTAGAAAAAGGAGTGAAAAAAAGTGGAAAAAACTGGATAAAACTGGATAAAACTCAACTCAACTCATCAACTCATCAACTCAACTCATCAACTCATCAACTCAACTCATCAACTCAACTCCTCAACTCACGGCCCTCTGCCGTCCACCGAATTCTGCTCCATGGCTTCTAAACCTTTCACCGGCCCTCTGCCGTCCACCGAATTCTGCTCCATGGCTTCTAAACCTTTCACCGGCCCTCTGCCGTCCACCGAATTCTGCTCCATGGCTTCTAAACCTTTCACCGGCCCTCTGCCGTCCACCGAATTCTGCTCCATGGCTTCTAAACCTTTCACCGGCCCTCTGCCGTCCACCGAATTCTGCTCCATGGCTTCTAAACCTTTCACCGGCCCTCTGCCGTCCATCGAATTCTGCTCCATGGCTTCTAAACCTTTCCAGTTTTTTCCACTTTTTTCCACTTTTATCCAGTTTTATGGTGGAAAAAGGTGGGAAATGGTGGAAAAAACTGGATAAAACTGGATATAACTCAACTCAACTCATCAACTCATCAACTCAACTCATCAACTCAACTCATCAACTCAACTCCTCAACTCACGGCCCTCTGCCGTCCACCGAATTCTGCTCCATGGCTTCTAAACCTTTCACCGGCCCTCTGCCGTCCACCGAATTCTGCTCCATGGCTTCTAAACCTTTCACCGGCCCTCTGCCGTCCACCGAATTCTGCTCCATGGCTTCTAAACCTTTCCAGTTTTTTCCAATTTTTTTCACTTTTATCTGGTTTTATGGTGGAAAAAGGTGGGAAAAGGTGGAAAAACGTGGAAGAAATTGAAAAAAGTGGGAAAATGTGGGAAAATGTGGGAAAAAGGAGTGGAAAAAAAGTGGAAAAAGGAGTGGAAAAAAGTGGAAAAAACTGGATAAAACTGGATAAAACTCAACTCAACTCATCAACTCATCAACTCAACTCATCAACTCATCAACTCAACTCATCAACTCAACTCCTCAACTCACGGCCTTCTGCCGTCCACCGAATTCTGCTCCATGGCTTCTAAACCTTTCACCGGCCCTCTGCCGTCCACCGAATTCTGCTCCATGGCTTCTAAACCTTTCACCGGCCCTCTGCCGTCCACCGAATTCTGCTCCATGGCTTCTAAACCTTTCACCGGCCCTCTGCCGTCCACCGAATTCTGCTCCATGGCTTCTAAACCTTTCACCGGCCCTCTGCCGTCCACCGAATTCTGCTCCATGGCTTCTAAACCTTTCACCGGCCCTCTGCCGTCCACCGAATTCTGCTCCATGGCTTCTAAACCTTTCACCGGCCCTCTGCCGTCCACCGAATTCTGCTCCATGGCTTCTAAACCTTTCACCGGCCCTCTGCCGTCCACCGAATTCTGCTCCATGGCTTCTAAACCTTTCCACTTTTTTCCACTTTTTTCCACTTTTATCCAGTTTTATGGTGGAAAAAGGTGGGAAAAGGTGGAAAAACGTAGAAGAAATTGGAAAAAGTGGAAAAAGTGGAAACATTTGGGAAAATATGGGAAAAGGGTGGGGAAAAAAGTGGAAAAAGGAGTGGAAAAAAGTGGAAAAAAGTGGATAAAACTGGATATAACTCAACTCAACTCATCAACTCATCAACTCAACTCATCAACTCAACTCATCAACTCAACTCCTCAACTCACGGCCCTCTGCCGTCCACCGAATTCTGCTCCATGGCTTCTAAACCTTTCACCGGCCCTCTGCCGTCCACCGAATTCTGCTCCATGGCTTCTAAACCTTTCACCGGCCCTCTGCCGTCCACCGAATTCTGCTCCATGGCTTCTAAACCTTTCCAGTTTTTTCCACTTTTTTCCACTTTTATCCAGTTTTATGGTGGAAAAAGGTGGGAAAAGGTGGAAAAACGTGGAAGAAATTGGAAAAAGTGGAAAAAGTGGAAAAATGTGGGAAAATATGGGAAAAAGGTGGGAAAAAAGTAGAAAAAGGAGTGAAAAAAAGTGGAAAAAACTGGATAAAACTGGATAAAACTCAACTCAACTCATCAACTCATCAACTCAACTCATCAACTCATCAACTCAACTCATCAACTCAACTCCTCAACTCACGGCCCTCTGCCGTCCACCGAATTCTGCTCCATGGCTTCTAAACCTTTCACCGGCCCTCTGCCGTCCACCGAATTCTGCTCCATGGCTTCTAAACCTTTCACCGGCCCTCTGCCGTCCACCGAATTCTGCTCCATGGCTTCTAAACCTTTCACCGGCCCTCTGCCGTCCACCGAATTCTGCTCCATGGCTTCTAAACCTTTCACCGGCCCTCTGCCGTCCACCGAATTCTGCTCCATGGCTTCTAAACCTTTCACCGGCCCTCTGCCGTCCACCGAATTCTGCTCCATGGCTTCTAAACCTTTCCAGTTTTTTCCACTTTTTTCCACTTTTATCCAGTTTTATGGTGGAAAAAGGTGGGAAATGGTGGAAAAAACTGGATAAAACTGGATATAACTCAACTCAACTCATCAACTCATCAACTCAACTCATCAACTCAACTCATCAACTCAACTCCTCAACTCACGGCCCTCTGCCGTCCACCGAATTCTGCTCCATGGCTTCTAAACCTTTCACCGGCCCTCTGCCGTCCACCGAATTCTGCTCCATGGCTTCTAAACCTTTCACCGGCCCTCTGCCGTCCACCGAATTCTGCTCCATGGCTTCTAAACCTTTCACCGGCCCTCTGCCGTCCACCGAATTCTGCTCCATGGCTTCTAAACCTTTCACCGGCCCTCTGCCGTCCACCGAATTCTGCTCCATGGCTTCTAAACCTTTCACCGGCCCTCTGCCGTCCACCGAATTCTGCTCCATGGCTTCTAAACCTTTCACCGGCCCTCTGCCGTCCACCGAATTCTGCTCCATGGCTTCTAAACCTTTCACCGGCCCTCTGCCGTCCACCGAATTCTGCTCCATGGCTTCTAAACCTTTCCAGTTTTTTCCACTTTTTTCCACTTTTATCCAGTTTTATGGTGGAAAAAGGTGGGAAATGGTGGAAAAAACTGGATAAAACTGGATATAACTCAACTCAACTCATCAACTCATCAACTCAACTCATCAACTCAACTCATCAACTCAACTCCTCAACTCACGGCCCTCTGCCGTCCACCGAATTCTGCTCCATGGCTTCTAAACCTTTCACCGGCCCTCTGCCGTCCACCGAATTCTGCTCCATGGCTTCTAAACCTTTCACCGGCCCTCTGCCGTCCACCGAATTCTGCTCCATGGCTTCTAAACCTTTCCAGTTTTTTCCAATTTTTTTCACTTTTATCGGGTTTTATGGTGGAAAAAGGTGGGAAAAGGTGGAAAAACGTGGAAGAAATTGAAAAAAGTGGGAAAATGTGGGAAAATGTGGGAAAAAGGAGTGGAAAAAAAGTGGAAAAAGGAGTGGAAAAAAGTGGAAAAAACTGGATAAAACTGGATAAAACTCAACTCAACTCATCAACTCATCAACTCATCAACTCATCAACTCAACTCATCAACTCAACTCCTCAACTCACGGCCTTCTGCCGTCCACCGAATTCTGCTCCATGGCTTCTAAACCTTTCACCGGCCCTCTGCCGTCCACCGAATTCTGCTCCATGGCTTCTAAACCTTTCACCGGCCCTCTGCCGTCCACCGAATTCTGCTCCATGGCTTCTAAACCTTTCACCGGCCCTCTGCCGTCCACCGAATTCTGCTCCATGGCTTCTAAACCTTTCACCGGCCCTCTGCCGTCCACCGAATTCTGCTCCATGGCTTCTAAACCTTTCACCGGCCCTCTGCCGTCCACCGAATTCTGCTCCATGGCTTCTAAACCTTTCACCGGCCCTCTGCCGTCCACCGAATTCTGCTCCATGGCTTCTAAACCTTTCCACTTTTTTCCACTTTTTTCCACTTTTATCCAGTTTTATGGTGGAAAAAGGTGGGAAAAGGTGGAAAAACGTGGAAGAAATTGGAAAAAGTGGAAAAAGTGGAAAATTTTGGGAAAATATGGGAAAAGGGTGGGGAAAAAAGTGGAAAAAAGTGGAAAAAAGTGGAAAAAACTGGATAAAACTGGATATAACTCAACTCAACTCATCAACTCATCAACTCAACTCATCAACTCAACTCATCAACTCAACTCCTCAACTCACGGCCCTCTGCCGTCCACCGAATTCTGCTCCATGGCTTCTAAACCTTTCACCGGCCCTCTGCCGTCCACCGAATTCTGCTCCATGGCTTCTAAACCTTTCACCGGCCCTCTGCCGTCCACCGAATTCTGCTCCATGGCTTCTAAACCTTTCACCGGCCCTCTGCCGTCCACCGAATTCTGCTCCATGGCTTCTAAACCTTTCCAGTTTTTTCCACTTTTTTCCACTTTTATCCAGTTTTATGGTGGAAAAAGGTGGGAAAAGGTGGAAAAACGTGGAAGAAATTGGAAAAAGTGGAAAAAGTGGAAAGATTTGGGAAAATATGGGAAAAAGGTGGGAAAAAAGTAGAAAAAGGAGTGAAAAAAAGTGGAAAAAACTGGATAAAACTGGATAAAACTCAACTCAACTCATCAACTCATCAACTCAACTCATCAACTCATCAACTCAACTCATCAACTCAACTCCTCAACTCACGGCCCTCTGCCGTCCACCGAATTCTGCTCCATGGCTTCTAAACCTTTCACCGGCCCTCTGCCGTCCACCGAATTCTGCTCCATGGCTTCTAAACCTTTCACCGGCCCTCTGCCGTCCACCGAATTCTGCTCCATGGCTTCTAAACCTTTCACCGGCCCTCTGCCGTCCACCGAATTCTGCTCCATGGCTTCTAAACCTTTCACCGGCCCTCTGCCGTCCACCGAATTCTGCTCCATGGCTTCTAAACCTTTCACCGGCCCTCTGCCGTCCATCGAATTCTGCTCCATGGCTTCTAAACCTTTCCAGTTTTTTCCACTTTTTTCCACTTTTATCCAGTTTTATGGTGGAAAAAGGTGGGAAATGGTGGAAAAAACTGGATAAAACTGGATATAACTCAACTCAACTCATCAACTCATCAACTCAACTCATCAACTCAACTCATCAACTCAACTCCTCAACTCACGGCCCTCTGCCGTCCACCGAATTCTGCTCCATGGCTTCTAAACCTTTCACCGGCCCTCTGCCGTCCACCGAATTCTGCTCCATGGCTTCTAAACCTTTCACCGGCCCTCTGCCGTCCACCGAATTCTGCTCCATGGCTTCTAAACCTTTCCAGTTTTTTCCAATTTTTTTCACTTTTATCTGGTTTTATGGTGGAAAAAGGTGGGAAAAGGTGGAAAAACGTGGAAGAAATTGAAAAAAGTGGGAAAATGTGGGAAAATGTGGGAAAAAGGAGTGGAAAAAAAGTGGAAAAAGGAGTGGAAAAAACTGGAAAAAACTGGATAAAACTGGATAAAACTCAACTCAACTCATCAACTCATCAACTCAACTCATCAACTCATCAACTCAACTCATCAACTCAACTCCTCAACTCACGGCCTTCTGCCGTCCACCGAATTCTGCTCCATGGCTTCTAAACCTTTCACCGGCCCTCTGCCGTCCACCGAATTCTGCTCCATGGCTTCTAAACCTTTCACCGGCCCTCTGCCGTCCACCGAATTCTGCTCCATGGCTTCTAAACCTTTCACCGGCCCTCTGCCGTCCACCGAATTCTGCTCCATGGCTTCTAAACCTTTCACCGGCCCTCTGCCGTCCACCGAATTCTGCTCCATGGCTTCTAAACCTTTCACCGGCCCTCTGCCGTCCACCGAATTCTGCTCCATGGCTTCTAAACCTTTCACCGGCCCTCTGCCGTCCACCGAATTCTGCTCCATGGCTTCTAAACCTTTCACCGGCCCTCTGCCGTCCACCGAATTCTGCTCCATGGCTTCTAAACCTTTCCACTTTTTTCCACTTTTTTCCACTTTTATCCAGTTTTATGGTGGAAAAAGGTGGGAAAAGGTGGAAAAACGTAGAAGAAATTGGAAAAAGTGGAAAAAGTGGAAACATTTGGGAAAATATGGGAAAAGGGTGGGGAAAAAAGTGGAAAAAGGAGTGGAAAAAAGTGGAAAAAACTGGATAAAACTGGATATAACTCAACTCAACTCATCAACTCATCAACTCAACTCATCAACTCAACTCATCAACTCAACTCCTCAACTCACGGCCCTCTGCCGTCCACCGAATTCTGCTCCATGGCTTCTAAACCTTTCACCGGCCCTCTGCCGTCCACCGAATTCTGCTCCATGGCTTCTAAACCTTTCACCGGCCCTCTGCCGTCCACCGAATTCTGCTCCATGGCTTCTAAACCTTTCACCGGCCCTCTGCCGTCCACCGAATTCTGCTCCATGGCTTCTAAACCTTTCCAGTTTTTTCCACTTTTTTCCACTTTTATCCAGTTTTATGGTGGAAAAAGGTGGGAAAAGGTGGAAAAACGTGGAAGAAATTGGAAAAAGTGGAAAAAGTGGAAAAATGTGGGAAAATATGGGAAAAAGGTGGGAAAAAAGTAGAAAAAGGAGTGAAAAAAAGTGGAAAAAACTGGATAAAACGGGACAAAACTCAACTCAACTCATCAACTCATCAACTCAACTCATCAACTCATCAACTCAACTCATCAACTCAACTCCTCAACTCACGGCCCTCTGCCGTCCACCGAATTCTGCTCCATGGCTTCTAAACCTTTCACCGGCCCTCTGCCGTCCACCGAATTCTGCTCCATGGCTTCTAAACCTTTCACCGGCCCTCTGCCGTCCACCGAATTCTGCTCCATGGCTTCTAAACCTTTCACCGGCCCTCTGCCGTCCACCGAATTCTGCTCCATGGCTTCTAAACCTTTCACCGGCCCTCTGCCGTCCACCGAATTCTGCTCCATGGCTTCTAAACCTTTCACCGGCCCTCTGCCGTCCACCGAATTCTGCTCCATGGCTTCTAAACCTTTCACTGGCCCTCTGCCGCCCACCGAATTCTGCTCCATGGCTTCTAAACCTTTCACCGGCCCTCTGCCGTCCACCGAATTCTGCTCCATGGCTTCTAAACCTTTCACCGGCCCTCTGCCGTCCACCGAATTCTGCTCCATGGCTTCTAAACCTTTCACCGGCCCTCTGCCGTCCACCGAATTCTGCTCCATGGCTTCTAAACCTTTCACCGGCCCTCTGCCGTCCACCGAATTCTGCTCCATGGCTTCTAAACCTTTCACCGGCCCTCTGCCGTCCACCGAATTCTGCTCCATGGCTTCTAAACCTTTCACCGGCCCTCTGCCGTCCACCGAATTCTGCTCCATGGCTTCTAAACCTTTCACCGGCCCTCTGCCGTCCACCGAATTCTGCTCCATGGCTTCTAAACCTTTCACCGGCCCTCTGCCGTCCACCGAATTCTGCTCCATGGCTTCTAAACCTTTCCAGTTTTTTCCACTTTTTTCCACTTTTATCCAGTTTTATGGTGGAAAAAGGTGGGAAAAGGTGGAAAAACGTGGAAGAAATTGGAAAAAGTGGAAAAAGTGGAAAAATTTGGGAAAATATGGGAAAAATGTGGGAAAAAAGTAGAAAAAGGAGTGAAAAAAAGTGGAAAAAACTGGATAAAACTGGATAAAACTCAACTCAACTCATCAACTCATCAACTCAACTCATCAACTCATCAACTCAACTCATCAACTCAACTCCTCAACTCACGGCCCTCTGCCGTCCACCGAATTCTGCTCCATGGCTTCTAAACCTTTCACCGGCCCTCTGCCGTCCACCGAATTCTGCTCCATGGCTTCTAAACCTTTCACCGGCCCTCTGCCGTCCACCGAATTCTGCTCCATGGCTTCTAAACCTTTCACCGGCCCTCTGCCGTCCACCGAATTCTGCTCCATGGCTTCTAAACCTTTCACCGGCCCTCTGCCGTCCACCGAATTCTGCTCCATGGCTTCTAAACCTTTCACCGGCCCTCTGCCGTCCACCGAATTCTGCTCCATGGCTTCTAAACCTTTCCAGTTTTTTCCAATTTTTTTCACTTTTATCTGGTTTTATGGTGGAAAAAGGTGGGAAAAGGTGGAAAAACGTGGAAGAAATTGAAAAAAGTGGGAAAATGTGGGAAAATGTGGGAAAAAGGAGTGGAAAAAAAGTGGAAAAAGGAGTGGAAAAAAGTGGAAAAAACTGGATAAAACTGGATAAAACTCAACTCAACTCATCAACTCATCAACTCAACTCATCAACTCATCAACTCAACTCATCAACTCAACTCCTCAACTCACGGCCTTCTGCCGTCCACCGAATTCTGCTCCATGGCTTCTAAACCTTTCACCGGCCCTCTGCCGTCCACCGAATTCTGCTCCATGGCTTCTAAACCTTTCACCGGCCCTCTGCCGTCCACCGAATTCTGCTCCATGGCTTCTAAACCTTTCACCGGCCCTCTGCCGTCCACCGAATTCTGCTCCATGGCTTCTAAACCTTTCACCGGCCCTCTGCCGTCCACCGAATTCTGCTCCATGGCTTCTAAACCTTTCACCGGCCCTCTGCCGTCCACCGAATTCTGCTCCATGGCTTCTAAACCTTTCACCGGCCCTCTGCCGTCCACCGAATTCTGCTCCATGGCTTCTAAACCTTTCACCGGCCCTCTGCCGTCCACCGAATTCTGCTCCATGGCTTCTAAACCTTTCCACTTTTTTCCACTTTTTTCCACTTTTATCCAGTTTTATGGTGGAAAAAGGTGGGAAAAGGTGGAAAAACGTAGAAGAAATTGGAAAAAGTGGAAAAAGTGGAAACATTTGGGAAAATATGGGAAAAGGGTGGGGAAAAAAGTGGAAAAAGGAGTGGAAAAAAGTGGAAAAAACTGGATAAAACTGGATATAACTCAACTCAACTCATCAACTCATCAACTCAACTCATCAACTCAACTCATCAACTCAACTCCTCAACTCACGGCCCTCTGCCGTCCACCGAATTCTGCTCCATGGCTTCTAAACCTTTCACCGGCCCTCTGCCGTCCACCGAATTCTGCTCCATGGCTTCTAAACCTTTCACCGGCCCTCTGCCGTCCACCGAATTCTGCTCCATGGCTTCTAAACCTTTCACCGGCCCTCTGCCGTCCACCGAATTCTGCTCCATGGCTTCTAAACCTTTCCAGTTTTTTCCACTTTTTTCCACTTTTATCCAGTTTTATGGTGGAAAAAGGTGGGAAAAGGTGGAAAAACGTGGAAGAAATTGGAAAAAGTGGAAAAAGTGGAAAAATGTGGGAAAATATGGGAAAAAGGTGGGAAAAAAGTAGAAAAAGGAGTGAAAAAAAGTGGAAAAAACTGGATAAAACGGGACAAAACTCAACTCAACTCATCAACTCATCAACTCAACTCATCAACTCATCAACTCAACTCATCAACTCAACTCCTCAACTCACGGCCCTCTGCCGTCCACCGAATTCTGCTCCATGGCTTCTAAACCTTTCACCGGCCCTCTGCCGTCCACCGAATTCTGCTCCATGGCTTCTAAACCTTTCACCGGCCCTCTGCCGTCCACCGAATTCTGCTCCATGGCTTCTAAACCTTTCACCGGCCCTCTGCCGTCCACCGAATTCTGCTCCATGGCTTCTAAACCTTTCACCGGCCCTCTGCCGTCCACCGAATTCTGCTCCATGGCTTCTAAACCTTTCACCGGCCCTCTGCCGTCCACCGAATTCTGCTCCATGGCTTCTAAACCTTTCACTGGCCCTCTGCCGCCCACCGAATTCTGCTCCATGGCTTCTAAACCTTTCACCGGCCCTCTGCCGTCCACCGAATTCTGCTCCATGGCTTCTAAACCTTTCACCGGCCCTCTGCCGTCCACCGAATTCTGCTCCATGGCTTCTAAACCTTTCACCGGCCCTCTGCCGTCCACCGAATTCTGCTCCATGGCTTCTAAACCTTTCACCGGCCCTCTGCCGTCCACCGAATTCTGCTCCATGGCTTCTAAACCTTTCACCGGCCCTCTGCCGTCCACCGAATTCTGCTCCATGGCTTCTAAACCTTTCACCGGCCCTCTGCCGTCCACCGAATTCTGCTCCATGGCTTCTAAACCTTTCCAGTTTTTTCCACTTTTTTCCACTTTTATCCAGTTTTATGGTGGAAAAAGGTGGGAAAAGGTGGAAAAACGTGGAAGAAATTGGAAAAAGTGGAAAAAGTGGAAAAATTTGGGAAAATATGGGAAAAGGGTGGGGAAAAAAGTGGAAAAAGGAGTGGAAAAAAGTGGAAAAAACTGGATAAAACTGGATATAACTCAACTCAACTCATCAACTCTTCAACTCAACTCATCAACTCATCAACTCAACTCATCAACTCAACTCCTCAACTCACGGCCCTCTGCCGTCCACCGAATTCTGCTCCATGGCTTCTAAACCTTTCACCGGCCCTCTGCCGTCCACCGAATTCTGCTCCATGGCTTCTAAACCTTTCACCGGCCCTCTGCCGTCCACCGAATTCTGCTCCATGGCTTCTAAACCTTTCCAGTTTTTTCCACTTTTTTCCACTTTTATCCAGTTTTATGGTGGAAAAAAATGGGAAAAGGTGGGAAAACGTGGAAGAAATTGGAAAAAGTGGAAAAAGTGGAAAAATGTGGGAAAATGTGGGAAAAAGGTGGGAAAAAAAGTGGAAAAAGGAGTGGAAAAAACTGGAAAAAACTGGATAAAACTGGATAAAACTCAACTCAACTCATCAACTCATCAACTCAACTCATCAACTCATCAACTCAACTCATCAACTCAACTCATCAACTCAACTCATTAACTCAACTCATCAACTCAACTCATCAACTCAACTCATCAACTCATCAACTCATCAACTCAACTCATCAACTCAACTCATCAACTCAACTCATCAACTCAACTCATCAACTCAACTCATTAACTCAACTCATCAATTCAACTCATCAACTCAACTCATCAACTCAACTCATCAACTCATCAACTCAACTCATCAACTCAACTCATCAACTCAACTCATCAACTCATCAACTCAACTCATCAACTCAACTCATCAACTCATCAACTCAACTCATCAACTCAACTCATCAACTCATCAACTCAACTCATCAACTCAACTCATCAACTCATCAACTCAACTCATCAACTCATCAACTCATCAACTCAACTCATCAACTCAACTCATCAACTCAACTCATCAACTTTTTCCACCTTTTTCCACCTTTTGAATTTTTTTCAGTTTTTTCCAGTTTTTCCACTTTTTTCCAGTTTTACCCAGTTTTATCCAGTTTTATCCAGTTTTTTTCCCACGTTTGTCCACCTTTTTTTCCCACATTTTTCCACTTTTTCCCTAAATAAACTCATCAACTCAACTCATCAACTCAACTCATCAACTCATCAACTCAACTCATCAATTCATCAACTCAACTCATCAACTCATCAACTCAACTCATCAACTCAACTCATCAACTCAACTCATCAACTCATCAACTCAACTCATCAACTCAACTCATCAACTCAACTCATCAACTCATCAACTCAACTCATCAACTCAACTCATCAACTCAACTCATCAACTCAACTCATCAACTCATCAACTCAACTCATCAACTCAACTCATCAACTCATCAACTCAACTCATCAACTCAACTCATCAACTCAACTCATCAACTCATCAACTCAACTCATCAACTCAACTCATCAACTCAACTCATCAACTCATCAACTCAACTCATCAACTCAACTCCTCAACTCACGGCCCTCTGCCGTCCACCGATTTCTGCTCCATGGCTTCTAAACCTTTCACCGGCCCTCTGCCGTCCACCGAATTCTGCTCCATGGCTTCTAAACCTTTCACCGGCCCTCTGCCGTCCACCGAATTCTGCTCCATGGCTTCTAAACCTTTCACCGGCCCTCTGCCGTCCACCGAATTCTGCTCCATGGCTTCTAAACCTTTAACCGGCCCTCTGCCGTCCACCGAATTCTGCTCCATGTTTTATATAACTTTCACCGGCCCTCTGCCGTCCACCGAATTCTGCTCCATGGCTTCTAAACCTTTCACCGGCCCTCTGCCGTCCACCGAATTCTGCTCCATGGCTTCTAAACCTTTCACCGGCCCTCTGCCGTCCACCGAATTCTGCTCCATGGCTTCTAAACCTTTCACCGGCCCTCTGCCGTCCACCGAATTCTGCTCCATGGCTTCTAAACCTTTCACCGGCCCTCTGCCGTCCACCGAATTCTGCTCCATGGCTTCTAAACCTTTCACCGGCCCTCTGCCGTCCACCGAATTCTGCTCCATGGCTTCTAAACCTTTAACCGGCCCTCTGCCGTCCACCGAATTCTGCTCCATGGCTTCTATACCTTTCACCGGCCCTCTGCCGTCCACCGAATTCTGCTCCATGGCTTCTAAACCTTTCACCGGCCCTCTGCCGTCCACCGAATTCTGCTCCATGGCTTCTAAACCTTTAACCGGCCCTCTGCCGTCCACCGAATTCTGCTCCATGGCTTCTAAACCTTTCCACTTTTTTCCAATTTTTTCCACTTTTATCCAGTTTTATGGTGGAAAAAGGTGGGAAAGGGTGGAAAAACGTGGAAGAAATTGAAAAAAGTGGGAAAAGTGGAAAAATGTGGGAAAATGTGGGAAAAAGGTGGGAAAAAAAGTGGAAAAAGGAGTGGATAAAAGTGGAAAAAACTGGATAAAACTGGATAAAACTCAACTCAACTCATCAACTCATCAACTCAACTCATCAACTCATCAACTCAACTCATCAACTCAACTCCTCAACTCACGGCCTTCTGCCGTCCACCGAATTCTGCTCCATGGCTTCTAAACCTTTCACCGGCCCTCTGCCGTCCACCGAATTCTGCTCCATGGCTTCTAAACCTTTCCACTTTTTTCCACTTTTTTCCAATTTTATCCAGTTTTATGGTGGAAAAAGGTGGGAAAAGGTGGAAAAACGTGGAAGAAATTGGAAAAAGTGGAAAAAGTGGAAAAAAGTGGGAAAATGTGGGAAAAAGATGGGAAAAAAAGTGGAAAAAGGAGTGGAAAAAACTGGATAAAACTGGATAAAACTGGATAAAACTCAACTCAACTCATCAACTCATCAACTCAACTCATCAACTCATCAACTCAACTCATCAACTCAACTCCTCAACTCACGGCCCTCTGCCGTCCACCGAATTCTGCTCCATGGCTTCTAAACCTTTCACCGGCCCTCTGCCGTCCACCGAATTCTGCTCCATGGCTTCTAAACCTTTCACCGGCCCTCTGCCGTCCACCGAATTCTGCTCCATGGCTTCTAAACCTTTCACCGGCCCTCTGCCGTCCACCGAATTCTGCTCCATGGCTTCTAAACCTTTCACCGGCCCTCTGCCGTCCACCGAATTCTGCTCCATGGCTTCTAAACCTTTCACCGGCCCTCTGCCGTCCACCGAATTCTGCTCCATGGCTTCTAAACCTTTCACCGGCCCTCTGCCGTCCACCGAATTCTGCTCCATGGCTTCTAAACCTTTCCAGTTTTTTCCAGTTTTTTCCACTTTTATCCAGTTTTATGGTGGAAAAAGGTGGGAAAAGGTGGAAAAACGTGGAAGAATTGGAAAAAGTGGAAAAAGTGGAAAAATGTGGGAAAATATGGGAAAAGGTGGGAAAAAAAGTGGAAAAAGGAGTGAAAAAATGTGGAAAAAACTGGATAAAACTGGATAAAACTCAACTCAACTCATCAACTCATCAACTCAACTCATCAACTCATCAACTCAACTCATCAACTCAACTCCTCAACTCACGGCCCTCTGCCGTCCACCGAATTCTGCTCCATGGCTTCTAAACCTTTCACCGGCCCTCTGCCGTCCACCGAATTCTGCTCCATGGCTTCTAAACCTTTCACCGGCCCTCTGCCGTCCACCGAATTCTGCTCCATGGCTTCTAAACCTTTCACCGGCCCTCTGCCGTCCACCGAATTCTGCTCCATGGCTTCTAAACCTTTAACCGGCCCTCTGCCGTCCACCGAATTCTGCTCCATGGCTTCTATACCTTTCACCGGCCCTCTGCCGTCCACCGAATTCTGCTCCATGGCTTCTAAACCTTTCACCGGCCCTCTGCCGTCCACCGAATTCTGCTCCATGGCTTCTAAACCTTTCACCGGCCCTCTGCCGTCCACCGAATTCTGCTCCATGGCTTCTAAACCTTTCCACTTTTTTCCAATTTTTTCCACTTTTATCCAGTTTTATGGTGGAAAAAGGTGGGAAAGGGTGGAAAAACGTGGAAGAAATTGAAAAAAGTGGGAAAAGTGGAAAAATGTGGGAAAATGTGGGAAAAAGGTGGGAAAAAAAGTGGAAAAAGGGGTGGATAAAAATGGAAAAAACTGGATAAAACTGGATAAAACTCAACTCAACTCATCAACTCATCAACTCAACTCATCAACTCATCAACTCAACTCATCAACTCAACTCCTCAACTCACGGCCTTCTGCCGTCCACCGAATTCTGCTCCATGGCTTCTAAACCTTTCACCGGCCCTCTGCCGTCCACCGAATTCTGCTCCATGGCTTCTAAACCTTTCCACTTTTTTCCACTTTTTTCCAATTTTATCCAGTTTTATGGTGGAAAAAGGTGGGAAAAGGTGGAAAAACGTGGAAGAAATTGGAAAAAGTGGAAAAAGTGGAAAAAAGTGGGAAAATATGGGAAAAAGTGGGAAAAAAGTGGAAAAAGGAGTGGAAAAAAGTGGAAAAAAGTGGATAAAACTGGATATAACTCAACTCAACTCATCAACTCATCAACTCAACTCATCAACTCATCAACTCAACTCATCAACTCAACTCCTCAACTCACGGCCCTCTGCCGTCCACCGAATTCTGCTCCATGGCTTCTAAACCTTTCACCGGCCCTCTGCCGTCCACCGAATTCTGCTCCATGGCTTCTAAACCTTTCACCGGCCCTCTGCCGTCCACCGAATTCTGCTCCATGGCTTCTAAACCTTTCACCGGCCCTCTGCCGTCCACCGAATTCTGCTCCATGGCTTCTAAACCTTTCCAGTTTTTTCCACTTTTTTCCACTTGTATCCAGTTTTATGGTGGAAAAAGGTGGGAAAAGGTGGAAAAACGTGGAAGAAATTGGAAAAAGTGGAAAAAGTGGAAAAATGTGGGAAAATGTGGGAAAAAGATGGAAAAAAAAGTGGAAAAAGGAGTGGAAAAAACTGGATAAAACTGGATAAAACTGGATAAAACTCAACTCAACTCATCAACTCATCAACTCAACTCATCAACTCATCAACTCAACTCATCAACTCAACTCCTCAACTCACGGCCCTCTGCCGTCCACCGAATTCTGCTCCATGGCTTCTAAACCTTTCACCGGCCCTCTGCCGTCCACCGAATTCTGCTCCATGGCTTCTAAACCTTTCACCGGCCCTCTGCCGTCCACCGAATTCTGCTCCATGGCTTCTAAACCTTTCACCGGCCCTCTGCCGTCCACCGAATTCTGCTCCATGGCTTCTAAACCTTTCACCGGCCCTCTGCCGTCCACCGAATTCTGCTCCATGGCTTCTAAACCTTTCACCGGCCCTCTGCCGTCCACCGAATTCTGCTCCATGGCTTCTAAACCTTTCACCGGCCCTCTGCCGTCCACCGAATTCTGCTCCATGGCTTCTAAACCTTTCACCGGCCCTCTGCCGTCCACCGAATTCTGCTCCATGGCTTCTAAACCTTTCACCGGCCCTCTGCCGTCCACCGAATTCTGCTCCATGGCTTCTAAACCTTTCCACTTTTTTCCACTTTTTTCCAATTTTATCCAGTTTTATGGTGGAAAAAGGTGGGAAAAGGTGGAAAAACGTGGAAGAAATTGGAAAAAGTGGAAAAAGTGGAAAAAAGTGGGAAAATATGGGAAAAAGTGGGAAAAAAGTGGAAAAAGGAGTGGAAAAAAGTGGAAAAAAGTGGATAAAACTGGATATAACTCAACTCAACTCATCAACTCATCAACTCAACTCATCAACTCATCAACTCAACTCATCAACTCAACTCCTCAACTCACGGCCCTCTGCCGTCCACCGAATTCTGCTCCATGGCTTCTAAACCTTTCACCGGCCCTCTGCCGTCCACCGAATTCTGCTCCATGGCTTCTAAACCTTTCACCGGCCCTCTGCCGTCCACCGAATTCTGCTCCATGGCTTCTAAACCTTTCACCGGCCCTCTGCCGTCCACCGAATTCTGCTCCATGGCTTCTAAACCTTTCCAGTTTTTTCCACTTTTTTCCACTTGTATCCAGTTTTATGGTGGAAAAAGGTGGGAAAAGGTGGAAAAACGTGGAAGAAATTGGAAAAAGTGGAAAAAGTGGAAAAATGTGGGAAAATGTGGGAAAAAGGTGGAAAAAAAAGTGGAAAAAGGAGTGGAAAAAACTGGATAAAACTGGATAAAACTGGATAAAACTCAACTCAACTCATCAACTCATCAACTCAACTCATCAACTCATCAACTCAACTCATCAACTCAACTCCTCAACTCACGGCCCTCTGCCGTCCACCGAATTCTGCTCCATGGCTTCTAAACCTTTCACCGGCCCTCTGCCGTCCACCGAATTCTGCTCCATGGCTTCTAAACCTTTCACCGGCCCTCTGCCGTCCACCGAATTCTGCTCCATGGCTTCTAAACCTTTCACCGGCCCTCTGCCGTCCACCGAATTCTGCTCCATGGCTTCTAAACCTTTCACCGGCCCTCTGCCGTCCACCGAATTCTGCTCCATGGCTTCTAAACCTTTCACCGGCCCTCTGCCGTCCACCGAATTCTGCTCCATGGCTTCTAAACCTTTCACCGGCCCTCTGCCGTCCACCGAATTCTGCTCCATGGCTTCTAAACCTTTCACCGGCCCTCTGCCGTCCACCGAATTCTGCTCCATGGCTTCTAAACCTTTCACCGGCCCTCTGCCGTCCACCGAATTCTGCTCCATGGCTTCTAAACCTTTCACCGGCCCTCTGCCGTCCACCGAATTCTGCTCCATGGCTTCTAAACCTTTCACCGGCCCTCTGCCGTCCACCGAATTCTGCTCCATGGCTTCTAAACCTTTCACCGGCCCTCTGCCGTCCACCGAATTCTGCTCCATGGCTTCTAAACCTTTCACCGGCCCTCTGCCGTCCACCGAATTCTGCTCCATGGCTTCTAAACCTTTCCACTTTTTTCCACTTTTTTCCACTTTTATCCAGTTTTATGGTGGAAAAAGGTGGGAAAAGGTGGAAAAACGTAGAAGAAATTGGAAAAAGTGGAAAAAGTGGAAACATTTGGGAAAATATGGGAAAAGGGTGGGGAAAAAAGTGGAAAAAGGAGTGGAAAAAAGTGGAAAAAACTGGATAAAACTGGATATAACTCAACTCAACTCATCAACTCATCAACTCAACTCATCAACTCAACTCATCAACTCAACTCCTCAACTCACGGCCCTCTGCCGTCCACCGAATTCTGCTCCATGGCTTCTAAACCTTTCACCGGCCCTCTGCCGTCCACCGAATTCTGCTCCATGGCTTCTAAACCTTTCACCGGCCCTCTGCCGTCCACCGAATTCTGCTCCATGGCTTCTAAACCTTTCACCGGCCCTCTGCCGTCCACCGAATTCTGCTCCATGGCTTCTAAACCTTTCCAGTTTTTTCCACTTTTTTCCACTTTTATCCAGTTTTATGGTGGAAAAAGGTGGGAAAAGGTGGAAAAACGTGGAAGAAATTGGAAAAAGTGGAAAAAGTGGAAAAATGTGGGAAAATATGGGAAAAAGGTGGGAAAAAAGTAGAAAAAGGAGTGAAAAAAAGTGGAAAAAACTGGATAAAACGGGACAAAACTCAACTCAACTCATCAACTCATCAACTCAACTCATCAACTCATCAACTCAACTCATCAACTCAACTCCTCAACTCACGGCCCTCTGCCGTCCACCGAATTCTGCTCCATGGCTTCTAAACCTTTCACCGGCCCTCTGCCGTCCACCGAATTCTGCTCCATGGCTTCTAAACCTTTCACCGGCCCTCTGCCGTCCACCGAATTCTGCTCCATGGCTTCTAAACCTTTCACCGGCCCTCTGCCGTCCACCGAATTCTGCTCCATGGCTTCTAAACCTTTCACCGGCCCTCTGCCGTCCACCGAATTCTGCTCCATGGCTTCTAAACCTTTCACCGGCCCTCTGCCGTCCACCGAATTCTGCTCCATGGCTTCTAAACCTTTCACTGGCCCTCTGCCGCCCACCGAATTCTGCTCCATGGCTTCTAAACCTTTCACCGGCCCTCTGCCGTCCACCGAATTCTGCTCCATGGCTTCTAAACCTTTCACCGGCCCTCTGCCGTCCACCGAATTCTGCTCCATGGCTTCTAAACCTTTCACCGGCCCTCTGCCGTCCACCGAATTCTGCTCCATGGCTTCTAAACCTTTCACCGGCCCTCTGCCGTCCACCGAATTCTGCTCCATGGCTTCTAAACCTTTCACCGGCCCTCTGCCGTCCACCGAATTCTGCTCCATGGCTTCTAAACCTTTCACCGGCCCTCTGCCGTCCACCGAATTCTGCTCCATGGCTTCTAAACCTTTCCAGTTTTTTCCACTTTTTTCCACTTTTATCCAGTTTTATGGTGGAAAAAGGTGGGAAAAGGTGGAAAAACGTGGAAGAAATTGGAAAAAGTGGAAAAAGTGGAAAAATTTGGGAAAATATGGGAAAAGGGTGGGGAAAAAAGTGGAAAAAGGAGTGGAAAAAAGTGGAAAAAACTGGATAAAACTGGATATAACTCAACTCAACTCATCAACTCTTCAACTCAACTCATCAACTCATCAACTCAACTCATCAACTCAACTCCTCAACTCACGGCCCTCTGCCGTCCACCGAATTCTGCTCCATGGCTTCTAAACCTTTCACCGGCCCTCTGCCGTCCACCGAATTCTGCTCCATGGCTTCTAAACCTTTCACCGGCCCTCTGCCGTCCACCGAATTCTGCTCCATGGCTTCTAAACCTTTCCAGTTTTTTCCACTTTTTTCCACTTTTATCCAGTTTTATGGTGGAAAAAAATGGGAAAAGGTGGGAAAACGTGGAAGAAATTGGAAAAAGTGGAAAAAGTGGAAAAATGTGGGAAAATGTGGGAAAAAGGTGGGAAAAAAAGTGGAAAAAGGAGTGGAAAAAACTGGAAAAAACTGGATAAAACTGGATAAAACTCAACTCAACTCATCAACTCATCAACTCAACTCATCAACTCATCAACTCAACTCATCAACTCAACTCATCAACTCAACTCATTAACTCAACTCATCAACTCAACTCATCAACTCAACTCATCAACTCATCAACTCATCAACTCAACTCATCAACTCAACTCATCAACTCAACTCATCAACTCAACTCATCAACTCAACTCATTAACTCAACTCATCAATTCAACTCATCAACTCAACTCATCAACTCAACTCATCAACTCATCAACTCAACTCATCAACTCAACTCATCAACTCAACTCATCAACTCATCAACTCAACTCATCAACTCAACTCATCAACTCATCAACTCAACTCATCAACTCAACTCATCAACTCATCAACTCAACTCATCAACTCAACTCATCAACTCATCAACTCAACTCATCAACTCATCAACTCATCAACTCAACTCATCAACTCAACTCATCAACTCAACTCATCAACTTTTTCCACCTTTTTCCACCTTTTGAATTTTTTTCAGTTTTTTCCAGTTTTTCCACTTTTTTCCAGTTTTACCCAGTTTTATCCAGTTTTATCCAGTTTTTTTCCCACGTTTGTCCACCTTTTTTTCCCACATTTTTCCACTTTTTCCCTAAATAAACTCATCAACTCAACTCATCAACTCAACTCATCAACTCATCAACTCAACTCATCAATTCATCAACTCAACTCATCAACTCATCAACTCAACTCATCAACTCAACTCATCAACTCAACTCATCAACTCATCAACTCAACTCATCAACTCAACTCATCAACTCAACTCATCAACTCATCAACTCAACTCATCAACTCAACTCATCAACTCAACTCATCAACTCAACTCATCAACTCATCAACTCAACTCATCAACTCAACTCATCAACTCATCAACTCAACTCATCAACTCAACTCATCAACTCAACTCATCAACTCATCAACTCAACTCATCAACTCAACTCATCAACTCAACTCATCAACTCATCAACTCAACTCATCAACTCAACTCCTCAACTCACGGCCCTCTGCCGTCCACCGATTTCTGCTCCATGGCTTCTAAACCTTTCACCGGCCCTCTGCCGTCCACCGAATTCTGCTCCATGGCTTCTAAACCTTTCACCGGCCCTCTGCCGTCCACCGAATTCTGCTCCATGGCTTCTAAACCTTTCACCGGCCCTCTGCCGTCCACCGAATTCTGCTCCATGGCTTCTAAACCTTTAACCGGCCCTCTGCCGTCCACCGAATTCTGCTCCATGTTTTATATAACTTTCACCGGCCCTCTGCCGTCCACCGAATTCTGCTCCATGGCTTCTAAACCTTTCACCGGCCCTCTGCCGTCCACCGAATTCTGCTCCATGGCTTCTAAACCTTTCACCGGCCCTCTGCCGTCCACCGAATTCTGCTCCATGGCTTCTAAACCTTTCACCGGCCCTCTGCCGTCCACCGAATTCTGCTCCATGGCTTCTAAACCTTTCACCGGCCCTCTGCCGTCCACCGAATTCTGCTCCATGGCTTCTAAACCTTTCACCGGCCCTCTGCCGTCCACCGAATTCTGCTCCATGGCTTCTAAACCTTTAACCGGCCCTCTGCCGTCCACCGAATTCTGCTCCATGGCTTCTATACCTTTCACCGGCCCTCTGCCGTCCACCGAATTCTGCTCCATGGCTTCTAAACCTTTCACCGGCCCTCTGCCGTCCACCGAATTCTGCTCCATGGCTTCTAAACCTTTAACCGGCCCTCTGCCGTCCACCGAATTCTGCTCCATGGCTTCTAAACCTTTCCACTTTTTTCCAATTTTTTCCACTTTTATCCAGTTTTATGGTGGAAAAAGGTGGGAAAGGGTGGAAAAACGTGGAAGAAATTGAAAAAAGTGGGAAAAGTGGAAAAATGTGGGAAAATGTGGGAAAAAGGTGGGAAAAAAAGTGGAAAAAGGAGTGGATAAAAGTGGAAAAAACTGGATAAAACTGGATAAAACTCAACTCAACTCATCAACTCATCAACTCAACTCATCAACTCATCAACTCAACTCATCAACTCAACTCCTCAACTCACGGCCTTCTGCCGTCCACCGAATTCTGCTCCATGGCTTCTAAACCTTTCACCGGCCCTCTGCCGTCCACCGAATTCTGCTCCATGGCTTCTAAACCTTTCCACTTTTTTCCACTTTTTTCCAATTTTATCCAGTTTTATGGTGGAAAAAGGTGGGAAAAGGTGGAAAAACGTGGAAGAAATTGGAAAAAGTGGAAAAAGTGGAAAAAAGTGGGAAAATGTGGGAAAAAGATGGGAAAAAAAGTGGAAAAAGGAGTGGAAAAAACTGGATAAAACTGGATAAAACTGGATAAAACTCAACTCAACTCATCAACTCATCAACTCAACTCATCAACTCATCAACTCAACTCATCAACTCAACTCCTCAACTCACGGCCCTCTGCCGTCCACCGAATTCTGCTCCATGGCTTCTAAACCTTTCACCGGCCCTCTGCCGTCCACCGAATTCTGCTCCATGGCTTCTAAACCTTTCACCGGCCCTCTGCCGTCCACCGAATTCTGCTCCATGGCTTCTAAACCTTTCACCGGCCCTCTGCCGTCCACCGAATTCTGCTCCATGGCTTCTAAACCTTTCACCGGCCCTCTGCCGTCCACCGAATTCTGCTCCATGGCTTCTAAACCTTTCACCGGCCCTCTGCCGTCCACCGAATTCTGCTCCATGGCTTCTAAACCTTTCACCGGCCCTCTGCCGTCCACCGAATTCTGCTCCATGGCTTCTAAACCTTTCCAGTTTTTTCCAGTTTTTTCCACTTTTATCCAGTTTTATGGTGGAAAAAGGTGGGAAAAGGTGGAAAAACGTGGAAGAATTGGAAAAAGTGGAAAAAGTGGAAAAATGTGGGAAAATATGGGAAAAGGTGGGAAAAAAAGTGGAAAAAGGAGTGAAAAAATGTGGAAAAAACTGGATAAAACTGGATAAAACTCAACTCAACTCATCAACTCATCAACTCAACTCATCAACTCATCAACTCAACTCATCAACTCAACTCCTCAACTCACGGCCCTCTGCCGTCCACCGAATTCTGCTCCATGGCTTCTAAACCTTTCACCGGCCCTCTGCCGTCCACCGAATTCTGCTCCATGGCTTCTAAACCTTTCACCGGCCCTCTGCCGTCCACCGAATTCTGCTCCATGGCTTCTAAACCTTTCACCGGCCCTCTGCCGTCCACCGAATTCTGCTCCATGGCTTCTAAACCTTTAACCGGCCCTCTGCCGTCCACCGAATTCTGCTCCATGGCTTCTATACCTTTCACCGGCCCTCTGCCGTCCACCGAATTCTGCTCCATGGCTTCTAAACCTTTCACCGGCCCTCTGCCGTCCACCGAATTCTGCTCCATGGCTTCTAAACCTTTCACCGGCCCTCTGCCGTCCACCGAATTCTGCTCCATGGCTTCTAAACCTTTCCACTTTTTTCCAATTTTTTCCACTTTTATCCAGTTTTATGGTGGAAAAAGGTGGGAAAGGGTGGAAAAACGTGGAAGAAATTGAAAAAAGTGGGAAAAGTGGAAAAATGTGGGAAAATGTGGGAAAAAGGTGGGAAAAAAAGTGGAAAAAGGGGTGGATAAAAATGGAAAAAACTGGATAAAACTGGATAAAACTCAACTCAACTCATCAACTCATCAACTCAACTCATCAACTCATCAACTCAACTCATCAACTCAACTCCTCAACTCACGGCCTTCTGCCGTCCACCGAATTCTGCTCCATGGCTTCTAAACCTTTCACCGGCCCTCTGCCGTCCACCGAATTCTGCTCCATGGCTTCTAAACCTTTCCACTTTTTTCCACTTTTTTCCAATTTTATCCAGTTTTATGGTGGAAAAAGGTGGGAAAAGGTGGAAAAACGTGGAAGAAATTGGAAAAAGTGGAAAAAGTGGAAAAAAGTGGGAAAATATGGGAAAAAGTGGGAAAAAAGTGGAAAAAGGAGTGGAAAAAAGTGGAAAAAAGTGGATAAAACTGGATATAACTCAACTCAACTCATCAACTCATCAACTCAACTCATCAACTCATCAACTCAACTCATCAACTCAACTCCTCAACTCACGGCCCTCTGCCGTCCACCGAATTCTGCTCCATGGCTTCTAAACCTTTCACCGGCCCTCTGCCGTCCACCGAATTCTGCTCCATGGCTTCTAAACCTTTCACCGGCCCTCTGCCGTCCACCGAATTCTGCTCCATGGCTTCTAAACCTTTCACCGGCCCTCTGCCGTCCACCGAATTCTGCTCCATGGCTTCTAAACCTTTCCAGTTTTTTCCACTTTTTTCCACTTGTATCCAGTTTTATGGTGGAAAAAGGTGGGAAAAGGTGGAAAAACGTGGAAGAAATTGGAAAAAGTGGAAAAAGTGGAAAAATGTGGGAAAATGTGGGAAAAAGATGGAAAAAAAAGTGGAAAAAGGAGTGGAAAAAACTGGATAAAACTGGATAAAACTGGATAAAACTCAACTCAACTCATCAACTCATCAACTCAACTCATCAACTCATCAACTCAACTCATCAACTCAACTCCTCAACTCACGGCCCTCTGCCGTCCACCGAATTCTGCTCCATGGCTTCTAAACCTTTCACCGGCCCTCTGCCGTCCACCGAATTCTGCTCCATGGCTTCTAAACCTTTCACCGGCCCTCTGCCGTCCACCGAATTCTGCTCCATGGCTTCTAAACCTTTCACCGGCCCTCTGCCGTCCACCGAATTCTGCTCCATGGCTTCTAAACCTTTCACCGGCCCTCTGCCGTCCACCGAATTCTGCTCCATGGCTTCTAAACCTTTCACCGGCCCTCTGCCGTCCACCGAATTCTGCTCCATGGCTTCTAAACCTTTCACCGGCCCTCTGCCGTCCACCGAATTCTGCTCCATGGCTTCTAAACCTTTCACCGGCCCTCTGCCGTCCACCGAATTCTGCTCCATGGCTTCTAAACCTTTCACCGGCCCTCTGCCGTCCACCGAATTCTGCTCCATGGCTTCTAAACCTTTCCACTTTTTTCCACTTTTTTCCAATTTTATCCAGTTTTATGGTGGAAAAAGGTGGGAAAAGGTGGAAAAACGTGGAAGAAATTGGAAAAAGTGGAAAAAGTGGAAAAAAGTGGGAAAATATGGGAAAAAGTGGGAAAAAAGTGGAAAAAGGAGTGGAAAAAAGTGGAAAAAAGTGGATAAAACTGGATATAACTCAACTCAACTCATCAACTCATCAACTCAACTCATCAACTCATCAACTCAACTCATCAACTCAACTCCTCAACTCACGGCCCTCTGCCGTCCACCGAATTCTGCTCCATGGCTTCTAAACCTTTCACCGGCCCTCTGCCGTCCACCGAATTCTGCTCCATGGCTTCTAAACCTTTCACCGGCCCTCTGCCGTCCACCGAATTCTGCTCCATGGCTTCTAAACCTTTCACCGGCCCTCTGCCGTCCACCGAATTCTGCTCCATGGCTTCTAAACCTTTCCAGTTTTTTCCACTTTTTTCCACTTGTATCCAGTTTTATGGTGGAAAAAGGTGGGAAAAGGTGGAAAAACGTGGAAGAAATTGGAAAAAGTGGAAAAAGTGGAAAAATGTGGGAAAATGTGGGAAAAAGGTGGAAAAAAAAGTGGAAAAAGGAGTGGAAAAAACTGGATAAAACTGGATAAAACTGGATAAAACTCAACTCAACTCATCAACTCATCAACTCAACTCATCAACTCATCAACTCAACTCATCAACTCAACTCCTCAACTCACGGCCCTCTGCCGTCCACCGAATTCTGCTCCATGGCTTCTAAACCTTTCACCGGCCCTCTGCCGTCCACCGAATTCTGCTCCATGGCTTCTAAACCTTTCACCGGCCCTCTGCCGTCCACCGAATTCTGCTCCATGGCTTCTAAACCTTTCACCGGCCCTCTGCCGTCCACCGAATTCTGCTCCATGGCTTCTAAACCTTTCACCGGCCCTCTGCCGTCCACCGAATTCTGCTCCATGGCTTCTAAACCTTTCACCGGCCCTCTGCCGTCCACCGAATTCTGCTCCATGGCTTCTAAACCTTTCACCGGCCCTCTGCCGTCCACCGAATTCTGCTCCATGGCTTCTAAACCTTTCACCGGCCCTCTGCCGTCCACCGAATTCTGCTCCATGGCTTCTAAACCTTTCACCGGCCCTCTGCCGTCCACCGAATTCTGCTCCATGGCTTCTAAACCTTTCCAGTTTTTTCCAGTTTTTTCCACTTTTATCCAGTTTTATGGTGGAAAAAGGTGGGAAAAGGTGGAAAAACGTGGAAGAATTGGAAAAAGTGGAAAAAGTGGAAAAATGTGGGAAAATATGGGAAAAGGTGGGAAAAAAAGTGGAAAAAGGAGTGAAAAAATGTGGAAAAAACTGGATAAAACTGGATAAAACTCAACTCAACTCATCAACTCATCAACTCAACTCATCAACTCATCAACTCAACTCATCAACTCAACTCCTCAACTCACGGCCCTCTGCCGTCCACCGAATTCTGCTCCATGGCTTCTAAACCTTTCACCGGCCCTCTGCCGTCCACCGAATTCTGCTCCATGGCTTCTAAACCTTTCACCGGCCCTCTGCCGTCCACCGAATTCTGCTCCATGGCTTCTAAACCTTTCACCGGCCCTCTGCCGTCCACCGAATTCTGCTCCATGGCTTCTAAACCTTTAACCGGCCCTCTGCCGTCCACCGAATTCTGCTCCATGGCTTCTATACCTTTCACCGGCCCTCTGCCGTCCACCGAATTCTGCTCCATGGCTTCTAAACCTTTCACCGGCCCTCTGCCGTCCACCGAATTCTGCTCCATGGCTTCTAAACCTTTCACCGGCCCTCTGCCGTCCACCGAATTCTGCTCCATGGCTTCTAAACCTTTCCAGTTTTTTCCACTTTTTTCCACTTGTATCCAGTTTTATGGTGGAAAAAGGTGGGAAAAGGTGGAAAAACGTGGAAGAAATTGGAAAAAGTGGAAAAAGTGGAAAAATGTGGGAAAATGTGGGAAAAAGGTGGAAAAAAAAGTGGAAAAAGGAGTGGAAAAAACTGGATAAAACTGGATAAAACTGGATAAAACTCAACTCAACTCATCAACTCATCAACTCAACTCATCAACTCATCAACTCAACTCATCAACTCAACTCCTCAACTCACGGCCCTCTGCCGTCCACCGAATTCTGCTCCATGGCTTCTAAACCTTTCACCGGCCCTCTGCCGTCCACCGAATTCTGCTCCATGGCTTCTAAACCTTTCACCGGCCCTCTGCCGTCCACCGAATTCTGCTCCATGGCTTCTAAACCTTTCACCGGCCCTCTGCCGTCCACCGAATTCTGCTCCATGGCTTCTAAACCTTTCACCGGCCCTCTGCCGTCCACCGAATTCTGCTCCATGGCTTCTAAACCTTTCACCGGCCCTCTGCCGTCCACCGAATTCTGCTCCATGGCTTCTAAACCTTTCACCGGCCCTCTGCCGTCCACCAAATTCTGCTCCATGGCTTCTAAACCTTTCACCGGCCCTCTGCCGTCCACCGAATTCTGCTCCATGGCTTCTAAACCTTTCCAGTTTTTTCCAGTTTTTTCCACTTTTATCCAGTTTTATGGTGGAAAAAGGTGGGAAAAGGTGGAAAAACGTGGAAGAATTGGAAAAAGTGGAAAAAGTGGAAAAATGTGGGAAAATATGGGAAAAGGTGGGAAAAAAAGTGGAAAAAGGAGTGAAAAAATGTGGAAAAAACTGGATAAAACTGGATAAAACTCAACTCAACTCATCAACTCATCAACTCAACTCATCAACTCATCAACTCAACTCATCAACTCAACTCCTCAACTCACGGCCCTCTGCCGTCCACCGAATTCTGCTCCATGGCTTCTAAACCTTTCACCGGCCCTCTGCCGTCCACCGAATTCTGCTCCATGGCTTCTAAACCTTTCACCGGCCCTCTGCCGTCCACCGAATTCTGCTCCATGGCTTCTAAACCTTTCACCGGCCCTCTGCCGTCCACCGAATTCTGCTCCATGGCTTCTAAACCTTTAACCGGCCCTCTGCCGTCCACCGAATTCTGCTCCATGGCTTCTATACCTTTCACCGGCCCTCTGCCGTCCACCGAATTCTGCTCCATGGCTTCTAAACCTTTCACCGGCCCTCTGCCGTCCACCGAATTCTGCTCCATGGCTTCTAAACCTTTCACCGGCCCTCTGCCGTCCACCGAATTCTGCTCCATGGCTTCTAAACCTTTCCACTTTTTTCCAATTTTTTCCACTTTTATCCAGTTTTATGGTGGAAAAAGGTGGGAAAGGGTGGAAAAACGTGGAAGAAATTGAAAAAAGTGGGAAAAGTGGAAAAATGTGGGAAAATGTGGGAAAAAGGTGGGAAAAAAAGTGGAAAAAGGGGTGGATAAAAGTGGAAAAAACTGGATAAAACTGGATAAAACTCAACTCAACTCATCAACTCATCAACTCAACTCATCAACTCATCAACTCAACTCATCAACTCAACTCCTCAACTCACGGCCTTCTGCCGTCCACCGAATTCTGCTCCATGGCTTCTAAACCTTTCACCGGCCCTCTGCCGTCCACCGAATTCTGCTCCATGGCTTCTAAACCTTTCCACTTTTTTCCACTTTTTTCCAATTTTATCCAGTTTTATGGTGGAAAAAGGTGGGAAAAGGTGGAAAAACGTGGAAGAAATTGGAAAAAGTGGAAAAAGTGGAAAAAAGTGGGAAAATATGGGAAAAAGTGGGACAAAAGTGGAAAAAGGAGTGGAAAAAAGTGGAAAAAAGTGGATAAAACTGGATATAACTCAACTCAACTCATCAACTCATCAACTCAACTCATCAACTCATCAACTCAACTCATCAACTCAACTCCTCAACTCACGGCCCTCTGCCGTCCACCGAATTCTGCTCCATGGCTTCTAAACCTTTCACCGGCCCTCTGCCGTCCACCGAATTCTGCTCCATGGCTTCTAAACCTTTCACCGGCCCTCTGCCGTCCACCGAATTCTGCTCCATGGCTTCTAAACCTTTCACCGGCCCTCTGCCGTCCACCGAATTCTGCTCCATGGCTTCTAAACCTTTCCAGTTTTTTCCACTTTTTTCCACTTGTATCCAGTTTTATGGTGGAAAAAGGTGGGAAAAGGTGGAAAAACGTGGAAGAAATTGGAAAAAGTGGAAAAAGTGGAAAAATGTGGGAAAATGTGGGAAAAAGATGGAAAAAAAAGTGGAAAAAGGAGTGGAAAAAACTGGATAAAACTGGATAAAACTGGATAAAACTCAACTCAACTCATCAACTCATCAACTCAACTCATCAACTCATCAACTCAACTCATCAACTCAACTCCTCAACTCACGGCCCTCTGCCGTCCACCGAATTCTGCTCCATGGCTTCTAAACCTTTCACCGGCCCTCTGCCGTCCACCGAATTCTGCTCCATGGCTTCTAAACCTTTCACCGGCCCTCTGCCGTCCACCGAATTCTGCTCCATGGCTTCTAAACCTTTCACCGGCCCTCTGCCGTCCACCGAATTCTGCTCCATGGCTTCTAAACCTTTCCACTTTTTTCCACTTTTTTCCAATTTTATCCAGTTTTATGGTGGAAAAAGGTGGGAAAAGGTGGAAAAACGTGGAAGAAATTGGAAAAAGTGGAAAAAGTGGAAAAAAGTGGGAAAATATGGGAAAAAGTGGGAAAAAAGTGGAAAAAGGAGTGGAAAAAAGTGGAAAAAAGTGGATAAAACTGGATATAACTCAACTCAACTCATCAACTCATCAACTCAACTCATCAACTCATCAACTCAACTCATCAACTCAACTCCTCAACTCACGGCCCTCTGCCGTCCACCGAATTCTGCTCCATGGCTTCTAAACCTTTCACCGGCCCTCTGCCGTCCACCGAATTCTGCTCCATGGCTTCTAAACCTTTCACCGGCCCTCTGCCGTCCACCGAATTCTGCTCCATGGCTTCTAAACCTTTCACCGGCCCTCTGCCGTCCACCGAATTCTGCTCCATGGCTTCTAAACCTTTCCAGTTTTTTCCACTTTTTTCCACTTGTATCCAGTTTTATGGTGGAAAAAGGTGGGAAAAGGTGGAAAAACGTGGAAGAAATTGGAAAAAGTGGAAAAAGTGGAAAAATGTGGGAAAATGTGGGAAAAAGGTGGAAAAAAAAGTGGAAAAAGGAGTGGAAAAAACTGGATAAAACTGGATAAAACTGGATAAAACTCAACTCAACTCATCAACTCATCAACTCAACTCATCAACTCATCAACTCAACTCATCAACTCAACTCCTCAACTCACGGCCCTCTGCCGTCCACCGAATTCTGCTCCATGGCTTCTAAACCTTTCACCGGCCCTCTGCCGTCCACCGAATTCTGCTCCATGGCTTCTAAACCTTTCACCGGCCCTCTGCCGTCCACCGAATTCTGCTCCATGGCTTCTAAACCTTTCACCGGCCCTCTGCCGTCCACCGAATTCTGCTCCATGGCTTCTAAACCTTTCACCGGCCCTCTGCCGTCCACCGAATTCTGCTCCATGGCTTCTAAACCTTTCACCGGCCCTCTGCCGTCCACCGAATTCTGCTCCATGGCTTCTAAACCTTTCACCGGCCCTCTGCCGTCCACCGAATTCTGCTCCATGGCTTCTAAACCTTTCACCGGCCCTCTGCCGTCCACCGAATTCTGCTCCATGGCTTCTAAACCTTTCACCGGCCCTCTGCCGTCCACCGAATTCTGCTCCATGGCTTCTAAACCTTTCCAGTTTTTTCCAGTTTTTTCCACTTTTATCCAGTTTTATGGTGGAAAAAGGTGGGAAAAGGTGGAAAAACGTGGAAGAATTGGAAAAAGTGGAAAAAGTGGAAAAATGTGGGAAAATATGGGAAAAGGTGGGAAAAAAAGTGGAAAAAGGAGTGAAAAAATGTGGAAAAAACTGGATAAAACTGGATAAAACTCAACTCAACTCATCAACTCATCAACTCAACTCATCAACTCATCAACTCAACTCATCAACTCAACTCCTCAACTCACGGCCCTCTGCCGTCCACCGAATTCTGCTCCATGGCTTCTAAACCTTTCACCGGCCCTCTGCCGTCCACCGAATTCTGCTCCATGGCTTCTAAACCTTTCACCGGCCCTCTGCCGTCCACCGAATTCTGCTCCATGGCTTCTAAACCTTTCACCGGCCCTCTGCCGTCCACCGAATTCTGCTCCATGGCTTCTAAACCTTTAACCGGCCCTCTGCCGTCCACCGAATTCTGCTCCATGGCTTCTATACCTTTCACCGGCCCTCTGCCGTCCACCGAATTCTGCTCCATGGCTTCTAAACCTTTCACCGGCCCTCTGCCGTCCACCGAATTCTGCTCCATGGCTTCTAAACCTTTCACCGGCCCTCTGCCGTCCACCGAATTCTGCTCCATGGCTTCTAAACCTTTCCACTTTTTTCCAATTTTTTCCACTTTTATCCAGTTTTATGGTGGAAAAAGGTGGGAAAGGGTGGAAAAACGTGGAAGAAATTGAAAAAAGTGGGAAAAGTGGAAAAATGTGGGAAAATGTGGGAAAAAGGTGGGAAAAAAAGTGAAAAAAGGGGTGGATAAAAGTGGAAAAAACTGGATAAAACTGGATAAAACTCAACTCAACTCATCAACTCATCAACTCAACTCATCAACTCATCAACTCAACTCATCAACTCAACTCCTCAACTCACGGCCTTCTGCCGTCCACCGAATTCTGCTCCATGGCTTCTAAACCTTTCACCGGCCCTCTGCCGTCCACCGAATTCTGCTCCATGGCTTCTAAACCTTTCCACTTTTTTCCACTTTTTTCCAATTTTATCCAGTTTTATGGTGGAAAAAGGTGGGAAAAGGTGGAAAAACGTGGAAGAAATTGGAAAAAGTGGAAAAAGTGGAAAAAAGTGGGAAAATATGGGAAAAAGGTGGGGAAAAAGTGGAAAAAGGAGTGGAAAAAAGTGGAAAAAAGTGGATAAAACTGGATATAACTCAACTCAACTCATCAACTCATCAACTCAACTCATCAACTCATCAACTCAACTCATCAACTCAACTCCTCAACTCACGGCCCTCTGCCGTCCACCGAATTCTGCTCCATGGCTTCTAAACCTTTCACCGGCCCTCTGCCGTCCACCGAATTCTGCTCCATGGCTTCTAAACCTTTCACCGGCCCTCTGCCGTCCACCGAATTCTGCTCCATGGCTTCTAAACCTTTCACCGGCCCTCTGCCGTCCACCGAATTCTGCTCCATGGCTTCTAAACCTTTCCAGTTTTTTCCACTTTTTTCCACTTGTATCCAGTTTTATGGTGGAAAAAGGTGGGAAAAGGTGGAAAAACGTGGAAGAAATTGGAAAAAGTGGAAAAAGTGGAAAAATGTGGGAAAATGTGGGAAAAAGGTGGAAAAAAAAGTGGAAAAAGGAGTGGAAAAAACTGGATAAAACTGGATAAAACTGGATAAAACTCAACTCAACTCATCAACTCATCAACTCAACTCATCAACTCATCAACTCAACTCATCAACTCAACTCCTCAACTCACGGCCCTCTGCCGTCCACCGAATTCTGCTCCATGGCTTCTAAACCTTTCACCGGCCCTCTGCCGTCCACCGAATTCTGCTCCATGGCTTCTAAACCTTTCACCGGCCCTCTGCCGTCCACCGAATTCTGCTCCATGGCTTCTAAACCTTTCACCGGCCCTCTGCCGTCCACCGAATTCTGCTCCATGGCTTCTAAACCTTTCACCGGCCCTCTGCCGTCCACCGAATTCTGCTCCATGGCTTCTAAACCTTTCACCGGCCCTCTGCCGTCCACCGAATTCTGCTCCATGGCTTCTAAACCTTTCACCGGCCCTCTGCCGTCCACCGAATTCTGCTCCATGGCTTCTAAACCTTTCACCGGCCCTCTGCCGTCCACCGAATTCTGCTCCATGGCTTCTAAACCTTTCACCGGCCCTCTGCCGTCCACCGAATTCTGCTCCATGGCTTCTAAACCTTTCCAGTTTTTTCCAGTTTTTTCCACTTTTATCCAGTTTTATGGTGGAAAAAGGTGGGAAAAGGTGGAAAAACGTGGAAGAATTGGAAAAAGTGGAAAAAGTGGAAAAATGTGGGAAAATATGGGAAAAGGTGGGAAAAAAAAGTGGAAAAAGGAGTGAAAAAAAGTGGAAAAAACTGGATAAAACTCAACTCAACTCATCAACTCATCAACTCAACTCATCAACTCATCAACTCAATTCATCAACTCAACTCCTCAACTCACGGCCCTCTGCCGTCCACCGAATTCTGCTCCATGGCTTCTAAACCTTTCACCGGCCCTCTGCCGTCCACCGAATTCTGCTCCATGGCTTCTAAACCTTTCACCGGCCCTCTGCCGTCCACCGAATTCTGCTCCATGGCTTCTAAACCTTTCACCGGCCCTCTGCCGTCCACCGAATTCTGCTCCATGGCTTCTAAACCTTTCACCGGCCCTCTGCCGTCCACCGAATTCTGCTCCATGGCTTCTAAACCTTTCACCGGCCCTCTGCCGTCCACCGAATTCTGCTCCATGGCTTCTAAACCTTTCACCGGCCCTCTGCCGTCCACCGAATTCTGCTCCATGGCTTCTAAACCTTTCACCGGCCCTCTGCCGTCCACCGAATTCTGCTCCATGGCTTCTAAACCTTTCACCGGCCCTCTGCCGTCCACCGAATTCTGCTCCATGGCTTCTAAACCTTTCCAGTTTTTTCCAGTTTTTTCCACTTTTATCCAGTTTTATGGTGGAAAAAGGTGGGAAAAGGTGGAAAAACGTGGAAGAATTGGAAAAAGTGGAAAAAGTGGAAAAATGTGGGAAAATATGGGAAAAGGTGGGAAAAAAAGTGGAAAAAGGAGTGAAAAAAAGTGGAAAAAACTGGATAAAACTGGATAAAACTCAACTCAACTCATCAACTCATCAACTCAACTCATCAACTCATCAACTCATCAACTCAACTCCTCAACTCACGGCCCTCTGCCGTCCACCGAATTCTGCTCCATGGCTTCTAAACCTTTCACCGGCCCTCTGCCGTCCACCGAATTCTGCTCCATGGCTTCTAAACCTTTCACCGGCCCTCTGCCGTCCACCGAATTCTGCTCCATGGCTTCTAAACCTTTCACCGGCCCTCTGCCGTCCACCGAATTCTGCTCCATGGCTTCTAAACCTTTCACCGGCCCTCTGCCGTCCACCGAATTCTGCTCCATGGCTTCTAAACCTTTCACCGGCCCTCTGCCGTCCACCGAATTCTGCTCCATGGCTTCTAAACCTTTCACCGGCCCTCTGCCGTCCACCGAATTCTGCTCCATGGCTTCTAAACCTTTCCACTTTTTTCCACTTTTTTCCACTTTTATCCAGTTTTATGGTGGAAAAAGGTGGGAAAAGGTGGAAAAACGTGGAAGAAATTGGAAAAAGTGGAAAAAGTGGGAAAATGTGGGAAAATATGGGAAAAAGGTGGGAAAAAAGGTGGAAAAAGGAGTGGAAAAAAGTGGAAAAAACTGGATAAAACTGGATATAACTCAACTCAACTCATCAACTCATCAACTCAACTCATCAACTCAACTCATCAACTCAACTCCTCAACTCACGGCCCTCTGCCGTCCACCGAATTCTGCTCCATGGCTTCTAAACCTTTCACCGGCCCTCTGCCGTCCACCGAATTCTGCTCCATGGCTTCTAAACCTTTCACCGGCCCTCTGCCGTCCACCGAATTCTGCTCCATGGCTTCTAAACCTTTCCAGTTTTTTCCAATTTTTTTCACTTTTATCGGGTTTTATGGTGGAAAAAGGTGGGAAAAGGTGGAAAAACGTGGAAGAAATTGAAAAAAGTGGGAAAATGTGGGAAAATGTGGGAAAAAGGAGTGGAAAAAAAGTGGAAAAAGGAGTGGAAAAAAGTGGAAAAAACTGGATAAAACTGGATAAAACTCAACTCAACTCATCAACTCATCAACTCAACTCATCAACTCATCAACTCAACTCATCAACTCAACTCCTCAACTCACGGCCTTCTGCCGTCCACCGAATTCTGCTCCATGGCTTCTAAACCTTTCACCGGCCCTCTGCCGTCCACCGAATTCTGCTCCATGGCTTCTAAACCTTTCACCGGCCCTCTGCCGTCCACCGAATTCTGCTCCATGGCTTCTAAACCTTTCACCGGCCCTCTGCCGTCCACCGAATTCTGCTCCATGGCTTCTAAACCTTTCACCGGCCCTCTGCCGTCCACCGAATTCTGCTCCATGGCTTCTAAACCTTTCACCGGCCCTCTGCCGTCCACCGAATTCTGCTCCATGGCTTCTAAACCTTTCACCGGCCCTCTGCCGTCCACCGAATTCTGCTCCATGGCTTCTAAACCTTTCCAGTTTTTTCCACTTTTTTCCACTTTTATCCAGTTTTATGGTGGAAAAAGGTGGGAAATGGTGGAAAAAACTGGATAAAACTGGATATAACTCAACTCAACTCATCAACTCATCAACTCAACTCATCAACTCAACTCATCAACTCAACTCCTTAACTCACGGCCCTCTGCCGTCCACCGAATTCTGCTCCATGGCTTCTAAACCTTTCACCGGCCCTCTGCCGTCCACCGAATTCTGCTCCATGGCTTCTAAACCTTTCACCGGCCCTCTGCCGTCCACCGAATTCTGCTCCATGGCTTCTAAACCTTTCACCGGCCCTCTGCCGTCCACCGAATTCTGCTCCATGGCTTCTAAACCTTTCACCGGCCCTCTGCCGTCCACCGAATTCTGCTCCATGGCTTCTAAACCTTTCCAGTTTTTTCCAGTTTTTTCCACTTTTATCCAGTTTTATGGTGGAAAAAGGTGGGAAAAGGTGGAAAAACGTGGAAGAATTGGAAAAAGTGGAAAAAGTGGAAAAATGTGGGAAAATATGGGAAAAGGTGGGAAAAAAAGTGGAAAAAGGAGTGAAAAAAAGTGGAAAAAACTGGATAAAACTGGATAAAACTCAACTCAACTCATCAACTCATCAACTCAACTCATCAACTCATCAACTCATCAACTCAACTCCTCAACTCACGGCCCTCTGCCGTCCACCGAATTCTGCTCCATGGCTTCTAAACCTTTCACCGGCCCTCTGCCGTCCACCGAATTCTGCTCCATGGCTTCTAAACCTTTCCAGTTTTTTCCAGTTTTTTCCACTTTTATCCAGTTTTATGGTGGAAAAAGGTGGGAAAAGGTGGAAAAACGTGGAAGAATTGGAAAAAGTGGAAAAAGTGGAAAAATGTGGGAAAATATGGGAAGAGGTGGGAAAAAAAGTGGAAAAAGGAGTGAAAAAAAGTGGAAAAAACTGGATAAAACTCAACTCAACTCATCAACTCATCAACTCAACTCATCAACTCATCAACTCAACTCATCAACTCAACTCCTCAACTCACGGCCCTCTGCCGTCCACCGAATTCTGCTCCATGGCTTCTAAACCTTTCACCGGCCCTCTGCCGTCCACCGAATTCTGCTCCATGGCTTCTAAACCTTTCACCGGCCCTCTGCCGTCCACCGAATTCTGCTCCATGGCTTCTAAACCTTTCACCGGCCCTCTGCCGTCCACCGAATTCTGCTCCATGGCTTCTAAACCTTTCACCGGCCCTCTGCCGTCCACCGAATTCTGCTCCATGGCTTCTAAACCTTTCACCGGCCCTCTGCCGTCCACCGAATTCTGCTCCATGGCTTCTAAACCTTTCACCGGCCCTCTGCCGTCCACCGAATTCTGCTCCATGGCTTCTAAACCTTTCACCGGCCCTCTGCCGTCCACCGAATTCTGCTCCATGGCTTCTAAACCTTTCACCGGCCCTCTGCCGTCCACCGAATTCTGCTCCATGGCTTCTAAACCTTTCCAGTTTTTTCCAGTTTTTTCCACTTTTATCCAGTTTTATGGTGGAAAAAGGTGGGAAAAGGTGGAAAAACGTGGAAGAATTGGAAAAAGTGGAAAAAGTGGAAAAATGTGGGAAAATATGGGAAAAGGTGGGAAAAAAAGTGGAAAAAGGAGTGAAAAAAAGTGGAAAAAACTGGATAAAACTGGATAAAACTCAACTCAACTCATCAACTCATCAACTCAACTCATCAACTCATCAACTCATCAACTCAACTCCTCAACTCACGGCCCTCTGCCGTCCACCGAATTCTGCTCCATGGCTTCTAAACCTTTCACCGGCCCTCTGCCGTCCACCGAATTCTGCTCCATGGCTTCTAAACCTTTCACCGGCCCTCTGCCGTCCACCGAATTCTGCTCCATGGCTTCTAAACCTTTCACCGGCCCTCTGCCGTCCACCGAATTCTGCTCCATGGCTTCTAAACCTTTCACCGGCCCTCTGCCGTCCACCGAATTCTGCTCCATGGCTTCTAAACCTTTCACCGGCCCTCTGCCGTCCACCGAATTCTGCTCCATGGCTTCTAAACCTTTCACCGGCCCTCTGCCGTCCACCGAATTCTGCTCCATGGCTTCTAAACCTTTCCACTTTTTTCCACTTTTTTCCACTTTTATCCAGTTTTATGGTGGAAAAAGGTGGGAAAAGGTGGAAAAACGTGGAAGAAATTGGAAAAAGTGGAAAAAGTGGGAAAATGTGGGAAAATATGGGAAAAAGGTGGGAAAAAAGGTGGAAAAAGGAGTGGAAAAAAGTGGAAAAAACTGGATAAAACTGGATATAACTCAACTCAACTCATCAACTCATCAACTCAACTCATCAACTCAACTCATCAACTCAACTCCTCAACTCACGGCCCTCTGCCGTCCACCGAATTCTGCTCCATGGCTTCTAAACCTTTCACCGGCCCTCTGCCGTCCACCGAATTCTGCTCCATGGCTTCTAAACCTTTCACCGGCCCTCTGCCGTCCACCGAATTCTGCTCCATGGCTTCTAAACCTTTCCAGTTTTTTCCAATTTTTTTCACTTTTATCGGGTTTTATGGTGGAAAAAGGTGGGAAAAGGTGGAAAAACGTGGAAGAAATTGAAAAAAGTGGGAAAATGTGGGAAAATGTGGGAAAAAGGAGTGGAAAAAAAGTGGAAAAAGGAGTGGAAAAAAGTGGAAAAAAGTGGATAAAACTGGATAAAACTCAACTCAACTCATCAACTCATCAACTCAACTCATCAACTCATCAACTCAACTCATCAACTCAACTCCTCAACTCACGGCCTTCTGCCGTCCACCGAATTCTGCTCCATGGCTTCTAAACCTTTCACCGGCCCTCTGCCGTCCACCGAATTCTGCTCCATGGCTTCTAAACCTTTCACCGGCCCTCTGCCGTCCACCGAATTCTGCTCCATGGCTTCTAAACCTTTCACCGGCCCTCTGCCGTCCACCGAATTCTGCTCCATGGCTTCTAAACCTTTCACCGGCCCTCTGCCGTCCACCGAATTCTGCTCCATGGCTTCTAAACCTTTCACCGGCCCTCTGCCGTCCACCGAATTCTGCTCCATGGCTTCTAAACCTTTCACCGGCCCTCTGCCGTCCACCGAATTCTGCTCCATGGCTTCTAAACCTTTCACCGGCCCTCTGCCGTCCACCGAATTCTGCTCCATGGCTTCTAAACCTTTCCAGTTTTTTCCACTTTTTTCCACTTTTATCCAGTTTTATGGTGGAAAAAGGTGGGAAATGGTGGAAAAAACTGGATAAAACTGGATATAACTCAACTCAACTCATCAACTCATCAACTCAACTCATCAACTCAACTCATCAACTCAACTCCTTAACTCACGGCCCTCTGCCGTCCACCGAATTCTGCTCCATGGCTTCTAAACCTTTCACCGGCCCTCTGCCGTCCACCGAATTCTGCTCCATGGCTTCTAAACCTTTCACCGGCCCTCTGCCGTCCACCGAATTCTGCTCCATGGCTTCTAAACCTTTCCAGTTTTTTCCAATTTTTTTCACTTTTATCAGGTTTTATGGTGGAAAAAGGTGGGAAAAGGTGGAAAAACGTGGAAGAAATTGAAAAAAGTGGGAAAATGTGGGAAAATGTGGGAAAAAGGAGTGGAAAAAAAGTGGAAAAAGGAGTGGAAAAAAGTGGAAAAAACTGGATAAAACTGGATAAAACTGGATAAAACTCAACTCAACTCATCAACTCATCAACTCAACTCATCAACTCATCAACTCAACTCATCAACTCAACTCCTCAACTCACGGCCTTCTGCCGTCCACCGAATTCTGCTCCATGGCTTCTAAACCTTTCACCGGCCCTCTGCCGTCCACCGAATTCTGCTCCATGGCTTCTAAACCTTTCACCGGCCCTCTGCCGTCCACCGAATTCTGCTCCATGGCTTCTAAACCTTTCACCGGCCCTCTGCCGTCCACCGAATTCTGCTCCATGGCTTCTAAACCTTTCACCGGCCCTCTGCCGTCCACCGAATTCTGCTCCATGGCTTCTAAACCTTTCACCGGCCCTCTGCCGTCCACCGAATTCTGCTCCATGGCTTCTAAACCTTTCACCGGCCCTCTGCCGTCCACCGAATTCTGCTCCATGGCTTCTAAACCTTTCACCGGCCCTCTGCCGTCCACCGAATTCTGCTCCATGGCTTCTAAACCTTTCACCGGCCCTCTGCCGTCCACCGAATTCTGCTCCATGGCTTCTAAACCTTTCACCGGCCCTCTGCCGTCCACCGAATTCTGCTCCATGGCTTCTAAACCTTTCCAGTTTTTTCCACTTTTTTCCACTTTTATCCAGTTTTATGGTGGAAAAAGGTGGGAAATGGTGGAAAAAACTGGATAAAACTGGATATAACTCAACTCAACTCATCAACTCATCAACTCAACTCATCAACTCAACTCATCAACTCAACTCCTTAACTCACGGCCCTCTGCCGTCCACCGAATTCTGCTCCATGGCTTCTAAACCTTTCACCGGCCCTCTGCCGTCCACCGAATTCTGCTCCATGGCTTCTAAACCTTTCACCGGCCCTCTGCCGTCCACCGAATTCTGCTCCATGGCTTCTAAACCTTTCCAGTTTTTTCCAATTTTTTTCACTTTTATCAGGTTTTATGGTGGAAAAAGGTGGGAAAAGGTGGAAAAACGTGGAAGAAATTGAAAAAAGTGGGAAAATGTGGGAAAATGTGGGAAAAAGGAGTGGAAAAAAAGTGGAAAAAGGAGTGGAAAAAAGTGGAAAAAACTGGATAAAACTGGATAAAACTGGATAAAACTCAACTCAACTCATCAACTCATCAACTCAACTCATCAACTCATCAACTCAACTCATCAACTCAACTCCTCAACTCACGGCCTTCTGCCGTCCACCGAATTCTGCTCCATGGCTTCTAAACCTTTCACCGGCCCTCTGCCGTCCACCGAATTCTGCTCCATGGCTTCTAAACCTTTCACCGGCCCTCTGCCGTCCACCGAATTCTGCTCCATGGCTTCTAAACCTTTCACCGGCCCTCTGCCGTCCACCGAATTCTGCTCCATGGCTTCTAAACCTTTCACCGGCCCTCTGCCGTCCACCGAATTCTGCTCCATGGCTTCTAAACCTTTCACCGGCCCTCTGCCGTCCACCGAATTCTGCTCCATGTCTTCTAAACCTTTCACCGACCCTCTGCCGTCCACCGAATTCTGCTCCATGGCTTCTAAACCTTTCACCGGCCCTCTGCCGTCCACCGAATTCTGCTCCATGGCTTCTAAACCTTTCACCGGCCCTCTGCCGTCCACCGAATTCTGCTCCATGGCTTCTAAACCTTTCACCGGCCCTCTGCCGTCCACCGAATTCTGCTCCATGGCTTCTAAACCTTTCCAGTTTTTTCCACTTTTTTCCACTTTTATCCAGTTTTATGGTGGAAAAAGGTGGGAAATGGTGGAAAAACGTGGAAGAAATTGGAAAAAGTGGAAAAAGTGGAAAAATGTGGGAAAATAAAGGAAAAAGGTGGGAAAAAAAGTGGAAAAAGGAGTGAAAAAAGTGGAAAAAACTGGATAAAACTGGATAAAACTCAACTCAACTCATCAACTCATCAACTCAACTCATCAACTCATCAACTCAACTCATCAACTCAACTCCTCAACTCACGGCCCTCTGCCGTCCACCGAATTCTGCTCCATGGCTTCTAAACCTTTCACCGGCCCTCTGCCGTCCACCGAATTCTGCTCCATGGCTTCTAAACCTTTCACCGGCCCTCTGCCGTCCACCGAATTCTGCTCCATGGCTTCTAAACCTTTCACCGGCCCTCTGCCGTCCACCGAATTCTGCTCCATGGCTTCTAAACCTTTCACCGGCCCTCTGCCGTCCACCGAATTCTGCTCCATGGCTTCTAAACCTTTCACCGGCCCTCTGCCGTCCACCGAATTCTGCTCCATGGCTTCTAAACCTTTCACCGGCCCTCTGCCGTCCACCGAATTCTGCTCCATGGCTTCTAAACCTTTCACCGGCCCTCTGCCGTCCACCGAATTCTGCTCCATGGCTTCTAAACCTTTCACCGGCCCTCTGCCGTCCACCGAATTCTGCTCCATGGCTTCTAAACCTTTCACCGGCCCTCTGCCGTCCACCGAATTCTGCTCCATGGCTTCTAAACCTTTCACCGGCCCTCTGCCGTCCACCGAATTCTGCTCCATGGCTTCTAAACCTTTCACCGGCCCTCTGCCGTCCACCGAATTCTGCTCCATGGCTTCTAAACCTTTCACCGGCCCTCTGCCGTCCACCGAATTCTGCTCCATGGCTTCTAAACCTTTCACCGGCCCTCTGCCGTCCACCGAATTCTGCTCCATGCCTTCTAAACCTTTCCACTTTTTTCCACTTTTTTCCACTTTTATCCAGTTTTATGGTGGAAAAAGGTGGGAAATGGTGGAAAAAACTGGATAAAACTGGATATAACTCAACTCAACTCATCAACTCAACTCATCAACTCAACTCATCAACTCAACTCCTCAACTCACGGCCCTCTGCCGTCCACCGAATTCTGCTCCATGGCTTCTAAACCTTTCACCGGCCCTCTGCCGTCCACCGAATTCTGCTCCATGGCTTCTAAACCTTTCACCGGCCCTCTGCCGTCCACCGAATTCTGCTCCATGGCTTCTAAACCTTTCCAGTTTTTTCCAATTTTTTTCACTTTTATCGGGTTTTATGGTGGAAAAAGGTGGGAAAAGGTGGAAAAACGTGGAAGAAATTGAAAAAAGTGGGAAAATGTGGGAAAATGTGGGAAAAAGGAGTGGAAAAAAAGTGGAAAAAGGAGTGGAAAAAACTGGAAAAAACTGGATAAAACTGGATAAAACTCAACTCAACTCATCAACTCATCAACTCAACTCATCAACTCATCAACTCAACTCATCAACTCAACTCCTCAACTCACGGCCTTCTGCCGTCCACCGAATTCTGCTCCATGGCTTCTAAACCTTTCACCGGCCCTCTGCCGTCCACCGAATTCTGCTCCATGGCTTCTAAACCTTTCACCGGCCCTCTGCCGTCCACCGAATTCTGCTCCATGGCTTCTAAACCTTTCCAGTTTTTTCCAATTTTTTTCACTTTTATCGGGTTTTATGGTGGAAAAAGGTGGGAAAAGGTGGAAAAACGTGGAAGAAATTGAAAAAAGTGGGAAAATGTGGGAAAATGTGGGAAAAAGGAGTGGAAAAAAAGTGGAAAAAGGAGTGGAAAAAACTGGAAAAAACTGGATAAAACTGGATAAAACTCAACTCAACTCATCAACTCATCAACTCAACTCATCAACTCATCAACTCAACTCATCAACTCAACTCCTCAACTCACGGCCTTCTGCCGTCCACCGAATTCTGCTCCATGGCTTCTAAACCTTTCACCGGCCCTCTGCCGTCCACCGAATTCTGCTCCATGGCTTCTAAACCTTTCACCGGCCCTCTGCCGTCCACCGAATTCTGCTCCATGGCTTCTAAACCTTTCACCGGCCCTCTGCCGTCCACCGAATTCTGCTCCATGGCTTCTAAACCTTTCACCGGCCCTCTGCCGTCCACCGAATTCTGCTCCATGGCTTCTAAACCTTTCACCGGCCCTCTGCCGTCCACCGAATTCTGCTCCATGGCTTCTAAACCTTTCACCGGCCCTCTGCCGTCCACCGAATTCTGCTCCATGGCTTCTAAACCTTTCACCGGCCCTCTGCCGTCCAGCGAATTCTGCTCCATGGCTTCTAAACCTTTCACCGGCCCTCTGCCGTCCACCGAATTCTGCTCCATGGCTTCTAAACCTTTCCAGTTTTTTCCACTTTTTTCCACTTTTATCCAGTTTTATGGTGGAAAAAGGTGGGAAAAGGTGGGAAATGGTGGAAAAACGTGGAAGAAATTGGAAAAAGTGGAAAAAGTGGAAAAAGTGTGGGAAAATATGGGAAAAAGGTGGGAAAAAAAGTGGAAAAAGGAGTGGAAAAAGGAGTGGAAAAAAGTGGAAAAAACTGGATAAAACTCAACTCAACTCATCAACTCATCAACTCAACTCATCAACTCATCAACTCAACTCATCAACTCAACTCCTCAACTCACGGCCCTCTGCCGTCCACCGAATTCTGCTCCATGGCTTCTAAACCTTTCACCGGCCCTCTGCCGTCCACCGAATTCTGCTCCATGGCTTCTAAACCTTTCACCGGCCCTCTGCCGTCCACCGAATTCTGCTCCATGGCTTCTAAACCTTTCACCGGCCCTCTGCCGTCCACCGAATTCTGCTCCATGGCTTCTAAACCTTTCACCGGCCCTCTGCCGTCCACCGAATTCTGCTCCATGGCTTCTAAACCTTTCACCGGCCCTCTGCCGTCCACCGAATTCTGCTCCATGGCTTCTAAACCTTTCACCGACCCTCTGCCGTCCACCGAATTCTGCTCCATGGCTTCTAAACCTTTCACCGGCCCTCTGCCGTCCACCGAATTCTGCTCCATGGCTTCTAAACCTTTCACCGGCCCTCTGCCGTCCACCGAATTCTGCTCCATGGCTTCTAAACCTTTCACCGGCCCTCTGCCGTCCACCGAATTCTGCTCCATGGCTTCTAAACCTTTCCAGTTTTTTCCACTTTTTTCCACTTTTATCCAGTTTTATGGTGGAAAAAGGTGGGAAATGGTGGAAAAACGTGGAAGAAATTGGAAAAAGTGGAAAAAGTGGAAAAATGTGGGAAAATAAAGGAAAAAGGTGGGAAAAAAAGTGGAAAAAGGAGTGAAAAAAGTGGAAAAAACTGGATAAAACTGGATAAAACTCAACTCAACTCATCAACTCATCAACTCAACTCATCAACTCATCAACTCAACTCATCAACTCAACTCCTCAACTCACGGCCCTCTGCCGTCCACCGAATTCTGCTCCATGGCTTCTAAACCTTTCACCGGCCCTCTGCCGTCCACCGAATTCTGCTCCATGGCTTCTAAACCTTTCACCGGCCCTCTGCCGTCCACCGAATTCTGCTCCATGGCTTCTAAACCTTTCACCGGCCCTCTGCCGTCCACCGAATTCTGCTCCATGGCTTCTAAACCTTTCACCGGCCCTCTGCCGTCCACCGAATTCTGCTCCATGGCTTCTAAACCTTTCACCGGCCCTCTGCCGTCCACCGAATTCTGCTCCATGGCTTCTAAACCTTTCACCGGCCCTCTGCCTTCCACCGAATTCTGCTCCATGGCTTCTAAACCTTTCACCGGCCCTCTGCCGTCCACCGAATTCTGCTCCATGGCTTCTAAACCTTTCACCGGCCCTCTGCCGTCCACCGAATTCTGCTCCATGGCTTCTAAACCTTTCACCGGCCCTCTGCCGTCCACCGAATTCTGCTCCATGGCTTCTAAACCTTTCACCGGCCCTCTGCCGTCCACCGAATTCTGCTCCATGGCTTCTAAACCTTTCACCGGCCCTCTGCCGTCCACCGAATTCTGCTCCATGCCTTCTAAACCTTTCCACTTTTTTCCACTTTTTTCCACTTTTATCCAGTTTTATGGTGGAAAAAGGTGGGAAATGGTGGAAAAAACTGGATAAAACTGGATATAACTCAACTCAACTCATCAACTCAACTCATCAACTCAACTCATCAACTCAACTCCTCAACTCACGGCCCTCTGCCGTCCACCGAATTCTGCTCCATGGCTTCTAAACCTTTCACCGGCCCTCTGCCGTCCACCGAATTCTGCTCCATGGCTTCTAAACCTTTCACCGGCCCTCTGCCGTCCACCGAATTCTGCTCCATGGCTTCTAAACCTTTCCAGTTTTTTCCAATTTTTTTCACTTTTATCGGGTTTTATGGTGGAAAAAGGTGGGAAAAGGTGGAAAAACGTGGAAGAAATTGAAAAAAGTGGGAAAATGTGGGAAAATGTGGGAAAAAGGAGTGGAAAAAAAGTGGAAAAAGGAGTGGAAAAAACTGGAAAAAACTGGATAAAACTGGATAAAACTCAACTCAACTCATCAACTCATCAACTCAACTCATCAACTCATCAACTCAACTCATCAACTCAACTCCTCAACTCACGGCCTTCTGCCGTCCACCGAATTCTGCTCCATGGCTTCTAAACCTTTCACCGGCCCTCTGCCGTCCACCGAATTCTGCTCCATGGCTTCTAAACCTTTCACCGGCCCTCTGCCGTCCACCGAATTCTGCTCCATGGCTTCTAAACCTTTCACCGGCCCTCTGCCGTCCACCGAATTCTGCTCCATGGCTTCTAAACCTTTCACCGGCCCTCTGCCGTCCACCGAATTCTGCTCCATGGCTTCTAAACCTTTCACCGGCCCTCTGCCGTCCACCGAATTCTGCTCCATGGCTTCTAAACCTTTCACCGGCCCTCTGCCGTCCACCGAATTCTGCTCCATGGCTTCTAAACCTTTCACCGGCCCTCTGCCGTCCACCGAATTCTGCTCCATGGCTTCTAAACCTTTCACCGGCCCTCTGCCGTCCACCGAATTCTGCTCCATGGCTTCTAAACCTTTCCAGTTTTTTCCACTTTTTTCCACTTTTATCCAGTTTTATGGTGGAAAAAGGTGGGAAAAGGTGGGAAATGGTGGAAAAACGTGGAAGAAATTGGAAAAAGTGGAAAAAGTGGAAAAAGTGTGGGAAAATATGGGAAAAAGGTGGGAAAAAAAGTGGAAAAAGGAGTGGAAAAAGGAGTGGAAAAAAGTGGAAAAAACTGGATAAAACTCAACTCAACTCATCAACTCATCAACTCAACTCATCAACTCATCAACTCAACTCATCAACTCAACTCCTCAACTCACGGCCCTCTGCCGTCCACCGAATTCTGCTCCATGGCTTCTAAACCTTTCACCGGCCCTCTGCCGTCCACCGAATTCTGCTCCATGGCTTCTAAACCTTTCACCGGCCCTCTGCCGTCCACCGAATTCTGCTCCATGGCTTCTAAACCTTTCACCGGCCCTCTGCCGTCCACCGAATTCTGCTCCATGGCTTCTAAACCTTTCACCGGCCCTCTGCCGTCCACCGAATTCTGCTCCATGGCTTCTAAACCTTTCACCGGCCCTCTGCCGTCCACCGAATTCTGCTCCATGGCTTCTAAACCTTTCACCGGCCCTCTGCCGTCCACCGAATTCTGCTCCATGGCTTCTAAACCTTTCCACTTTTTTCCACTTTTTTCCACTTTTATCCAGTTTTATGGTGGAAAAAGGTGGGAAAAGGTGGAAAAACGTGGAAGAAATTGGAAAAAGTGGAAAAAGTGGAAAATTTTGGGAAAATATGGGAAAAAGGTGGGAAAAAATGTGGAAAAAGGAGTGGAAAAAAGTGGAAAAAAACTGGATAAAACTGGATATAACTCAACTCAACTCATCAACTCATCAACTCAACTCATCAACTCATCAACTCAACTCATCAACTCAACTCCTCAACTCACGGCCCTCTGCCGTCCACCGAATTCTGCTCCATGGCTTCTAAACCTTTCACCGGCCCTCTGCCGTCCACCGAATTCTGCTCCATGGCTTCTAAACCTTTCCAGTTTTTTCCACTTTTTTCCACTTTTATCCAGTTTTATGGTGGAAAAAGGTGGGAAATGGTGGAAAAACGTGGAAGAAATTGGAAAAAGTGGAAAAAGTGGAAAAATGTGGGAAAATATGGGAAAAAGGTGGGAAAAAAGTGGAAAAAGGAGTGGAAAAAAGTGGAAAAAACTGGATAAAACTGGATAAAACTCAACTCAACTCATCAACTCATCAACTCAACTCATCAACTCATCAACTCAACTCATCAACTCAACTCCTCAACTCACGGCCCTCTGCCGTCCACCGAATTCTGCTCCATGGCTTCTAAACCTTTCACCGGCCCTCTGCCGTCCACCGAATTCTGCTCCATGGCTTCTAAACCTTTCACCGGCCCTCTGCCGTCCACCGAATTCTGCTCCATGGCTTCTAAACCTTTCACCGGCCCTCTGCCGTCCACCGAATTCTGCTCCATGGCTTCTAAACCTTTCACCGGCCCTCTGCCGTCCACCGAATTCTGCTCCATGGCTTCTAAACCTTTCCAGTTTTTTCCACTTTTTTCCACTTTTATCCAGTTTTATGGTGGAAAAAGGTGGGAAATGGTGGAAAAACGTGGAAGAAATTGGAAAAAGTGGAAAAAGTGGAAAAATGTGGGAAAATATGGAAAAAAGGTGCGAAAAAAAGTGGAAAAAGGAGTGGAAAAAAGTGGAAAAAACTGGATAAAACTGGATAAAACTCAACTCAACTCATCAACTCATCAACTCAACTCATCAACTCATCAACTCAACTCATCAACTCAACTCCTCAACTCACGGCCCTCTGCCGTCCACCGAATTCTGCTCCATGGCTTCTAAACCTTTCACCGGCCCTCTGCCGTCCACCGAATTCTGCTCCATGGCTTCTAAACCTTTCACCGGCCCTCTGCCGTCCACCGAATTCTGCTCCATGGCTTCTAAACCTTTCACCGGCCCTCTGCCGTCCACCAAATTCTGCTCCATGGCTTCTAAACCTTTCACCGGCCCTCTGCCGTCCACCGAATTCTGCTCCATGGCTTCTAAACCTTTCACCGGCCCTCTGCCGTCCACCGAATTCTGCTCCATGGCTTCTAAACCTTTCACCGGCCCTCTGCCGTCCACCGAATTCTGCTCCATGGCTTCTAAACCTTTCCACTTTTTTCCACTTTTTTCCACTTTTATCCAGTTTTATGGTGGAAAAAGGTGGGAAAAGGTGGAAAAACGTGGAAGAAATTGGAAAAAGTGGAAAAAGTGGAAAATCTTGGGAAAATATGGGAAAAAGGTGGGAAAAAAAGTGGAAAAAGGAGTGAAAAAAAGTGGAAAAAAACTGGATAAAACTGGATATAACTCAACTCAACTCATCAACTCATCAACTCAACTCATCAACTCATCAACTCAACTCATCAACTCAACTCCTCAACTCACGGCCCTCTGCCGTCCACCGAATTCTGCTCCATGGCTTCTAAACCTTTCACCGGCCCTCTGCCGTCCACCGAATTCTGCTCCATGGCTTCTAAACCTTTCACCGGCCCTCTGCCGTCCACCGAATTCTGCTCCATGGCTTCTAAACCTTTCACCGGCCCTCTGCCGTCCACCGAATTCTGCTCCATGGCTTCTAAACCTTTCACCGGCCCTCTGCCGTCCACCGAATTCTGCTCCATGGCTTCTAAACCTTTCACCGGCCCTCTGCCGTCCACCGAATTCTGCTCCATGGCTTCTAAACCTTTCACCGGCCCTCTGCCGTCCACCGAATTCTGCTCCATGGCTTCTAAACCTTTCCAGTTTTTTCCACTTTTTTCCACTTTTATCCAGTTTTATGGTGGAAAAAGGTGGGAAATGGTGGAAAAACGTGGAAGAAATTGGAAAAAGTGGAAAAAGTGGAAAATGTGGGAAAATATGGGAAAAAGGTGGGAAAAAAGTGGAAAAAGGAGTGGAAAAAAGTGGAAAAAACTGGATAAAACTGGATAAAACTCAACTCAACTCATCAACTCATCAACTCAACTCATCAACTCAACTCCTCAACTCACGGCCCTCTGCCGTCCACCGAATTCTGCTCCATGGCTTCTAAACCTTTCACCGGCCCTCTGCCGTCCACCGAATTCTGCTCCATGGCTTCTAAACCTTTCACCGGCCCTCTGCCGTCCACCGAATTCTGCTCCATGGCTTCTAAACCTTTCCAGTTTTTTCCAATTTTTTTCACTTTTATCGGGTTTTATGGTGGAAAAAGGTGGGAAAAGGTGGAAAAACGTGGAAGAAATTGAAAAAAGTGGGAAAATGTGGGAAAATGTGGGAAAAAGGAGTGGAAAAAAAGTGGAAAAAGGAGTGGAAAAAACTGGAAAAAACTGGATAAAACTGGATAAAACTCAACTCAACTCATCAACTCATCAACTCAACTCATCAACTCATCAACTCAACTCATCAACTCAACTCCTCAACTCACGGCCTTCTGCCGTCCACCGAATTCTGCTCCATGGCTTCTAAACCTTTCACCGGCCCTCTGCCGTCCACCGAATTCTGCTCCATGGCTTCTAAACCTTTCACCGGCCCTCTGCCGTCCACCGAATTCTGCTCCATGGCTTCTAAACCTTTCACCGGCCCTCTGCCGTCCACCGAATTCTGCTCCATGGCTTCTAAACCTTTCACCGGCCCTCTGCCGTCCACCGAATTCTGCTCCATGGCTTCTAAACCTTTCACCGGCCCTCTGCCGTCCACCGAATTCTGCTCCATGGCTTCTAAACCTTTCACCGGCCCTCTGCCGTCCACCGAATTCTGCTCCATGGCTTCTAAACCTTTCACCGGCCCTCTGCCGTCCACCGAATTCTGCTCCATGGCTTCTAAACCTTTCACCGGCCCTCTGCCGTCCACCGAATTCTGCTCCATGGCTTCTAAACCTTTCCAGTTTTTTCCACTTTTTTCCACTTTTATCCAGTTTTATGGTGGAAAAAGGTGGGAAATGGTGGAAAAACGTGGAAGAAATTGGAAAAAGTGGAAAAAGTGGAAAAAGTGTGGGAAAATATGGGAAAAAGGTGGGAAAAAAAGTGGAAAAAGGAGTGGAAAAAAGTGGAAAAAACTGGATAAAACTGGATAAAACTCAACTCAACTCATCAACTCATCAACTCAACTCATCAACTCATCAACTCAACTCATCAACTCAACTCCTCAACTCACGGCCCTCTGCCGTCCACCGAATTCTGCTCCATGGCTTCTAAACCTTTCACCGGCCCTCTGCCGTCCACCGAATTCTGCTCCATGGCTTCTAAACCTTTCACCGGCCCTCTGCCGTCCACCGAATTCTGCTCCATGGCTTCTAAACCTTTCACCGGCCCTCTGCCGTCCACCGAATTCTGCTCCATGGCTTCTAAACCTTTCACCGGCCCTCTGCCGTCCACCGAATTCTGCTCCATGGCTTCTAAACCTTTCACCGGCCCTCTGCCGTCCACCGAATTCTGCTCCATGGCTTCTAAACCTTTCACCGGCCCTCTGCCGTCCACCGAATTCTGCTCCATGGCTTCTAAACCTTTCCACTTTTTTCCACTTTTTTCCACTTTTATCCAGTTTTATGGTGGAAAAAGGTGGGAAAAGGTGGAAAAACGTGGAAGAAATTGGAAAAAGTGGAAAAAGTGGAAAATTTTGGGAAAATATGGGAAAAAGGTGGGAAAAAATGTGGAAAAAGGAGTGGAAAAAAGTGGAAAAAAACTGGATAAAACTGGATATAACTCAACTCAACTCATCAACTCATCAACTCAACTCATCAACTCATCAACTCAACTCATCAACTCAACTCCTCAACTCACGGCCCTCTGCCGTCCACCGAATTCTGCTCCATGGCTTCTAAACCTTTCACCGGCCCTCTGCCGTCCACCGAATTCTGCTCCATGCCTTCTAAACCTTTCACCGGCCCTCTGCCGTCCACCGAATTCTGCTCCATGGCTTCTAAACCTTTCACCGGCCCTCTGCCGTCCACCGAATTCTGCTCCATGGCTTCTAAACCTTTCACCGGCCCTCTGCCGTCTACCGAATTCTGCTCCATGGCTTCTAAACCATTCACCGGCCCTCTGCCGTCCACCGAATTCTGCTCCATGGCTTCTAAACCTTTAACCGGCCCTCTGCCGTCCACCGAATTCTGCTCCATGGCTTCTAAACCTTTCACCGGCCCTCTGCCGTCCACCGAATTCTGCTCCATGGCTTCTAAACCTTTCACCGGCCCTCTGCCGTCCACCGAATTCTGCTCCATGGCTTCTAAACCTTTCACCGGCCCTCTGCCATCCACCGAATTCTGCTCCATGGCTTCTAAACCTTTCCAGTTTTTTCCACTTTTTTCCACTTTTATCCAGTTTTATGGTGGAAAAAGGTGGGAAATGGTGGAAAAACGTGGAAGAAATTGGAAAAAGTGGAAAAAGTGGAAAAATGTGGGAAAATATGGGAAAAAGGTGGGAAAAAAGTGGAAAAAGGAGTGGAAAAAAGTGGAAAAAACTGGATAAAACTGGATAAAACTCAACTCAACTCATCAACTCATCAACTCAACTCATCAACTCATCAACTCAACTCATCAACTCAACTCCTCAACTCACGGCCCTCTGCCGTCCACCGAATTCTGCTCCATGGCTTCTAAACCTTTCACCGGCCCTCTGCCGTCCACCGAATTCTGCTCCATGGCTTCTAAACCTTTCACCGGCCCTCTGCCGTCCACCGAATTCTGCTCCATGGCTTCTAAACCTTTCACCGGCCCTCTGCCGTCCACCGAATTCTGCTCCATGGCTTCTAAACCTTTCACCGGCCCTCTGCCGTCCACCGAATTCTGCTCCATGGCTTCTAAACCTTTCCAGTTTTTTCCACTTTTTTCCACTTTTATCCAGTTTTATGGTGGAAAAAGGTGGGAAATGGTGGAAAAACGTGGAAGAAATTGGAAAAAGTGGAAAAAGTGGAAAAATGTGGGAAAATATGGAAAAAAGGTGCGAAAAAAAGTGGAAAAAGGAGTGGAAAAAAGTGGAAAAAACTGGATAAAACTGGATAAAACTCAACTCAACTCATCAACTCATCAACTCAACTCATCAACTCATCAACTCAACTCATCAACTCAACTCCTCAACTCACGGCCCTCTGCCGTCCACCGAATTCTGCTCCATGGCTTCTAAACCTTTCACCGGCCCTCTGCCGTCCACCGAATTCTGCTCCATGGCTTCTAAACCTTTCACCGGCCCTCTGCCGTCCACCGAATTCTGCTCCATGGCTTCTAAACCTTTCACCGGCCCTCTGCCGTCCACCAAATTCTGCTCCATGGCTTCTAAACCTTTCACCGGCCCTCTGCCGTCCACCGAATTCTGCTCCATGGCTTCTAAACCTTTCACCGGCCCTCTGCCGTCCACCGAATTCTGCTCCATGGCTTCTAAACCTTTCACCGGCCCTCTGCCGTCCACCGAATTCTGCTCCATGGCTTCTAAACCTTTCCACTTTTTTCCACTTTTTTCCACTTTTATCCAGTTTTATGGTGGAAAAAGGTGGGAAAAGGTGGAAAAAACGTGGAAGAAATTGGAAAAAGTGGAAAAAGTGGAAAATCTTGGGAAAATATGGGAAAAAGGTGGGAAAAAAAGTGGAAAAAGGAGTGAAAAAAAGTGGAAAAAAACTGGATAAAACTGGATATAACTCAACTCAACTCATCAACTCATCAACTCAACTCATCAACTCATCAACTCAACTCATCAACTCAACTCCTCAACTCACGGCCCTCTGCCGTCCACCGAATTCTGCTCCATGGCTTCTAAACCTTTCACCGGCCCTCTGCCGTCCACCGAATTCTGCTCCATGGCTTCTAAACCTTTCACCGGCCCTCTGCCGTCCACCGAATTCTGCTCCATGGCTTCTAAACCTTTCACCGGCCCTCTGCCGTCCACCGAATTCTGCTCCATGGCTTCTAAACCTTTCACCGGCCCTCTGCCGTCCACCGAATTCTGCTCCATGGCTTCTAAACCTTTCACCGGCCCTCTGCCGTCCACCGAATTCTGCTCCATGGCTTCTAAACCTTTCCAGTTTTTTCCACTTTTTTCCACTTTTATCCAGTTTTATGGTGGAAAAAGGTGGGAAATGGTGGAAAAACGTGGAAGAAATTGGAAAAAGTGGAAAAAGTGGAAAAATGTGGGAAAATATGGGAAAAAGGTGGGAAAAAAGTGGAAAAAGGAGTGGAAAAAAGTGGAAAAAACTGGATAAAACTGGATAAAACTCAACTCAACTCATCAACTCATCAACTCAACTCATCAACTCAACTCCTCAACTCACGGCCCTCTGCCGTCCACCGAATTCTGCTCCATGGCTTCTAAACCTTTCACCGGCCCTCTGCCGTCCACCGAATTCTGCTCCATGGCTTCTAAACCTTTCACCGGCCCTCTGCCGTCCACCGAATTCTGCTCCATGGCTTCTAAACCTTTCCAGTTTTTTCCAATTTTTTTCACTTTTATCGGGTTTTATGGTGGAAAAAGGTGGGAAAAGGTGGAAAAACGTGGAAGAAATTGAAAAAAGTGGGAAAATGTGGGAAAATGTGGGAAAAAGGAGTGGAAAAAAAGTGGAAAAAGGAGTGGAAAAAACTGGAAAAAACTGGATAAAACTGGATAAAACTCAACTCAACTCATCAACTCATCAACTCAACTCATCAACTCATCAACTCAACTCATCAACTCAACTCCTCAACTCACGGCCTTCTGCCGTCCACCGAATTCTGCTCCATGGCTTCTAAACCTTTCACCGGCCCTCTGCCGTCCACCGAATTCTGCTCCATGGCTTCTAAACCTTTCACCGGCCCTCTGCCGTCCACCGAATTCTGCTCCATGGCTTCTAAACCTTTCACCGGCCCTCTGCCGTCCACCGAATTCTGCTCCATGGCTTCTAAACCTTTCACCGGCCCTCTGCCGTCCACCGAATTCTGCTCCATGGCTTCTAAACCTTTCACCGGCCCTCTGCCGTCCACCGAATTCTGCTCCATGGCTTCTAAACCTTTCACCGGCCCTCTGCCGTCCACCGAATTCTGCTCCATGGCTTCTAAACCTTTCACCGGCCCTCTGCCGTCCACCGAATTCTGCTCCATGGCTTCTAAACCTTTCACCGGCCCTCTGCCGTCCACCGAATTCTGCTCCATGGCTTCTAAACCTTTCCAGTTTTTTCCAGTTTTTTCCACTTTTATCCAGTTTTATGGTGGAAAAAGGTGGGAAATGGTGGAAAAACGTGGAAGAAATTGGAAAAAGTGGAAAAAGTGGAAAAAGTGTGGGAAAATATGGGAAAAAGGTGGGAAAAAAAGTGGAAAAAGGAGTGGAAAAAAGTGGAAAAAACTGGATAAAACTGGATAAAACTCAACTCAACTCATCAACTCATCAACTCAACTCATCAACTCATCAACTCAACTCATCAACTCAACTCCTCAACTCACGGCCCTCTGCCGTCCACCGAATTCTGCTCCATGGCTTCTAAACCTTTCACCGGCCCTCTGCCGTCCACCGAATTCTGCTCCATGGCTTCTAAACCTTTCACCGGCCCTCTGCCGTCCACCGAATTCTGCTCCATGGCTTCTAAACCTTTCACCGGCCCTCTGCCGTCCACCGAATTCTGCTCCATGGCTTCTAAACCTTTCACCGGCCCTCTGCCGTCCACCGAATTCTGCTCCATGGCTTCTAAACCTTTCACCGGCCCTCTGCCGTCCACCGAATTCTGCTCCATGGCTTCTAAACCTTTCACCGGCCCTCTGCCGTCCACCGAATTCTGCTCCATGGCTTCTAAACCTTTCCACTTTTTTCCACTTTTTTCCACTTTTATCCAGTTTTATGGTGGAAAAAGGTGGGAAAAGGTGGAAAAACGTGGAAGAAATTGGAAAAAGTGGAAAAAGTGGAAAATTTTGGGAAAATATGGGAAAAAGGTGGGAAAAAATGTGGAAAAAGGAGTGGAAAAAAGTGGAAAAAAACTGGATAAAACTGGATATAACTCAACTCAACTCATCAACTCATCAACTCAACTCATCAACTCATCAACTCAACTCATCAACTCAACTCCTCAACTCACGGCCCTCTGCCGTCCACCGAATTCTGCTCCATGGCTTCTAAACCTTTCACCGGCCCTCTGCCGTCCACCGAATTCTGCTCCATGCCTTCTAAACCTTTCACCGGCCCTCTGCCGTCCACCGAATTCTGCTCCATGGCTTCTAAACCTTTCACCGGCCCTCTGCCGTCCACCGAATTCTGCTCCATGGCTTCTAAACCTTTCACCGGCCCTCTGCCGTCTACCGAATTCTGCTCCATGGCTTCTAAACCATTCACCGGCCCTCTGCCGTCCACCGAATTCTGCTCCATGGCTTCTAAACCTTTAACCGGCCCTCTGCCGTCCACCGAATTCTGCTCCATGGCTTCTAAACCTTTCACCGGCCCTCTGCCGTCCACCGAATTCTGCTCCATGGCTTCTAAACCTTTCACCGGCCCTCTGCCGTCCACCGAATTCTGCTCCATGGCTTCTAAACCTTTCACCGGCCCTCTGCCGTCCACCGAATTCTGCTCCATGGCTTCTAAACCTTTCCACTTTTTTCCACTTTTTTCCACTTTTATCCAGTTTTATGGTGGAAAAAGGTGGGAAATGGTGGAAAAACGTGGAAGAAATTGGAAAAAGTGGAAAAAGTGGAAAAATGTGGGAAAATATGGGAAAAAGGTGGGAAAAAAAGTGGAAAAAGGAGTGGAAAAAAGTGGAAAAAAACTGGATAAAACTGGATAAAACTCAACTCAACTCATCAACTCAACTCATCAACTCATCAACTCAACTCATCAACTCAACTCCTCAACTCACGGCCCTCTGCCGTCCACCGAATTCTGCTCCATGGCTTCTAAACCTTTCACCGGCCCTCTGCCGTCCACCGAATTCTGCTCCATGGCTTCTAAACCTTTCACCGGCCCTCTGCCGTCCACCGAATTCTGCTCCATGGCTTCTAAACCTTTCACCGGCCCTCTGCCGTCCACCGAATTCTGCTCCATGGCTTCTAAACCTTTCACCGGCCCTCTGCCGTCCACCGAATTCTGCTCCATGGCTTCTAAACCTTTCACCGGCCCTCTGCCGTCCACCGAATTCTGCTCCATGGCTTCTAAACCTTTCACCGGCCCTCTGCCGTCCACCGAATTCTGCTCCATGGCTTCTAAACCTTTCCACTTTTTTCCACTTTTTTCCACTTTTTTCCACTTTTATCCAGTTTTATGGTGGAAAAAGGTGGGAAAAGGTGGAAAAACGTGGAAGAAATTGGAAAAAGTGGAAAAAGTGGAAAATTTTGGGAAAATATGGGAAAAAGGTGGGAAAAAATGTGGAAAAAGGAGTGGAAAAAAGTGGAAAAAAACTGGATAAAACTGGATATAACTCAACTCAACTCATCAACTCATCAACTCAACTCATCAACTCAACTCCTCAACTCACGGCCCTCTGCCGTCCACCGAATTCTGCTCCATGGCTTCTAAACCTTTCACCGGCCCTCTGCCGTCCACCGAATTCTGCTCCATGCCTTCTAAACCTTTCACCGGCCCTCTGCCGTCCACCGAATTCTGCTCCATGGCTTCTAAACCTTTCACCGGCCCTCTGCCGTCCACCGAATTCTGCTCCATGGCTTCTAAACCTTTCACCGGCCCTCTGCCGTCTACCGAATTCTGCTCCATGGCTTCTAAACCATTCACCGGCCCTCTGCCGTCCACCGAATTCTGCTCCATGGCTTCTAAACCTTTAACCGGCCCTCTGCCGTCCACCGAATTCTGCTCCATGGCTTCTAAACCTTTCACCGGCCCTCTGCCGTCCACCGAATTCTGCTCCATGGCTTCTAAACCTTTCACCGGCCCTCTGCCGTCCACCGAATTCTGCTCCATGGCTTCTAAACCTTTCACCGGCCCTCTGCCGTCCACCGAATTCTGCTCCATGGCTTCTAAACCTTTCCAGTTTTTTCCACTTTTTTCCACTTTTATCCAGTTTTATGGTGGAAAAAGGTGGGAAAAGGTGGAAAAACGTGGAAGAAATTGGAAAAAGTGGAAAAAGTGGAAAAATGTGGGAAAATATGGGAAAAAGGTGGGAAAAAAAGTGGAAAAAGGAGTGGAAAAAAGTGGAAAAAAGTGGATAAAACTGGATAAAACTCAACTCAACTCATCAACTCATCAACTCAACTCATCAACTCATCAACTCAACTCATCAACTCAACTCCTCAACTCACGGCCTTCTGCCGTCCACCGAATTCTGCTCCATGGCTTCTAAACCTTTCACCGGCCCTCTGCCGTCCACCGAATTCTGCTCCATGGCTTCTAAACCTTTCACCGGCCCTCTGCCGTCCACCGAATTCTGCTCCATGGCTTCTAAACCTTTCACCGGCCCTCTGCCGTCCACCGAATTCTGCTCCATGGCTTCTAAACCTTTCACCGGCCCTCTGCCGTCCACCGAATTCTGCTCCATGGCTTCTAAACCTTTCACCGGCCCTCTGCCGTCCACCGAATTCTGCTCCATGGCTTCTAAACCTTTCACCGGCCCTCTGCCGTCCACCGAATTCTGCTCCATGGCTTCTAAACCTTTCCAGTTTTTTCCACTTTTTTCCACTTTTATCCAGTTTTATGGTGGAAAAAGGTGGGAAATGGTGGAAAAACGTGGAAGAAATTGGAAAAAGTGGAAAAAGTGGAAAAATGTGGGAAAATATGGGAAAAATGTGGGAAAAAAGTGGAAAAAGGAGTGGAAAAAAGTGGAAAAAACTGGATAAAACTGGATAAAACTCAACTCAACTCATCAACTCATCAACTCAACTCATCAACTCATCAACTCAACTCATCAACTCAACTCCTCAACTCACGGCCCTCTGCCGTCCACCGAATTCTGCTCCATGGCTTCTAAACCTTTCACCGGCCCTCTGCCGTCCACCGAATTCTGCTCCATGGCTTCTAAACCTTTCACCGGCCCTCTGCCGTCCACCGAATTCTGCTCCATGGCTTCTAAACCTTTCACCGGCCCTCTGCCGTCCACCGAATTCTGCTCCATGGCTTCTAAACCTTTCACCGGCCCTCTGCCGTCCACCGAATTCTGCTCCATGGCTTCTAAACCTTTCCAGTTTTTTCCACTTTTTTCCACTTTTATCCAGTTTTATGGTGGAAAAAGGTGGGAAATGGTGGAAAAACGTGGAAGAAATTGGAAAAAGTGGAAAAAGTGGAAAAATGTGGGAAAATATGGAAAAAAGGTGCGAAAAAAAGTGGAAAAAGGAGTGGAAAAAAGTGGAAAAAACTGGATAAAACTGGATAAAACTCAACTCAACTCATCAACTCATCAACTCAACTCATCAACTCATCAACTCAACTCATCAACTCAACTCCTCAACTCACGGCCCTCTGCCGTCCACCGAATTCTGCTCCATGGCTTCTAAACCTTTCACCGGCCCTCTGCCGTCCACCGAATTCTGCTCCATGGCTTCTAAACCTTTCACCGGCCCTCTGCCGTCCACCGAATTCTGCTCCATGGCTTCTAAACCTTTCACCGGCCCTCTGCCGTCCACCAAATTCTGCTCCATGGCTTCTAAACCTTTCACCGGCCCTCTGCCGTCCACCGAATTCTGCTCCATGGCTTCTAAACCTTTCACCGGCCCTCTGCCGTCCACCGAATTCTGCTCCATGGCTTCTAAACCTTTCCACTTTTTTCCACTTTTTTCCACTTTTATCCAGTTTTATGGTGGAAAAAGGTGGGAAAAGGTGGAAAAACGTGGAAGAAATTGGAAAAAGTGGAAAAAGTGGAAAATCTTGGGAAAATATGGGAAAAAGGTGGGAAAAAAAGTGGAAAAAGGAGTGAAAAAAAGTGGAAAAAAACTGGATAAAACTGGATATAACTCAACTCAACTCATCAACTCATCAACTCAACTCATCAACTCATCAACTCAACTCATCAACTCAACTCCTCAACTCACGGCCCTCTGCCGTCCACCGAATTCTGCTCCATGGCTTCTAAACCTTTCACCGGCCCTCTGCCGTCCACCGAATTCTGCTCCATGGCTTCTAAACCTTTCACCGGCCCTCTGCCGTCCACCGAATTCTGCTCCATGGCTTCTAAACCTTTCACCGGCCCTCTGCCGTCCACCGAATTCTGCTCCATGGCTTCTAAACCTTTCACCGGCCCTCTGCCGTCCACCGAATTCTGCTCCATGGCTTCTAAACCTTTCACCGGCCCTCTGCCGTCCACCGAATTCTGCTCCATGGCTTCTAAACCTTTCACCGGCCCTCTGCCGTCCACCGAATTCTGCTCCATGGCTTCTAAACCTTTCCACTTTTTTCCACTTTTTTCCACTTTTTTCCACTTTTATCCAGTTTTATGGTGGAAAAAGGTGGGAAAAGGTGGAAAAACGTGGAAGAAATTGGAAAAAGTGGAAAAAGTGGAAAATTTTGGGAAAATATGGGAAAAAGTGGGAAAAAATGTGGAAAAAGGAGTGGAAAAAAGTGGAAAAAAACTGGATAAAACTGGATATAACTCAACTCAACTCATCAACTCATCAACTCAACTCATCAACTCAACTCCTCAACTCACGGCCCTCTGCCGTCCACCGAATTCTGCTCCATGGCTTCTAAACCTTTCACCGGCCCTCTGCCGTCCACCGAATTCTGCTCCATGCCTTCTAAACCTTTCACCGGCCCTCTGCCGTCCACCGAATTCTGCTCCATGGCTTCTAAACCTTTCACCGGCCCTCTGCCGTCCACCGAATTCTGCTCCATGGCTTCTAAACCTTTCACCGGCCCTCTGCCGTCTACCGAATTCTGCTCCATGGCTTCTAAACCATTCACCGGCCCTCTGCCGTCCACCGAATTCTGCTCCATGGCTTCTAAACCTTTAACCGGCCCTCTGCCGTCCACCGAATTCTGCTCCATGGCTTCTAAACCTTTCACCGGCCCTCTGCCGTCCACCGAATTCTGCTCCATGGCTTCTAAACCTTTCACCGGCCCTCTGCCGTCCACCGAATTCTGCTCCATGGCTTCTAAACCTTTCACCGGCCCTCTGCCGTCCACCGAATTCTGCTCCATGGCTTCTAAACCTTTCCAGTTTTTTCCACTTTTTTCCACTTTTATCCAGTTTTATGGTGGAAAAAGGTGGGAAAAGGTGGAAAAACGTGGAAGAAATTGGAAAAAGTGGAAAAAGTGGAAAAATGTGGGAAAATATGGGAAAAAGGTGGGAAAAAAAGTGGAAAAAGGAGTGGAAAAAAGTGGAAAAAAGTGGATAAAACTGGATAAAACTCAACTCAACTCATCAACTCATCAACTCAACTCATCAACTCATCAACTCAACTCATCAACTCAACTCCTCAACTCACGGCCTTCTGCCGTCCACCGAATTCTGCTCCATGGCTTCTAAACCTTTCACCGGCCCTCTGCCGTCCACCGAATTCTGCTCCATGGCTTCTAAACCTTTCACCGGCCCTCTGCCGTCCACCGAATTCTGCTCCATGGCTTCTAAACCTTTCACCGGCCCTCTGCCGTCCACCGAATTCTGCTCCATGGCTTCTAAACCTTTCACCGGCCCTCTGCCGTCCACCGAATTCTGCTCCATGGCTTCTAAACCTTTCACCGGCCCTCTGCCGTCCACCGAATTCTGCTCCATGGCTTCTAAACCTTTCCAGTTTTTTCCACTTTTTTCCACTTTTATCCAGTTTTATGGTGGAAAAAGGTGGGAAATGGTGGAAAAACGTGGAAGAAATTGGAAAAAGTGGAAAAAGTGGAAAAATGTGGGAAAATATGGGAAAAATGTGGGAAAAAAGTGGAAAAAGGAGTGGAAAAAAGTGGAAAAAACTGGATAAAACTGGATAAAACTCAACTCAACTCATCAACTCATCAACTCAACTCATCAACTCATCAACTCAACTCATCAACTCAACTCCTCAACTCACGGCCCTCTGCCGTCCACCGAATTCTGCTCCATGGCTTCTAAACCTTTCACCGGCCCTCTGCCGTCCACCGAATTCTGCTCCATGGCTTCTAAACCTTTCACCGGCCCTCTGCCGTCCACCGAATTCTGCTCCATGGCTTCTAAACCTTTCACCGGCCCTCTGCCGTCCACCGAATTCTGCTCCATGGCTTCTAAACCTTTCACCGGCCCTCTGCCGTCCACCGAATTCTGCTCCATGGCTTCTAAACCTTTCCAGTTTTTTCCACTTTTTTCCACTTTTATCCAGTTTTATGGTGGAAAAAGGTGGGAAATGGTGGAAAAACGTGGAAGAAATTGGAAAAAGTGGAAAAAGTGGAAAAATGTGGGAAAATATGGAAAAAAGGTGCGAAAAAAAGTGGAAAAAGGAGTGGAAAAAAGTGGAAAAAACTGGATAAAACTGGATAAAACTCAACTCAACTCATCAACTCATCAACTCAACTCATCAACTCATCAACTCAACTCATCAACTCAACTCCTCAACTCACGGCCCTCTGCCGTCCACCGAATTCTGCTCCATGGCTTCTAAACCTTTCACCGGCCCTCTGCCGTCCACCGAATTCTGCTCCATGGCTTCTAAACCTTTCACCGGCCCTCTGCCGTCCACCGAATTCTGCTCCATGGCTTCTAAACCTTTCACCGGCCCTCTGCCGTCCACCAAATTCTGCTCCATGGCTTCTAAACCTTTCACCGGCCCTCTGCCGTCCACCGAATTCTGCTCCATGGCTTCTAAACCTTTCACCGGCCCTCTGCCGTCCACCGAATTCTGCTCCATGGCTTCTAAACCTTTCCACTTTTTTCCACTTTTTTCCACTTTTATCCAGTTTTATGGTGGAAAAAGGTGGGAAAAGGTGGAAAAACGTGGAAGAAATTGGAAAAAGTGGAAAAAGTGGAAAATCTTGGGAAAATATGGGAAAAAGGTGGGAAAAAAAGTGGAAAAAGGAGTGAAAAAAAGTGGAAAAAAACTGGATAAAACTGGATATAACTCAACTCAACTCATCAACTCATCAACTCAACTCATCAACTCATCAACTCAACTCATCAACTCAACTCCTCAACTCACGGCCCTCTGCCGTCCACCGAATTCTGCTCCATGGCTTCTAAACCTTTCACCGGCCCTCTGCCGTCCACCGAATTCTGCTCCATGGCTTCTAAACCTTTCACCGGCCCTCTGCCGTCCACCGAATTCTGCTCCATGGCTTCTAAACCTTTCACCGGCCCTCTGCCGTCCACCAAATTCTGCTCCATGGCTTCTAAACCTTTCACCGGCCCTCTGCCGTCCACCGAATTCTGCTCCATGGCTTCTAAACCTTTCACCGGCCCTCTGCCGTCCACCGAATTCTGCTCCATGGCTTCTAAACCTTTCACCGGCCCTCTGCCGTCCACCGAATTCTGCTCCATGGCTTCTAAACCTTTCCACTTTTTTCCACTTTTTTCCACTTTTATCCAGTTTTATGGTGGAAAAAGGTGGGAAAAGGTGGAAAAACGTGGAAGAAATTGGAAAAAGTGGAAAAAGTGGAAAATCTTGGGAAAATATGGGAAAAAGGTGGGAAAAAAAGTGGAAAAAGGAGTGAAAAAAAGTGGAAAAAAACTGGATAAAACTGGATATAACTCAACTCAACTCATCAACTCATCAACTCAACTCATCAACTCATCAACTCAACTCATCAACTCAACTCCTCAACTCACGGCCCTCTGCCGTCCACCGAATTCTGCTCCATGGCTTCTAAACCTTTCACCGGCCCTATGCCGTCCACCGAATTCTGCTCCATGGCTTCTAAACCTTTCACCGGCCCTCTGCCGTCCACCGAATTCTGCTCCATGGCTTCTAAACCTTTCACCGGCCCTCTGCCGTCCACCGAATTCTGCTCCATGGCTTCTAAACCTTTCACCGGCCCTCTGCCGTCCACCGAATTCTGCTCCATGGCTTCTAAACCTTTCACCGGCCCTCTGCCGTCCACCGAATTCTGCTCCATGGCTTCTAAACCTTTCACCGGCCCTCTGCCGTCCACCGAATTCTGCTCCATGGCTTCTAAACCTTTCCAGTTTTTTCCACTTTTTTCCACTTTTATCCAGTTTTATGGTGGAAAAAGGTGGGAAATGGTGGAAAAACGTGGAAGAAATTGGAAAAAGTGGAAAAAGTGGAAAAATGTGGGAAAATATGGGAAAAAGGTGGGAAAAAAGTGGAAAAAAGAGTGGAAAAAAGTGGAAAAAACTGGATAAAACTGGATAAAACTCAACTCAACTCATCAACTCATCAACTCAACTCATCAACTCATCAACTCAACTCATCAACTCAACTCCTCAACTCACGGCCCTCTGCCGTCCACCGAATTCTGCTCCATGGCTTCTAAACCTTTCACCGGCCCTCTGCCGTCCACCGAATTCTGCTCCATGGCTTCTAAACCTTTCCAGTTTTTTCCAATTTTTTTCACTTTTATCCAGTTTTATGGTGGAAAAAGGTGGGAAAAGGTGGAAAAACGTGGAAGAAATTGAAAAAAGTGGGAAAATGTGGGGAAAATGTGGGAAAAAGGAGTGGAAAAAAAGTGGAAAAAGGAGTGGAAAAAAGTGGAAAAAACTGGATAAAACTGGATAAAACTCAACTCAACTCATCAACTCATCAACTCAACTCATCAACTCATCAACTCAACTCATCAACTCAACTCCTCAACTCACGGCCTTCTGCCGTCCACCGAATTCTGCTCCATGGCTTCTAAACCTTTCACCGGCCCTCTGCCGTCCACCGAATTCTGCTCCATGGCTTCTAAACCTTTCACCGGCCCTCTGCCGTCCACCGAATTCTGCTCCATGGCTTCTAAACCTTTCACCGGCCCTCTGCCGTCCACCGAATTCTGCTCCATGGCTTCTAAACCTTTCACCGGCCCTCTGCCGTCCACCGAATTCTGCTCCATGGCTTCTAAACCTTTCACCGGCCCTCTGCCGTCCACCGAATTCTGCTCCATGGCTTCTAAACCTTTCACCGGCCCTCTGCCGTCCACCGAATTCTGCTCCATGGCTTCTAAACCTTTCCAGTTTTTTCCACTTTTTTCCACTTTTATCCAGTTTTATGGTGGAAAAAGGTGGGAAATGGTGGAAAAACGTGGAAGAAATTGGAAAAAGTGGAAAAAGTGGAAAGATGTGGGAAAATATGGGAAAAAGGTGGGAAAAAAGTGGAAAAAGGAGTGGAAAAAAGTGGAAAAAACTGGATAAAACTGGATAAAACTCAACTCAACTCATCAACTCATCAACTCAACTCATCAACTCATCAACTCAACTCATCAACTCAACTCCTCAACTCACGGCCCTCTGCCGTCCACCGAATTCTGCTCCATGGCTTCTAAACCTTTCACCGGCCCTCTGCCGTCCACCGAATTCTGCTCCATGGCTTCTAAACCTTTCACCGGCCCTCTGCCGTCCACCGAATTCTGCTCCATGGCTTCTAAACCTTTCACCGGCCCTCTGCCGTCCACCGAATTCTGCTCCATGGCTTCTAAACCTTTCACCGGCCCTCTGCCGTCCACCGAATTCTGCTCCATGGCTTCTAAACCTTTCCAGTTTTTTCCACTTTTTTCCACTTTTATCCAGTTTTATGGTGGAAAAAGGTGGGAAATGGTGGAAAAACGTGGAAGAAATTGGAAAAAGTGGAAAAAGTGGAAAAATGTGGGAAAATATGGGAAAAAGGTGGGAAAAAAGTGGAAAAAGGAGTGGAAAAAAGTGGAAAAAACTGGATAAAACTGGATAAAACTCAACTCAACTCATCAACTCATCAACTCAACTCATCAACTCATCAACTCAACTCATCAACTCAACTCCTCAACTCACGGCCCTCTGCCGTCCACCGAATTCTGCTCCATGGCTTCTAAACCTTTCACCGGCCCTCTGCCGTCCACCGAATTCTGCTCCATGGCTTCTAAACCTTTCACCGGCCCTCTGCCGTCCACCGAATTCTGCTCCATGGCTTCTAAACCTTTCACCGGCCCTCTGCCGTCCACCGAATTCTGCTCCATGGCTTCTAAACCTTTCACCGGCCCTCTGCCGTCCACCGAATTCTGCTCCATGGCTTCTAAACCTTTCCAGTTTTTTCCACTTTTTTCCACTTTTATCCAGTTTTATGGTGGAAAAAGGTGGGAAATGGTGGAAAAACGTGGAAGAAATTGGAAAAAGTGGAAAAAGTGGAAAAATGTGGGAAAATATGGAAAAAAGGTGCGAAAAAAAGTGGAAAAAGGAGTGGAAAAAACTGGAAAAAACTGGATAAAACTGGATAAAACTCAACTCAACTCATCAACTCATCAACTCAACTCATCAACTCATCAACTCAACTCATCAACTCAACTCCTCAACTCACGGCCCTCTGCCGTCCACCGAATTCTGCTCCATGGCTTCTAAACCTTTCACCGGCCCTCTGCCGTCCACCGAATTCTGCTCCATGGCTTCTAAACCTTTCACCGGCCCTCTGCCGTCCACCGAATTCTGCTCCATGGCTTCTAAACCTTTCACCGGCCCTCTGCCGTCCACCAAATTCTGCTCCATGGCTTCTAAACCTTTCACCGGCCCTCTGCCGTCCACCGAATTCTGCTCCATGGCTTCTAAACCTTTCACCGGCCCTCTGCCGTCCACCGAATTCTGCTCCATGGCTTCTAAACCTTTCACCGGCCCTCTGCCGTCCACCGAATTCTGCTCCATGGCTTCTAAACCTTTCCACTTTTTTCCACTTTTTTCCACTTTTATCCAGTTTTATGGTGGAAAAAGGTGGGAAAAGGTGGAAAAACGTGGAAGAAATTGGAAAAAGTGGAAAAAGTGGAAAATCTTGGGAAAATATGGGAAAAAGGTGGGAAAAAAAGTGGAAAAAGGAGTGAAAAAAAGTGGAAAAAAACTGGATAAAACTGGATATAACTCAACTCAACTCATCAACTCATCAACTCAACTCATCAACTCATCAACTCAACTCATCAACTCAACTCCTCAACTCACGGCCCTCTGCCGTCCACCGAATTCTGCTCCATGGCTTCTAAACCTTTCACCGGCCCTCTGCCGTCCACCGAATTCTGCTCCATGGCTTCTAAACCTTTCACCGGCCCTCTGCCGTCCACCGAATTCTGCTCCATGGCTTCTAAACCTTTCACCGGCCCTCTGCCGTCCACCGAATTCTGCTCCATGGCTTCTAAACCTTTCACCGGCCCTCTGCCGTCCACCGAATTCTGCTCCATGGCTTCTAAACCTTTCACCGGCCCTCTGCCGTCCACCGAATTCTGCTCCATGGCTTCTAAACCTTTCACCGGCCCTCTGCCGTCCACCGAATTCTGCTCCATGGCTTCTAAACCTTTCCAGTTTTTTCCACTTTTTTCCACTTTTATCCAGTTTTATGGTGGAAAAAGGTGGGAAATGGTGGAAAAACGTGGAAGAAATTGGAAAAAGTGGAAAAAGTGGAAAAATGTGGGAAAATATGGGAAAAAGGTGGGAAAAAAGTGGAAAAAGGAGTGGAAAAAAGTGGAAAAAACTGGATAAAACTGGATAAAACTCAACTCAACTCATCAACTCATCAACTCAACTCATCAACTCATCAACTCAACTCATCAACTCAACTCCTCAACTCACGGCCCTCTGCCGTCCACCGAATTCTGCTCCATGGCTTCTAAACCTTTCACCGGCCCTCTGCCGTCCACCGAATTCTGCTCCATGGCTTCTAAACCTTTCCAGTTTTTTCCAATTTTTTTCACTTTTATCCAGTTTTATGGTGGAAAAAGGTGGGAAAAGGTGGAAAAACGTGGAAGAAATTGAAAAAAGTGGGAAAATGTGGGGAAAATGTGGGAAAAAGGAGTGGAAAAAAAGTGGAAAAAGGAGTGGAAAAAAGTGGAAAAAACTGGATAAAACTGGATAAAACTCAACTCAACTCATCAACTCATCAACTCAACTCATCAACTCATCAACTCAACTCATCAACTCAACTCCTCAACTCACGGCCCTCTGCCGTCCACCGAATTCTGCTCCATGGCTTCTAAACCTTTCACCGGCCCTCTGCCGTCCACCGAATTCTGCTCCATGGCTTCTAAACCTTTCACCGGCCCTCTGCCGTCCACCGAATTCTGCTCCATGGCTTCTAAACCTTTCACCGGCCCTCTGCCGTCCACCAAATTCTGCTCCATGGCTTCTAAACCTTTCACCGGCCCTCTGCCGTCCACCGAATTCTGCTCCATGGCTTCTAAACCTTTCACCGGCCCTCTGCCGTCCACCGAATTCTGCTCCATGGCTTCTAAACCTTTCACCGGCCCTCTGCCGTCCACCGAATTCTGCTCCATGGCTTCTAAACCTTTCCACTTTTTTCCACTTTTTTCCACTTTTATCCAGTTTTATGGTGGAAAAAGGTGGGAAAAGGTGGAAAAACGTGGAAGAAATTGGAAAAAGTGGAAAAAGTGGAAAATCTTGGGAAAATATGGGAAAAAGGTGGGAAAAAAAGTGGAAAAAGGAGTGAAAAAAAGTGGAAAAAAACTGGATAAAACTGGATATAACTCAACTCAACTCATCAACTCATCAACTCAACTCATCAACTCATCAACTCAACTCATCAACTCAACTCCTCAACTCACGGCCCTCTGCCGTCCACCGAATTCTGCTCCATGGCTTCTAAACCTTTCACCGGCCCTCTGCCGTCCACCGAATTCTGCTCCATGGCTTCTAAACCTTTCACCGGCCCTCTGCCGTCCACCGAATTCTGCTCCATGGCTTCTAAACCTTTCACCGGCCCTCTGCCGTCCACCGAATTCTGCTCCATGGCTTCTAAACCTTTCACCGGCCCTCTGCCGTCCACCGAATTCTGCTCCATGGCTTCTAAACCTTTCACCGGCCCTCTGCCGTCCACCGAATTCTGCTCCATGGCTTCTAAACCTTTCACCGGCCCTCTGCCGTCCACCGAATTCTGCTCCATGGCTTCTAAACCTTTCCAGTTTTTTCCACTTTTTTCCACTTTTATCCAGTTTTATGGTGGAAAAAGGTGGGAAATGGTGGAAAAACGTGGAAGAAATTGGAAAAAGTGGAAAAAGTGGAAAAATGTGGGAAAATATGGGAAAAAGGTGGGAAAAAAGTGGAAAAAGGAGTGGAAAAAAGTGGAAAAAACTGGATAAAACTGGATAAAACTCAACTCAACTCATCAACTCATCAACTCAACTCATCAACTCATCAACTCAACTCATCAACTCAACTCCTCAACTCACGGCCCTCTGCCGTCCACCGAATTCTGCTCCATGGCTTCTAAACCTTTCACCGGCCCTCTGCCGTCCACCGAATTCTGCTCCATGGCTTCTAAACCTTTCCAGTTTTTTCCAATTTTTTTCACTTTTATCCAGTTTTATGGTGGAAAAAGGTGGGAAAAGGTGGAAAAACGTGGAAGAAATTGAAAAAAGTGGGAAAATGTGGGGAAAATGTGGGAAAAAGGAGTGGAAAAAAAGTGGAAAAAGGAGTGGAAAAAAGTGGAAAAAACTGGATAAAACTGGATAAAACTCAACTCAACTCATCAACTCATCAACTCAACTCATCAACTCATCAACTCAACTCATCAACTCAACTCCTCAACTCACGGCCTTCTGCCGTCCACCGAATTCTGCTCCATGGCTTCTAAACCTTTCACCGGCCCTCTGCCGTCCACCGAATTCTGCTCCATGGCTTCTAAACCTTTCACCGGCCCTCTGCCGTCCACCGAATTCTGCTCCATGGCTTCTAAACCTTTCACCGGCCCTCTGCCGTCCACCGAATTCTGCTCCATGGCTTCTAAACCTTTCACCGGCCCTCTGCCGTCCACCGAATTCTGCTCCATGGCTTCTAAACCTTTCACCGGCCCTCTGCCGTCCACCGAATTCTGCTCCATGGCTTCTAAACCTTTCACCGGCCCTCTGCCGTCCACCGAATTCTGCTCCATGGCTTCTAAACCTTTCACCGGCCCTCTGCCGTCCACCGAATTCTGCTCCATGGCTTCTAAACCTTTCCAGTTTTTTCCACTTTTTTCCACTTTTATCCAGTTTTATGGTGGAAAAAGGTGGGAAATGGTGGAAAAACGTGGAAGAAATTGGAAAAAGTGGAAAAAGTGGAAAAATGTGGGAAAATATGGGAAAAAGGTGGGAAAAAAGTGGAAAAAGGAGTGGAAAAAAGTGGAAAAAACTGGATAAAACTGGATAAAACTCAACTCAACTCATCAACTCATCAACTCAACTCATCAACTCATCAACTCAACTCATCAACTCAACTCCTCAACTCACGGCCCTCTGCCGTCCACCGAATTCTGCTCCATGGCTTCTAAACCTTTCACCGGCCCTCTGCCGTCCACCGAATTCTGCTCCATGGCTTCTAAACCTTTCACCGGCCCTCTGCCGTCCACCGAATTCTGCTCCATGGCTTCTAAACCTTTCACCGGCCCTCTGCCGTCCACCGAATTCTGCTCCATGGCTTCTAAACCTTTCACCGGCCCTCTGCCGTCCACCGAATTCTGCTCCATGGCTTCTAAACCTTTCACCGGCCCTCTGCCGTCCACCGAATTCTGCTCCATGGCTTCTAAACCTTTCACCGGCCCTCTGCCGTCCACCGAATTCTGCTCCATGGCTTCTAAACCTTTCACCGGCCCTCTGCCGTCCACCGAATTCTGCTCCATGGCTTCTAAACCTTTCCAGTTTTTTCCACTTTTTTCCACTTTTATCCAGTTTTATGGTGGAAAAAGGTGGGAAATGGTGGAAAAACGTGGAAGAAATTGGAAAAAGTGGAAAAAGTGGAAAAATGTGGGAAAATATGGGAAAAAGGTGGGAAAAAAGTGGAAAAAGGAGTGGAAAAAAGTGGAAAAAACTGGATAAAACTGGATAAAACTCAACTCAACTCATCAACTCATCAACTCAACTCATCAACTCATCAACTCAACTCATCAACTCAACTCCTCAACTCACGGCCCTCTGCCGTCCACCGAATTCTGCTCCATGGCTTCTAAACCTTTCACCGGCCCTCTGCCGTCCACCGAATTCTGCTCCATGGCTTCTAAACCTTTCACCGGCCCTCTGCCGTCCACCGAATTCTGCTCCATGGCTTCTAAACCTTTCACCGGCCCTCTGCCGTCCACCGAATTCTGCTCCATGGCTTCTAAACCTTTCACCGGCCCTCTGCCGTCCACCGAATTCTGCTCCATGGCTTCTAAACCTTTCCAGTTTTTTCCAATTTTCTCCACTTTTATCCAGTTTTATGGTGGAAAAAGGTGGGAAATGGTGGAAAAACGTGGAAGAAATTGGAAAAAGTGGAAAAAGTGGAAAAATGTGGGAAAATATGGGAAAAAGGTGGGAAAAAAGTGGAAAAAGGAGTGGAAAAAAGTGGAAAAAACTGGATAAAACTGGATAAAACTCAACTCAACTCATCAACTCATCAACTCAACTCATCAACTCATCAACTCAACTCATCAACTCAACTCCTCAACTCACGGCCCTCTGCCGTCCACCGAATTCTGCTCCATGGCTTCTAAACCTTTCACCGGCCCTCTGCCGTCCACCGAATTCTGCTCCATGGCTTCTAAACCTTTCACCGGCCCTCTGCCGTCCACCAAATTCTGCTCCATGGCTTCTAAACCTTTCACCGGCCCTCTGCCGTCCACCGAATTCTGCTCCATGGCTTCTAAACCTTTCACCGGCCCTCTGCCGTCCACCGAATTCTGCTCCATGGCTTCTAAACCTTTCACCGGCCCTCTGCCGTCCACCGAATTCTGCTCCATGGCTTCTAAACCTTTCCACTTTTTTCCACTTTTTTCCACTTTTATCCAGTTTTATGGTGGAAAAAGGTGGGAAAAAGTGGAAAAACGTGGAAGAAATTGGAAAAAGTGGAAAAAGTGGAAAATCTTGGGAAAATATGGGAAAAAGGTGGGAAAAAAAGTGGAAAAAGGAGTGAAAAAAAGTGGAAAAAAACTGGATAAAACTGGATATAACTCAACTCAACTCATCAACTCATCAACTCAACTCATCAACTCATCAACTCAACTCATCAACTCAACTCCTCAACTCACGGCCCTCTGCCGTCCACCGAATTCTGCTCCATGGCTTCTAAACCTTTCACCGGCCCTCTGCCGTCCACCGAATTCTGCTCCATGGCTTCTAAACCTTTCACCGGCCCTCTGCCGTCCACCGAATTCTGCTCCATGGCTTCTAAACCTTTCACCGGCCCTCTGCCGTCCACCAAATTCTGCTCCATGGCTTCTAAACCTTTCACCGGCCCTCTGCCGTCCACCGAATTCTGCTCCATGGCTTCTAAACCTTTCACCGGCCCTCTGCCGTCCACCGAATTCTGCTCCATGGCTTCTAAACCTTTCACCGGCCCTCTGCCGTCCACCGAATTCTGCTCCATGGCTTCTAAACCTTTCCACTTTTTTCCACTTTTTTCCACTTTTATCCAGTTTTATGGTGGAAAAAGGTGGGAAAAAGTGGAAAAACGTGGAAGAAATTGGAAAAAGTGGAAAAAGTGGAAAATCTTGGGAAAATATGGGAAAAAGGTGGGAAAAAAAGTGGAAAAAGGAGTGAAAAAAAGTGGAAAAAAACTGGATAAAACTGGATATAACTCAACTCAACTCATCAACTCATCAACTCAACTCATCAACTCATCAACTCAACTCATCAACTCAACTCCTCAACTCACGGCCCTCTGCCGTCCACCGAATTCTGCTCCATGGCTTCTAAACCTTTCACCGGCCCTCTGCCGTCCACCGAATTCTGCTCCATGGCTTCTAAACCTTTCACCGGCCCTCTGCCGTCCACCGAATTCTGCTCCATGGCTTCTAAACCTTTCACCGGCCCTCTGCCGTCCACCGAATTCTGCTCCATGGCTTCTAAACCTTTCACCGGCCCTCTGCCGTCCACCGAATTCTGCTCCATGGCTTCTAAACCTTTCACCGGCCCTCTGCCGTCCACCGAATTCTGCTCCATGGCTTCTAAACCTTTCACCGGCCCTCTGCCGTCCACCGAATTCTGCTCCATGGCTTCTAAACCTTTCCAGTTTTTTCCACTTTTTTCCACTTTTATCCAGTTTTATGGTGGAAAAAGGTGGGAAATGGTGGAAAAACGTGGAAGAAATTGGAAAAAGTGGAAAAAGTGGAAAAATGTGGGAAAATATGGGAAAAAGGTGGGAAAAAAGTGGAAAAAAGAGTGGAAAAAAGTGGAAAAAACTGGATAAAACTGGATAAAACTCAACTCAACTCATCAACTCATCAACTCAACTCATCAACTCATCAACTCAACTCATCAACTCAACTCCTCAACTCACGGCCCTCTGCCGTCCACCGAATTCTGCTCCATGGCTTCTAAACCTTTCACCGGCCCTCTGCCGTCCACCGAATTCTGCTCCATGGCTTCTAAACCTTTCCAGTTTTTTCCAATTTTTTTCACTTTTATCCAGTTTTATGGTGGAAAAAGGTGGGAAAAGGTGGAAAAACGTGGAAGAAATTGAAAAAAGTGGGAAAATGTGGGGAAAATGTGGGAAAAAGGAGTGGAAAAAAAGTGGAAAAAGGAGTGGAAAAAAGTGGAAAAAACTGGATAAAACTGGATAAAACTCAACTCAACTCATCAACTCATCAACTCAACTCATCAACTCATCAACTCAACTCATCAACTCAACTCCTCAACTCACGGCCTTCTGCCGTCCACCGAATTCTGCTCCATGGCTTCTAAACCTTTCACCGGCCCTCTGCCGTCCACCGAATTCTGCTCCATGGCTTCTAAACCTTTCACCGGCCCTCTGCCGTCCACCGAATTCTGCTCCATGGCTTCTAAACCTTTCACCGGCCCTCTGCCGTCCACCGAATTCTGCTCCATGGCTTCTAAACCTTTCACCGGCCCTCTGCCGTCCACCGAATTCTGCTCCATGGCTTCTAAACCTTTCACCGGCCCTCTGCCGTCCACCGAATTCTGCTCCATGGCTTCTAAACCTTTCACCGGCCCTCTGCCGTCCACCGAATTCTGCTCCATGGCTTCTAAACCTTTCCAGTTTTTTCCACTTTTTTCCACTTTTATCCAGTTTTATGGTGGAAAAAGGTGGGAAATGGTGGAAAAACGTGGAAGAAATTGGAAAAAGTGGAAAAAGTGGAAAAATGTGGGAAAATATGGGAAAAAGGTGGGAAAAAAGTGGAAAAAGGAGTGGAAAAAAGTGGAAAAAACTGGATAAAACTGGATAAAACTCAACTCAACTCATCAACTCATCAACTCAACTCATCAACTCATCAACTCAACTCATCAACTCAACTCCTCAACTCACGGCCCTCTGCCGTCCACCGAATTCTGCTCCATGGCTTCTAAACCTTTCACCGGCCCTCTGCCGTCCACCGAATTCTGCTCCATGGCTTCTAAACCTTTCACCGGCCCTCTGCCGTCCACCGAATTCTGCTCCATGGCTTCTAAACCTTTCACCGGCCCTCTGCCGTCCACCGAATTCTGCTCCATGGCTTCTAAACCTTTCACCGGCCCTCTGCCGTCCACCGAATTCTGCTCCATGGCTTCTAAACCTTTCCAGTTTTTTCCACTTTTTTCCACTTTTATCCAGTTTTATGGTGGAAAAAGGTGGGAAATGGTGGAAAAACGTGGAAGAAATTGGAAAAAGTGGAAAAAGTGGAAAAATGTGGGAAAATATGGGAAAAAGGTGGGAAAAAAGTGGAAAAAGGAGTGGAAAAAAGTGGAAAAAACTGGATAAAACTGGATAAAACTCAACTCAACTCATCAACTCATCAACTCAACTCATCAACTCATCAACTCAACTCATCAACTCAACTCCTCAACTCACGGCCCTCTGCCGTCCACCGAATTCTGCTCCATGGCTTCTAAACCTTTCACCGGCCCTCTGCCGTCCACCGAATTCTGCTCCATGGCTTCTAAACCTTTCACCGGCCCTCTGCCGTCCACCGAATTCTGCTCCATGGCTTCTAAACCTTTCACCGGCCCTCTGCCGTCCACCGAATTCTGCTCCATGGCTTCTAAACCTTTCACCGGCCCTCTGCCGTCCACCGAATTCTGCTCCATGGCTTCTAAACCTTTCCAGTTTTTTCCACTTTTTTTCCACTTTTATCCAGTTTTATGGTGGAAAAAGGTGGGAAATGGTGGAAAAACGTGGAAGAAATTGGAAAAAGTGGAAAAAGTGGAAAAATGTGGGAAAATATGGAAAAAAGGTGCGAAAAAAAGTGGAAAAAGGAGTGGAAAAAAGTGGAAAAAACTGGATAAAACTGGATAAAACTCAACTCAACTCATCAACTCATCAACTCAACTCATCAACTCATCAACTCAACTCATCAACTCAACTCCTCAACTCACGGCCCTCTGCCGTCCACCGAATTCTGCTCCATGGCTTCTAAACCTTTCACCGGCCCTCTGCCGTCCACCGAATTCTGCTCCATGGCTTCTAAACCTTTCACCGGCCCTCTGCCGTCCACCGAATTCTGCTCCATGGCTTCTAAACCTTTCACCGGCCCTCTGCCGTCCACCAAATTCTGCTCCATGGCTTCTAAACCTTTCACCGGCCCTCTGCCGTCCACCGAATTCTGCTCCATGGCTTCTAAACCTTTCACCGGCCCTCTGCCGTCCACCGAATTCTGCTCCATGGCTTCTAAACCTTTCACCGGCCCTCTGCCGTCCACCGAATTCTGCTCCATGGCTTCTAAACCTTTCCAGTTTTTTCCACTTTTTTCCACTTTTATCCAGTTTTATGGTGGAAAAAGGTGGGAAATGGTGGAAAAACGTGGAAGAAATTGGAAAAAGTGGAAAAAGTGGAAAAATGTGGGAAAATATGGGAAAAAGGTGGGAAAAAAGTGGAAAAAGGAGTGGAAAAAAGTGGAAAAAACTGGATAAAACTGGATAAAACTCAACTCAACTCATCAACTCATCAACTCAACTCATCAACTCATCAACTCAACTCATCAACTCAACTCCTCAACTCACGGCCCTCTGCCGTCCACCGAATTCTGCTCCATGGCTTCTAAACCTTTCACCGGCCCTCTGCCGTCCACCGAATTCTGCTCCATGGCTTCTAAACCTTTCACCGGCCCTCTGCCGTCCACCGAATTCTGCTCCATGGCTTCTAAACCTTTCACCGGCCCTCTGCCGTCCACCGAATTCTGCTCCATGGCTTCTAAACCTTTCACCGGCCCTCTGCCGTCCACCGAATTCTGCTCCATGGCTTCTAAACCTTTCCAGTTTTTTCCACTTTTTTCCACTTTTATCCAGTTTTATGGTGGAAAAAGGTGGGAAATGGTGGAAAAACGTGGAAGAAATTGGAAAAAGTGGAAAAAGTGGAAAAATGTGGGAAAATATGGGAAAAAGGTGGGAAAAAAGTGGAAAAAGGAGTGGAAAAAAGTGGAAAAAACTGGATAAAACTGGATAAAACTCAACTCAACTCATCAACTCATCAACTCAACTCATCAACTCATCAACTCAACTCATCAACTCAACTCCTCAACTCACGGCCCTCTGCCGTCCACCGAATTCTGCTCCATGGCTTCTAAACCTTTCACCGGCCCTCTGCCGTCCACCGAATTCTGCTCCATGGCTTCTAAACCTTTCACCGGCCCTCTGCCGTCCACCGAATTCTGCTCCATGGCTTCTAAACCTTTCACCGGCCCTCTGCCGTCCACCGAATTCTGCTCCATGGCTTCTAAACCTTTCCAGTTTTTTCCACTTTTTTTCCACTTTTATCCAGTTTTATGGTGGAAAAAGGTGGGAAATGGTGGAAAAACGTGGAAGAAATTGGAAAAAGTGGAAAAAGTGGAAAAATGTGGGAAAATATGGAAAAAAGGTGCGAAAAAAAGTGGAAAAAGGAGTGGAAAAAAGTGGAAAAAACTGGATAAAACTGGATAAAACTCAACTCAACTCATCAACTCATCAACTCAACTCATCAACTCATCAACTCAACTCATCAACTCAACTCCTCAACTCACGGCCCTCTGCCGTCCACCGAATTCTGCTCCATGGCTTCTAAACCTTTCACCGGCCCTCTGCCGTCCACCGAATTCTGCTCCATGGCTTCTAAACCTTTCACCGGCCCTCTGCCGTCCACCGAATTCTGCTCCATGGCTTCTAAACCTTTCACCGGCCCTCTGCCGTCCACCAAATTCTGCTCCATGGCTTCTAAACCTTTCACCGGCCCTCTGCCGTCCACCGAATTCTGCTCCATGGCTTCTAAACCTTTCACCGGCCCTCTGCCGTCCACCGAATTCTGCTCCATGGCTTCTAAACCTTTCACCGGCCCTCTGCCGTCCACCGAATTCTGCTCCATGGCTTCTAAACCTTTCCACTTTTTTCCACTTTTTTCCACTTTTATCCAGTTTTATGGTGGAAAAAGGTGGGAAAAGGTGGAAAAACGTGGAAGAAATTGGAAAAAGTGGAAAAAGTGGAAAATCTTGGGAAAATATGGGAAAAAGGTGGGAAAAAAAGTGGAAAAAGGAGTGAAAAAAAGTGGAAAAAAACTGGATAAAACTGGATATAACTCAACTCAACTCATCAACTCATCAACTCAACTCATCAACTCATCAACTCAACTCATCAACTCAACTCCTCAACTCACGGCCCTCTGCCGTCCACCGAATTCTGCTCCATGGCTTCTAAACCTTTCACCGGCCCTCTGCCGTCCACCGAATTCTGCTCCATGGCTTCTAAACCTTTCACCGGCCCTCTGCCGTCCACCGAATTCTGCTCCATGGCTTCTAAACCTTTCACCGGCCCTCTGCCGTCCACCAAATTCTGCTCCATGGCTTCTAAACCTTTCACCGGCCCTCTGCCGTCCACCGAATTCTGCTCCATGGCTTCTAAACCTTTCACCGGCCCTCTGCCGTCCACCGAATTCTGCTCCATGGCTTCTAAACCTTTCACCGGCCCTCTGCCGTCCACCGAATTCTGCTCCATGGCTTCTAAACCTTTCCACTTTTTTCCACTTTTTTCCACTTTTATCCAGTTTTATGGTGGAAAAAGGTGGGAAAAGGTGGAAAAACGTGGAAGAAATTGGAAAAAGTGGAAAAAGTGGAAAATCTTGGGAAAATATGGGAAAAAGGTGGGAAAAAAAGTGGAAAAAGGAGTGAAAAAAAGTGGAAAAAAACTGGATAAAACTGGATATAACTCAACTCAACTCATCAACTCATCAACTCAACTCATCAACTCATCAACTCAACTCATCAACTCAACTCCTCAACTCACGGCCCTCTGCCGTCCACCGAATTCTGCTCCATGGCTTCTAAACCTTTCACCGGCCCTCTGCCGTCCACCGAATTCTGCTCCATGGCTTCTAAACCTTTCACCGGCCCTCTGCCGTCCACCGAATTCTGCTCCATGGCTTCTAAACCTTTCACCGGCCCTCTGCCGTCCACCGAATTCTGCTCCATGGCTTCTAAACCTTTCACCGGCCCTCTGCCGTCCACCGAATTCTGCTCCATGGCTTCTAAACCTTTCACCGGCCCTCTGCCGTCCACCGAATTCTGCTCCATGGCTTCTAAACCTTTCCAGTTTTTTCCACTTTTTTCCACTTTTATCCAGTTTTATGGTGGAAAAAGGTGGGAAATGGTGGAAAAACGTGGAAGAAATTGGAAAAAGTGGAAAAAGTGGAAAAATGTGGGAAAATATGGGAAAAAGGTGGGAAAAAAGTGGAAAAAGGAGTGGAAAAAAGTGGAAAAAACTGGATAAAACTGGATAAAACTCAACTCAACTCATCAACTCATCAACTCAACTCATCAACTCATCAACTCAACTCATCAACTCAACTCCTCAACTCACGGCCCTCTGCCGTCCACCGAATTCTGCTCCATGGCTTCTAAACCTTTCACCGGCCCTCTGCCGTCCACCGAATTCTGCTCCATGGCTTCTAAACCTTTCCAGTTTTTTCCAATTTTTTTCACTTTTATCCAGTTTTATGGTGGAAAAAGGTGGGAAAAGGTGGAAAAACGTGGAAGAAATTGAAAAAAGTGGGAAAATGTGGGGAAAATGTGGGAAAAAGGAGTGGAAAAAAAGTGGAAAAAGGAGTGGAAAAAAGTGGAAAAAACTGGATAAAACTGGATAAAACTCAACTCAACTCATCAACTCATCAACTCAACTCATCAACTCATCAACTCAACTCATCAACTCAACTCCTCAACTCACGGCCTTCTGCCGTCCACCGAATTCTGCTCCATGGCTTCTAAACCTTTCACCGGCCCTCTGCCGTCCACCGAATTCTGCTCCATGGCTTCTAAACCTTTCACCGGCCCTCTGCCGTCCACCGAATTCTGCTCCATGGCTTCTAAACCTTTCACCGGCCCTCTGCCGTCCACCGAATTCTGCTCCATGGCTTCTAAACCTTTCACCGGCCCTCTGCCGTCCACCGAATTCTGCTCCATGGCTTCTAAACCTTTCACCGGCCCTCTGCCGTCCACCGAATTCTGCTCCATGGCTTCTAAACCTTTCACCGGCCCTCTGCCGTCCACCGAATTCTGCTCCATGGCTTCTAAACCTTTCCAGTTTTTTCCACTTTTTTCCACTTTTATCCAGTTTTATGGTGGAAAAAGGTGGGAAATGGTGGAAAAACGTGGAAGAAATTGGAAAAAGTGGAAAAAGTGGAAAAATGTGGGAAAATATGGGAAAAAGGTGGGAAAAAAGTGGAAAAAGGAGTGGAAAAAAGTGGAAAAAACTGGATAAAACTGGATAAAACTCAACTCAACTCATCAACTCATCAACTCAACTCATCAACTCATCAACTCAACTCATCAACTCAACTCCTCAACTCACGGCCCTCTGCCGTCCACCGAATTCTGCTCCATGGCTTCTAAACCTTTCACCGGCCCTCTGCCGTCCACCGAATTCTGCTCCATGGCTTCTAAACCTTTCACCGGCCCTCTGCCGTCCACCGAATTCTGCTCCATGGCTTCTAAACCTTTCACCGGCCCTCTGCCGTCCACCGAATTCTGCTCCATGGCTTCTAAACCTTTCACCGGCCCTCTGCCGTCCACCGAATTCTGCTCCATGGCTTCTAAACCTTTCCAGTTTTTTCCACTTTTTTCCACTTTTATCCAGTTTTATGGTGGAAAAAGGTGGGAAATGGTGGAAAAACGTGGAAGAAATTGGAAAAAGTGGAAAAAGTGGAAAAATGTGGGAAAATATGGAAAAAAGGTGCGAAAAAAAGTGGAAAAAGGAGTGGAAAAAAGTGGAAAAAAGTGGATAAAACTGGATAAAACTCAACTCAACTCATCAACTCATCAACTCAACTCATCAACTCATCAACTCAACTCATCAACTCAACTCCTCAACTCACGGCCCTCTGCCGTCCACCGAATTCTGCTCCATGGCTTCTAAACCTTTCACCGGCCCTCTGCCGTCCACCGAATTCTGCTCCATGGCTTCTAAACCTTTCACCGGCCCTCTGCCGTCCACCGAATTCTGCTCCATGGCTTCTAAACCTTTCACCGGCCCTCTGCCGTCCACCAAATTCTGCTCCATGGCTTCTAAACCTTTCACCGGCCCTCTGCCGTCCACCGAATTCTGCTCCATGGCTTCTAAACCTTTCACCGGCCCTCTGCCGTCCACCGAATTCTGCTCCATGGCTTCTAAACCTTTCACCGGCCCTCTGCCGTCCACCGAATTCTGCTCCATGGCTTCTAAACCTTTCCACTTTTTTCCACTTTTTTCCACTTTTATCCAGTTTTATGGTGGAAAAAGGTGGGAAAAGGTGGAAAAACGTGGAAGAAATTGGAAAAAGTGGAAAAAGTGGAAAATCTTGGGAAAATATGGGAAAAAGGTGGGAAAAAAAGTGGAAAAAGGAGTGAAAAAAAGTGGAAAAAAAGTGGATAAAACTGGATATAACTCAACTCAACTCATCAACTCATCAACTCAACTCATCAACTCATCAACTCAACTCATCAACTCAACTCCTCAACTCACGGCCCTCTGCCGTACACCGAATTCTGCTCCATGGCTTCTAAACCTTTCACCGGCCCTCTGCCGTCCACCGAATTCTGCTCCATGGCTTTTAAACCTTTCACCGGCCCTCTGCCGTCCACCGAATTCTGCTCCATGGCTTCTAAACCTTTCACCGGCCCTCTGCCGTCCACCGAATTCTGCTCCATGGCTTCTAAACCTTTCACCGGCCCTCTGCCGTTCACCGAATTCTGCTCCATGGCTTCTAAACCTTTCACCGGCCCTCTGCCGTCCACCGAATTCTGCTCCATGGCTTCTAAACCTTTAACCGGCCCTCTGCCGTCCACCGAATTCTGCTCCATGGCTTCTAAACCTTTCACCGGCCCTCTGCCGTCCACCGAATTCTGCTCCATGGCTTCTAAACCTTTCACCGGCCCTCTGCCGTCCACCGAATTCTGCTCCATGGCTTCTAAACCTTTCCAGTTTTTTCCACTTTTTTCCACTTTTATCCAGTTTTATGGTGGAAAAAGGTGGGAAAAGGTGGAAAAACGTGGAAGAAATTGGAAAAAGTGGAAAAATGTGGGAAAATGTGGGAAAAAGGTGGGAAAAAAAGTGGAAAAAGGAGTGGAAAAAAGTGGAAAAAAGTGGATAAAACTGGATAAAACTAAACTCAACTCATCAACTCATCAACTCAACTCATCAACTCATCAACTCAACTCATCAACTCAACTCCTCAACTCACGGCCTTCTGCCGTCCACCGAATTCTGCTCCATGGCTTCTAAACCTTTCACCGGCCCTCTGCCGTCCACTGAATTCTGCTCCATGGCTTCTAAACCTTTCACCGGCCCTCTGCCGTCCACCGAATTCTGCTCCATGGCTTCTAAACCTTTCCACTTTTTTCCACTTTTTTCCACTTTTATCCAGTTTTATGGTGGAAAAAGGTGGGAAAAGGTGGAAAAACGTGGAAGAAATTGGAAAAAGTGGAAAAAGTGGAAAAATGTGGGAAAATATGGGAAAAAGGTGGGAAAAAAAGTGGAAAAAGGAGTGGAAAAAAGTGGAAAAAAGTGGATAAAACTGGATATAACTCAACTCAACTCATCAACTCATCAACTCAACTCATCAACTCAACTCATCAACTCAACTCCTCAACTCACGGCCCTCTGCCGTCCACCGAATTCTGCTCCATGGCTTCTAAACCTTTCACCGGCCCTCTGCCGTCCACCGAATTCTGCTCCATGGCTTCTAAACCTTTCACCGGCCCTCTGCCGTCCACCGAATTCTGCTCCATGGCTTCTAAACCTTTCCAGTTTTTTCCACTTTTTTCCACTTTTATCCAGTTTTATGGTGGAAAAAGGTGGGAAAAGGTGGAAAAACGTGGAAGAAATTGGAAAAAGTGGAAAAATGTGGGAAAATGTGGGAAAAAGGTGGGAAAAAAAGTGGAAAAAGGAGTGGAAAAAAGTGGAAAAAAGTGGATAAAACTGGATAAAACTAAACTCAACTCATCAACTCATCAACTCAACTCATCAACTCATCAACTCAACTCATCAACTCAACTCCTCAACTCACGGCCTTCTGCCGTCCACCGAATTCTGCTCCATGGCTTCTAAACCTTTCACCGGCCCTCTGCCGTCCACCGAATTCTGCTCCATGGCTTCTAAACCTTTCACCGGCCCTCTGCCGTCCACCGAATTCTGCTCCATGGCTTCTAAACCTTTCCACTTTTTTCCACTTTTTTCCACTTTTATCCAGTTTTATGGTGGAAAAAGGTGGGAAAAGGTGGAAAAACGTGGAAGAAATTGGAAAAAGTGGAAAAAGTGGAAAAATGTGGGAAAATATGGGAAAAAGGTCGGAAAAAAAGTGGAAAAAGGAGTGGAAAAAACTGGAAAAAACTGGATAAAACTGGATATAACTCAACTCAACTCATCAACTCATCAACTCAACTCATCAACTCAACTCATCAACTCAACTCCTCAACTCACGGCCCTCTGCCGTCCACCGAATTCTGCTCCATGGCTTCTAAACCTTTCACCGGCCCTCTGCCGTCCACCGAATTCTGCTCCATGGCTTCTAAACCTTTCACCGGCCCTCTGCCGTCCACCGAATTCTGCTCCATGGCTTCTAAACCTTTCCAGTTTTTTCCAATTTTTTTCACTTTTATCCAGTTTTATGGTGGAAAAAGGTGGGAAAAGGTGGAAAAACGTGGAAGAAATTGAAAAAAGTGGGAAAATGTGGGGAAAATGTGGGAAAAAGGAGTGGAAAAAAAGTGGAAAAAGGAGTGGAAAAAAGTGGAAAAAACTGGATAAAACTGGATAAAACTCAACTCAACTCATCAACTCATCAACTCAACTCATCAACTCATCAACTCAACTCATCAACTCAACTCCTCAACTCACGGCCTTCTGCCGTCCACCGAATTCTGCTCCATGGCTTCTAAACCTTTCACCGGCCCTCTGCCGTCCACCGAATTCTGCTCCATGGCTTCTAAACCTTTCACCGGCCCTCTGCCGTCCACCGAATTCTGCTCCATGGCTTCTAAACCTTTCACCGGCCCTCTGCCGTCCACCGAATTCTGCTCCATGGCTTCTAAACCTTTCACCGGCCCTCTGCCGTCCACCGAATTCTGCTCCATGGCTTCTAAACCTTTCACCGGCCCTCTGCCGTCCACCGAATTCTGCTCCATGGCTTCTAAACCTTTCACCGGCCCTCTGCCGTCCACCGAATTCTGCTCCATGGCTTCTAAACCTTTCACCGGCCCTCTGCCGTCCACCGAATTCTGCTCCATGGCTTCTAAACCTTTCCAGTTTTTTCCACTTTTTTCCACTTTTATCCAGTTTTATGGTGGAAAAAGGTGGGAAATGGTGGAAAAACGTGGAAGAAATTGGAAAAAGTGGAAAAAGTGGAAAAATGTGGGAAAATATGGGAAAAAGTGGGAAAAAAAGTGGAAAAAGGAGTGGAAAAAAGTGGAAAAAACTGGATAAAACTGGATAAAACTCAACTCAACTCATCAACTCATCAACTCGACTCATCAACTCATCAACTCAACTCATCAACTCAACTCCTCAACTCACGGCCCTCTGCCGTCCACCGAATTCTGCTCCATGGCTTCTAAACCTTTCACCGGCCCTCTGCCGTCCACCGAATTCTGCTCCATGGCTTCTAAACCTTTCACCGGCCCTCTGCCGTCCACCGAATTCTGCTCCATGGCTTCTAAACCTTTCACCGGCCCTCTGCCGTCCACCGAATTCTGCTCCATGGCTTCTAAACCTTTCACCGGCCCTCTGCCGTCCACCGAATTCTGCTCCATGGCTTCTAAACCTTTCCAGTTTTTTCCACTTTTTTCCACTTTTATCCAGTTTTATGGTGGAAAAAGGTGGGAAATGGTGGAAAAACGTGGAAGAAATTGGAAAAAGTGGAAAAAGTGGAAAAATGTGGGAAAATATGGGAAAAAGGTGGGAAAAAAAGTGGAAAAAGGAGTGGAAAAAAGTGGAAAAAACTGGATAAAACTGGATAAAACTCAACTCAACTCATCAACTCATCAACTCAACTCATCAACTCATCAACTCAACTCATCAACTCAACTCCTCAACTCACGGCCCTCTGCCGTCCACCGAATTCTGCTCCATGGCTTCTAAACCTTTCACCGGCCCTCTGCCGTCCACCGAATTCTGCTCCATGGCTTCTAAACCTTTCACCGGCCCTCTGCCGTCCACCGAATTCTGCTCCATGGCTTCTAAACCTTTCACCGGCCCTCTGCCGTCCACCGAATTCTGCTCCATGGCTTCTAAACCTTTCACCGGCCCTCTGCCGTCCACCGAATTCTGCTCCATGGCTTCTAAACCTTTCACCGGCCCTCTGCCGTCCACCGAATTCTGCTCCATGGCTTCTAAACCTTTCACCGGCCCTCTGCCGTCCACCGAATTCTGCTCCATGGCTTCTAAACCTTTCCACTTTTTTCCACTTTTTTCCACTTTTATCCAGTTTTATGGTGGAAAAAGGTGGGAAAAGGTGGAAAAACGTGGAAGAAATTGGAAAAAGTGGAAAAAGTGGAAAATTTTGGGAAAATATGGGAAAAAGGTGGGAAAAAAAGTGGAAAAGGGAGTGGAAAAAAGTGGAAAAAAACTGGATAAAACTGGATATAACTCAACTCAACTCATCAACTCATCAACTCAACTCATCAACTCATCAACTCAACTCATCAACTCAACTCCTCAACTCACGGCCCTCTGCCGTCCACCGAATTCTGCTCCATGGCTTCTAAACCTTTCACCGGCCCTCTGCCGTCCACCGAATTCTGCTCCATGGCTTTTGAAACCTTTCACCGGCCCTCTGCCGTCCACCGAATTCTGCTCCATGGCTTCTAAACCTTTCACCGGCCCTCTGCCGTCCACCGAATTCTGCTCCATGGCTTCTAAACCTTTCACCGGCCCTCTGCCGTCCACCGAATTCTGCTCCATGGCTTCTAAACCTTTCACCGGCCCTCTGCCGTCCACCGAATTCTGCTCCATGGCTTCTAAACCTTTAACCGGCCCTCTGCCGTCCACCGAATTCTGCTCCATGGCTTCTAAACCTTTCACCGGCCCTCTGCCGTCCACCGAATTCTGCTCCATGGCTTCTAAACCTTTCACCGGCCCTCTGCCGTCCACCGAATTCTGCTCCATGGCTTCTAAACCTTTCCAGTTTTTTCCACTTTTTTCCACTTTTATCCAGTTTTATGGTGGAAAAAGGTGGGAAAAGGTGGAAAAACGTGGAAGAAATTGGAAAAAGTGGAAAAATGTGGGAAAATGTGGGAAAAAGGTGGGAAAAAAAGTGGAAAAAGGAGTGGAAAAAAGTGGAAAAAAGTGGATAAAACTGGATAAAACTCAACTCAACTCATCAACTCATCAACTCAACTCATCAACTCATCAACTCAACTCATCAACTCAACTCCTCAACTCACGGCCTTCTGCCGTCCACCGAATTCTGCTCCATGGCTTCTAAACCTTTCACCGGCCCTCTGCCGTCCACCGAATTCTGCTCCATGGCTTCTAAACCTTTCACCGGCCCTCTGCCGTCCACCGAATTCTGCTCCATGGCTTCTAAACCTTTCACCGGCCCTCTGCCGTCCACCGAATTCTGCTCCATGGCTTCTAAACCTTTCACCGGCCCTCTGCCGTCCACCGAATTCTGCTCCATGGCTTCTAAACCTTTCACCGGCCCTCTGCCGTCCACCGAATTCTGCTCCATGGCTTCTAAACCTTTCACCGGCCCTCTGCCGTCCACCGAATTCTGCTCCATGGCTTCTAAACCTTTCACCGGCCCTCTGCCGTCCACCGAATTCTGCTCCATGGCTTCTAAACCTTTCACCGGCCCTCTGCCGTCCACCGAATTCTGCTCCATGGCTTCTAAACCTTTCACCGGCCCTCTGCCGTCCACCGAATTCTGCTCCATGGCTTCTAAACCTTTCCAGTTTTTTCCACTTTTTTCCACTTTTATCCAGTTTTATGGTGGAAAAAGGTGGGAAAAGGTGGAAAAACGTGGAAGAAATTGGAAAAAGTGGAAAAATGTGGGAAAATGTGGGAAAAAGGTGGGAAAAAAAGTGGAAAAAGGAGTGGAAAAAAGTGGAAAAAAGTGGATAAAACTGGATAAAACTCAACTCAACTCATCAACTCATCAACTCAACTCATCAACTCATCAACTCAACTCATCAACTCAACTCCTCAACTCACGGCCTTCTGCCGTCCACCGAATTCTGCTCCATGGCTTCTAAACCTTTCACCGGCCCTCTGCCGTCCACCGAATTCTGCTCCATGGCTTCTAAACCTTTCACCGGCCCTCTGCCGTCCACCGAATTCTGCTCCATGGCTTCTAAACCTTTCACCGGCCCTCTGCCGTCCACCGAATTCTGCTCCATGGCTTCTAAACCTTTCACCGGCCCTCTGCCGTCCACCGAATTCTGCTCCATGGCTTCTAAACCTTTCACCGGCCCTCTGCCGTCCACCGAATTCTGCTCCATGGCTTTTAAACCTTTCACCGGCCCTCTGCCGTCCACCGAATTCTGCTCCATGGCTTCTAAACCTTTCACCGGCCCTCTGCCGTCCACCGAATTCTGCTCCATGGCTTCTAAACCTTTCACCGGCCCTCTGCCGTCCACCGAATTGTGCTCCATGCTTTTTAAACTTTCACCGGCCCTCTGCCGTCCACCGAATTCTGCTCCATGGCTTCTAAACCTTTCACCGGCCCTCTGCCGTCCACCGAATTCTGCTCCATGGCTTCTAAACCTTTCACCGGCCCTCTGCCGTCCACCGAATTCTGCTCCATGGCTTCTAAACCTTTCACCGGCCCTCTGCCGTCCACCGAATTCTGCTCCATGGCTTCTAAACCTTTCACCGGCCCTCTGCCGTCCACCGAATTCTGCTCCATGGCTTCTAAACCTTTCACCGGCCCTCTGCCGTCCACCGAATTCTGCTCCATGGCTTCTAAACCTTTCACCGGCCCTCTGCCGTCCACCGAATTCTGCTCCATGGCTTCTAAACCTTTCCAGTTTTTTCCACTTTTTTCCACTTTTATCCAGTTTTATGGTGGAAAAAGGTGGGAAAAGGTGGAAAAACGTGGAAGAAATTGGAAAAAGTGGAAAAATGTGGGAAAATGTGGGAAAAAGGTGGGAAAAAAAGTGGAAAAAGGAGTGGAAAAAAGTGGAAAAAAGTGGATAAAACTGGATAAAACTCAACTCAACTCATCAACTCATCAACTCAACTCATCAACTCATCAACTCAACTCATCAACTCAACTCCTCAACTCACGGCCTTCTGCCGTCCACCGAATTCTGCTCCATGGCTTCTAAACCTTTCACCGGCCCTCTGCCGTCCACCGAATTCTGCTCCATGGCTTCTAAACCTTTCACCGGCCCTCTGCCGTCCACCGAATTCTGCTCCATGGCTTCTAAACCTTTCACCGGCCCTCTGCCGTCCACCGAATTCTGCTCCATGGCTTCTAAACCTTTCACCGGCCCTCTGCCGTCCACCGAATTCTGCTCCATGGCTTCTAAACCTTTCACCGGCCCTCTGCCGTCCACCGAATTCTGCTCCATGGCTTCTAAACCTTTCACCGGCCCTCTGCCGTCCACCGAATTCTGCTCCATGGCTTTTAAACCTTTCACCGGCCCTCTGCCGTCCACCGAATTCTGCTCCATGGCTTCTAAACCTTTCACCGGCCCTCTGCCGTCCACCGAATTCTGCTCCATGGCTTCTAAACCTTTCACCGGCCCTCTGCCGTCCACCGAATTGTGCTCCATGCTTTTTAAACTTTCACCGGCCCTCTGCCGTCCACCGAATTCTGCTCCATGGCTTCTAAACCTTTCACCGGCCCTCTGCCGTCCACCGAATTCTGCTCCATGGCTTCTAAACCTTTCACCGGCCCTCTGCCGTCCACCGAATTCTGCTCCATGGCTTCTAAACCTTTCACCGGCCCTCTGCCGTCCACCGAATTCTGCTCCATGGCTTCTAAACCTTTCACCGGCCCTCTGCCGTCCACCAAATTCTGCTCCATGGCTTCTAAACCTTTCACCGGCCCTCTGCCGTCCACCGAATTCTGCTCCATGGCTTCTAAACCTTTCACCGGCCCTCTGCCGTCCACCGAATTCTGCTCCATGGCTTCTAAACCTTTCACCGGCCCTCTGCCGTCCACCGAATTCTGCTCCATGGCTTCTAAACCTTTCCACTTTTTTCCACTTTTTTCCACTTTTATCCAGTTTTATGGTGGAAAAAGGTGGGAAAAGGTGGAAAAACGTGGAAGAAATTGGAAAAAGTGGAAAAAGTGGAAAATCTTGGGAAAATATGGGAAAAAGGTGGGAAAAAAAGTGGAAAAAGGAGTGAAAAAAAGTGGAAAAAAACTGGATAAAACTGGATATAACTCAACTCAACTCATCAACTCATCAACTCAACTCATCAACTCATCAACTCAACTCATCAACTCAACTCCTCAACTCACGGCCCTCTGCCGTCCACCGAATTCTGCTCCATGGCTTCTAAACCTTTCACCGGCCCTCTGCCGTCCACCGAATTCTGCTCCATGGCTTCTAAACCTTTCACCGGCCCTCTGCCGTCCACCGAATTCTGCTCCATGGCTTCTAAACCTTTCACCGGCCCTCTGCCGTCCACCGAATTCTGCTCCATGGCTTCTAAACCTTTCACCGGCCCTCTGCCGTCCACCGAATTCTGCTCCATGGCTTCTAAACCTTTCACCGGCCCTCTGCCGTCCACCGAATTCTGCTCCATGGCTTCTAAACCTTTCCAGTTTTTTCCACTTTTTTCCACTTTTATCCAGTTTTATGGTGGAAAAAGGTGGGAAATGGTGGAAAAACGTGGAAGAAATTGGAAAAAGTGGAAAAAGTGGAAAAATGTGGGAAAATATGGGAAAAAGGTGGGAAAAAAGTGGAAAAAGGAGTGGAAAAAAGTGGAAAAAACTGGATAAAACTGGATAAAACTCAACTCAACTCATCAACTCATCAACTCAACTCATCAACTCATCAACTCAACTCATCAACTCAACTCCTCAACTCACGGCCCTCTGCCGTCCACCGAATTCTGCTCCATGGCTTCTAAACCTTTCACCGGCCCTCTGCCGTCCACCGAATTCTGCTCCATGGCTTCTAAACCTTTCCAGTTTTTTCCAATTTTTTTCACTTTTATCCAGTTTTATGGTGGAAAAAGGTGGGAAAAGGTGGAAAAACGTGGAAGAAATTGAAAAAAGTGGGAAAATGTGGGGAAAATGTGGGAAAAAGGAGTGGAAAAAAAGTGGAAAAAGGAGTGGAAAAAAGTGGAAAAAAGTGGATAAAACTGGATAAAACTCAACTCAACTCATCAACTCATCAACTCAACTCATCAACTCATCAACTCAACTCATCAACTCAACTCCTCAACTCACGGCCTTCTGCCGTCCACCGAATTCTGCTCCATGGCTTCTAAACCTTTCACCGGCCCTCTGCCGTCCACCGAATTCTGCTCCATGGCTTCTAAACCTTTCACCGGCCCTCTGCCGTCCACCGAATTCTGCTCCATGGCTTCTAAACCTTTCACCGGCCCTCTGCCGTCCACCGAATTCTGCTCCATGGCTTCTAAACCTTTCACCGGCCCTCTGCCGTCCACCGAATTCTGCTCCATGGCTTCTAAACCTTTCACCGGCCCTCTGCCGTCCACCGAATTCTGCTCCATGGCTTCTAAACCTTTCACCGGCCCTCTGCCGTCCACCGAATTCTGCTCCATGGCTTCTAAACCTTTCACCGGCCCTCTGCCGTCCACCGAATTCTGCTCCATGGCTTCTAAACCTTTCCAGTTTTTTCCACTTTTTTCCACTTTTATCCAGTTTTATGGTGGAAAAAGGTGGGAAATGGTGGAAAAACGTGGAAGAAATTGGAAAAAGTGGAAAAAGTGGAAAAATGTGGGAAAATATGGGAAAAAGGTGGGAAAAAAGTGGAAAAAGGAGTGGAAAAAAGTGGAAAAAACTGGATAAAACTGGATAAAACTCAACTCAACTCATCAACTCATCAACTCAACTCATCAACTCATCAACTCAACTCATCAACTCAACTCCTCAACTCACGGCCCTCTGCCGTCCACCGAATTCTGCTCCATGGCTTCTAAACCTTTCACCGGCCCTCTGCCGTCCACCGAATTCTGCTCCATGGCTTCTAAACCTTTCACCGGCCCTCTGCCGTCCACCGAATTCTGCTCCATGGCTTCTAAACCTTTCACCGGCCCTCTGCCGTCCACCGAATTCTGCTCCATGGCTTCTAAACCTTTCACCGGCCCTCTGCCGTCCACCGAATTCTGCTCCATGGCTTCTAAACCTTTCCAGTTTTTTCCACTTTTTTCCACTTTTATCCAGTTTTATGGTGGAAAAAGGTGGGAAATGGTGGAAAAACGTGGAAGAAATTGGAAAAAGTGGAAAAAGTGGAAAAATGTGGGAAAATATGGAAAAAAGGTGCGAAAAAAAGTGGAAAAAGGAGTGGAAAAAAGTGGAAAAAACTGGATAAAACTGGATAAAACTCAACTCAACTCATCAACTCATCAACTCAACTCATCAACTCATCAACTCAACTCATCAACTCAACTCCTCAACTCACGGCCCTCTGCCGTCCACCGAATTCTGCTCCATGGCTTCTAAACCTTTCACCGGCCCTCTGCCGTCCACCGAATTCTGCTCCATGGCTTCTAAACCTTTCACCGGCCCTCTGCCGTCCACCGAATTCTGCTCCATGGCTTCTAAACCTTTCACCGGCCCTCTGCCGTCCACCAAATTCTGCTCCATGGCTTCTAAACCTTTCACCGGCCCTCTGCCGTCCACCGAATTCTGCTCCATGGCTTCTAAACCTTTCACCGGCCCTCTGCCGTCCACCGAATTCTGCTCCATGGCTTCTAAACCTTTCACCGGCCCTCTGCCGTCCACCGAATTCTGCTCCATGGCTTCTAAACCTTTCCACTTTTTTCCACTTTTTTCCACTTTTATCCAGTTTTATGGTGGAAAAAGGTGGGAAAAGGTGGAAAAACGTGGAAGAAATTGGAAAAAGTGGAAAAAGTGGAAAATCTTGGGAAAATATGGGAAAAAGGTGGGAAAAAAAGTGGAAAAAGGAGTGAAAAAAAGTGGAAAAAAACTGGATAAAACTGGATATAACTCAACTCAACTCATCAACTCATCAACTCAACTCATCAACTCATCAACTCAACTCATCAACTCAACTCCTCAACTCACGGCCCTCTGCCGTACACCGAATTCTGCTCCATGGCTTCTAAACCTTTCACCGGCCCTCTGCCGTCCACCGAATTCTGCTCCATGGCTTTTAAACCTTTCACCGGCCCTCTGCCGTCCACCGAATTCTGCTCCATGGCTTCTAAACCTTTCACCGGCCCTCTGCCGTCCACCGAATTCTGCTCCATGGCTTCTAAACCTTTCACCGGCCCTCTGCCGTTCACCGAATTCTGCTCCATGGCTTCTAAACCTTTCACCGGCCCTCTGCCGTCCACCGAATTCTGCTCCATGGCTTCTAAACCTTTAACCGGCCCTCTGCCGTCCACCGAATTCTGCTCCATGGCTTCTAAACCTTTCACCGGCCCTCTGCCGTCCACCGAATTCTGCTCCATGGCTTCTAAACCTTTCACCGGCCCTCTGCCGTCCACCGAATTCTGCTCCATGGCTTCTAAACCTTTCCAGTTTTTTCCACTTTTTTCCACTTTTATCCAGTTTTATGGTGGAAAAAGGTGGGAAAAGGTGGAAAAACGTGGAAGAAATTGGAAAAAGTGGAAAAATGTGGGAAAATGTGGGAAAAAGGTGGGAAAAAAAGTGGAAAAAGGAGTGGAAAAAAGTGGAAAAAAGTGGATAAAACTGGATAAAACTAAACTCAACTCATCAACTCATCAACTCAACTCATCAACTCATCAACTCAACTCATCAACTCAACTCCTCAACTCACGGCCTTCTGCCGTCCACCGAATTCTGCTCCATGGCTTCTAAACCTTTCACCGGCCCTCTGCCGTCCACTGAATTCTGCTCCATGGCTTCTAAACCTTTCACCGGCCCTCTGCCGTCCACCGAATTCTGCTCCATGGCTTCTAAACCTTTCCACTTTTTTCCACTTTTTTCCACTTTTATCCAGTTTTATGGTGGAAAAAGGTGGGAAAAGGTGGAAAAACGTGGAAGAAATTGGAAAAAGTGGAAAAAGTGGAAAAATGTGGGAAAATATGGGAAAAAGGTGGGAGAAAAAGTGGAAAAAGGAGTGGAAAAAAGTGGAAAAAACTGGATAAAACTGGATATAACTCAACTCAACTCATCAACTCATCAACTCAACTCATCAACTCAACTCATCAACTCAACTCCTCAACTCACGGCCCTCTGCCGTCCACCGAATTCTGCTCCATGGCTTCTAAACCTTTCACCGGCCCTCTGCCGTCCACCGAATTCTGCTCCATGGCTTCTAAACCTTTCACCGGCCCTCTGCCGTCCACCGAATTCTGCTCCATGGCTTCTAAACCTTTCCAGTTTTTTCCACTTTTTTCCACTTTTATCCAGTTTTATGGTGGAAAAAGGTGGGAAAAGGTGGAAAAACGTGGAAGAAATTGGAAAAAGTGGAAAAATGTGGGAAAATGTGGGAAAAAGGTGGGAAAAAAAGTGGAAAAAGGAGTGGAAAAAAGTGGAAAAAAGTGGATAAAACTGGATAAAACTAAACTCAACTCATCAACTCATCAACTCAACTCATCAACTCATCAACTCAACTCATCAACTCAACTCCTCAACTCACGGCCTTCTGCCGTCCACCGAATTCTGCTCCATGGCTTCTAAACCTTTCACCGGCCCTCTGCCGTCCACCGAATTCTGCTCCATGGCTTCTAAACCTTTCACCGGCCCTCTGCCGTCCACCGAATTCTGCTCCATGGCTTCTAAACCTTTCCACTTTTTTCCACTTTTTTCCACTTTTATCCAGTTTTATGGTGGAAAAAGGTGGGAAAAGGTGGAAAAACGTGGAAGAAATTGGAAAAAGTGGAAAAAGTGGAAAAATGTGGGAAAATATGGGAAAAAGGTGGGAAAAAAAGTGGAAAAAGGAGTGGAAAAAACTGGAAAAAACTGGATAAAACTGGATATAACTCAACTCAACTCATCAACTCATCAACTCAACTCATCAACTCAACTCATCAACTCAACTCCTCAACTCACGGCCCTCTGCCGTCCACCGAATTCTGCTCCATGGCTTCTAAACCTTTCACCGGCCCTCTGCCGTCCACCGAATTCTGCTCCATGGCTTCTAAACCTTTCACCGGCCCTCTGCCGTCCACCGAATTCTGCTCCATGGCTTCTAAACCTTTCCAGTTTTTTCCAATTTTTTTCACTTTTATCCAGTTTTATGGTGGAAAAAGGTGGGAAAAGGTGGAAAAACGTGGAAGAAATTGAAAAAAGTGGGAAAATGTGGGGAAAATGTGGGAAAAAGGAGTGGAAAAAAAGTGGAAAAAGGAGTGGAAAAAAGTGGAAAAAACTGGATAAAACTGGATAAAACTCAACTCAACTCATCAACTCATCAACTCAACTCATCAACTCATCAACTCAACTCATCAACTCAACTCCTCAACTCACGGCCTTCTGCCGTCCACCGAATTCTGCTCCATGGCTTCTAAACCTTTCACCGGCCCTCTGCCGTCCACCGAATTCTGCTCCATGGCTTCTAAACCTTTCACCGGCCCTCTGCCGTCCACCGAATTCTGCTCCATGGCTTCTAAACCTTTCACCGGCCCTCTGCCGTCCACCGAATTCTGCTCCATGGCTTCTAAACCTTTCACCGGCCCTCTGCCGTCCACCGAATTCTGCTCCATGGCTTCTAAACCTTTCACCGGCCCTCTGCCGTCCACCGAATTCTGCTCCATGGCTTCTAAACCTTTCACCGGCCCTCTGCCGTCCACCGAATTCTGCTCCATGGCTTCTAAACCTTTCACCGGCCCTCTGCCGTCCACCGAATTCTGCTCCATGGCTTCTAAACCTTTCCAGTTTTTTCCACTTTTTTCCACTTTTATCCAGTTTTATGGTGGAAAAAGGTGGGAAATGGTGGAAAAACGTGGAAGAAATTGGAAAAAGTGGAAAAAGTGGAAAAATGTGGGAAAATATGGGAAAAAGTGGGAAAAAAAGTGGAAAAAGGAGTGGAAAAAAGTGGAAAAAACTGGATAAAACTGGATAAAACTCAACTCAACTCATCAACTCATCAACTCGACTCATCAACTCATCAACTCAACTCATCAACTCAACTCCTCAACTCACGGCCCTCTGCCGTCCACCGAATTCTGCTCCATGGCTTCTAAACCTTTCACCGGCCCTCTGCCGTCCACCGAATTCTGCTCCATGGCTTCTAAACCTTTCACCGGCCCTCTGCCGTCCACCGAATTCTGCTCCATGGCTTCTAAACCTTTCACCGGCCCTCTGCCGTCCACCGAATTCTGCTCCATGGCTTCTAAACCTTTCACCGGCCCTCTGCCGTCCACCGAATTCTGCTCCATGGCTTCTAAACCTTTCCAGTTTTTTCCACTTTTTTCCACTTGTATCCAGTTTTATGGTGGAAAAAGGTGGGAAATGGTGGAAAAACGTGGAAGAAATTGGAAAAAGTGGAAAAAGTGGAAAAATGTGGGAAAATATGGGAAAAAGGTGGGAAAAAAAGTGGAAAAAGGAGTGGAAAAAAGTGGAAAAAACTGGATAAAACTGGATAAAACTCAACTCAACTCATCAACTCATCAACTCAACTCATCAACTCATCAACTCAACTCATCAACTCAACTCCTCAACTCACGGCCCTCTGCCGTCCACCGAATTCTGCTCCATGGCTTCTAAACCTTTCACCGGCCCTCTGCCGTCCACCGAATTCTGCTCCATGGCTTCTAAACCTTTCACCGGCCCTCTGCCGTCCACCGAATTCTGCTCCATGGCTTCTAAACCTTTCACCGGCCCTCTGCCGTCCACCGAATTCTGCTCCATGGCTTCTAAACCTTTCACCGGCCCTCTGCCGTCCACCGAATTCTGCTCCATGGCTTCTAAACCTTTCACCGGCCCTCTGCCGTCCACCGAATTCTGCTCCATGGCTTCTAAACCTTTCACCGGCCCTCTGCCGTCCACCGAATTCTGCTCCATGGCTTCTAAACCTTTCCACTTTTTTCCACTTTTTTCCACTTTTATCCAGTTTTATGGTGGAAAAAGGTGGGAAAAGGTGGAAAAACGTGGAAGAAATTGGAAAAAGTGGAAAAAGTGGAAAATTTTGGGAAAATATGGGAAAAAGGTGGGAAAAAAAGTGGAAAAGGGAGTGGAAAAAAGTGGAAAAAAACTGGATAAAACTGGATATAACTCAACTCAACTCATCAACTCATCAACTCAACTCATCAACTCATCAACTCAACTCATCAACTCAACTCCTCAACTCACGGCCCTCTGCCGTCCACCGAATTCTGCTCCATGGCTTCTAAACCTTTCACCGGCCCTCTGCCGTCCACCGAATTCTGCTCCATGGCTTTTGAAACCTTTCACCGGCCCTCTGCCGTCCACCGAATTCTGCTCCATGGCTTCTAAACCTTTCACCGGCCCTCTGCCGTCCACCGAATTCTGCTCCATGGCTTCTAAACCTTTCACCGGCCCTCTGCCGTCCACCGAATTCTGCTCCATGGCTTCTAAACCTTTCACCGGCCCTCTGCCGTCCACCGAATTCTGCTCCATGGCTTCTAAACCTTTAACCGGCCCTCTGCCGTCCACCGAATTCTGCTCCATGGCTTCTAAACCTTTCACCGGCCCTCTGCCGTCCACCGAATTCTGCTCCATGGCTTCTAAACCTTTCACCGGCCCTCTGCCGTCCACCGAATTCTGCTCCATGGCTTCTAAACCTTTCCAGTTTTTTCCACTTTTTTCCACTTTTATCCAGTTTTATGGTGGAAAAAGGTGGGAAAAGGTGGAAAAACGTGGAAGAAATTGGAAAAAGTGGAAAAATGTGGGAAAATGTGGGAAAAAGGTGGGAAAAAAAGTGGAAAAAGGAGTGGAAAAAAGTGGAAAAAAGTGGATAAAACTGGATAAAACTCAACTCAACTCATCAACTCATCAACTCAACTCATCAACTCATCAACTCAACTCATCAACTCAACTCCTCAACTCACGGCCTTCTGCCGTCCACCGAATTCTGCTCCATGGCTTCTAAACCTTTCACCGGCCCTCTGCCGTCCACCGAATTCTGCTCCATGGCTTCTAAACCTTTCACCGGCCCTCTGCCGTCCACCGAATTCTGCTCCATGGCTTCTAAACCTTTCACCGGCCCTCTGCCGTCCACCGAATTCTGCTCCATGGCTTCTAAACCTTTCACCGGCCCTCTGCCGTCCACCGAATTCTGCTCCATGGCTTCTAAACCTTTCACCGGCCCTCTGCCGTCCACCGAATTCTGCTCCATGGCTTCTAAACCTTTCACCGGCCCTCTGCCGTCCACCGAATTCTGCTCCATGGCTTTTAAACCTTTCACCGGCCCTCTGCCGTCCACCGAATTCTGCTCCATGGCTTCTAAACCTTTCACCGGCCCTCTGCCGTCCACCGAATTCTGCTCCATGGCTTCTAAACCTTTCACCGGCCCTCTGCCGTCCACCGAATTGTGCTCCATGCTTTTTAAACTTTCACCGGCCCTCTGCCGTCCACCGAATTCTGCTCCATGGCTTCTAAACCTTTCACCGGCCCTCTGCCGTCCACCGAATTCTGCTCCATGGCTTCTAAACCTTTCACCGGCCCTCTGCCGTCCACCGAATTCTGCTCCATGGCTTCTAAACCTTTCACCGGCCCTCTGCCGTCCACCGAATTCTGCTCCATGGCTTCTAAACCTTTCACCGGCCCTCTGCCGTCCACCGAATTCTGCTCCATGGCTTCTAAACCTTTCACCGGCCCTCTGCCGTCCACCGAATTCTGCTCCATGGCTTCTAAACCTTTCCAGTTTTTTCCACTTTTTTCCAGTTTTATGGTGGAAAAAGGTGGGAAATGGTGGAAAAACGTGGAAGAAATTGGAAAAAGTGGAAAAAGTGGGAAAATGTGGGAAAATATGGGAAAAAGGTGGGAAAAAAAGTGGAAAAAGGAGTGGAAAAAAGTGGAAAAAAGTGGATAAAACTGGATAAAACTCAACTCAACTCATCAACTCATCAACTCAACTCATCAACTCATCAACTCAACTCATCAACTCAACTCCTCAACTCACGGCCCTCTGCCGTCCACCGAATTCTGCTCCATGGCTTCTAAACCTTTCACCGGCCCTCTGCCGTCCACCGAATTCTGCTCCATGGCTTCTAAACCTTTCACCGGCCCTCTGCCGTCCACCGAATTCTGCTCCATGGCTTCTAAACCTTTCACCGGCCCTCTGCCGTCCACCGAATTCTGCTCCATGGCTTCTAAACCTTTCACCGGCCCTCTGCCGTCCACCGAATTCTGCTCCATGGCTTCTAAACCTTTCCAGTTTTTTCCACTTTTTTCCACTTTTATCCAGTTTTATGGTGGAAAAAGGTGGGAAATGGTGGAAAAACGTGGAAGAAATTGGAAAAAGTGGAAAAAGTGGAAAAATGTGGGAAAATATGGGAAAAAGGTGGGAAAAAAAGTGGAAAAAGGAGTGGAAAAAAGTGGAAAAAACTGGATAAAACTGGATAAAACTCAACTCAACTCATCAACTCATCAACTCAACTCATCAACTCATCAACTCAACTCATCAACTCAACTCCTCAACTCACGGCCCTCTGCCGTCCACCGAATTCTGCTCCATGGCTTCTAAACCTTTCACCGGCCCTCTGCCGTCCACCGAATTCTGCTCCATGGCTTCTAAACCTTTCACCGGCCCTCTGCCGTCCACCGAATTCTGCTCCATGGCTTCTAAACCTTTCACCGGCCCTCTGCCGTCCACCGAATTCTGCTCCATGGCTTCTAAACCTTTCACCGGCCCTCTGCCGTCCACCGAATTCTGCTCCATGGCTTCTAAACCTTTCACCGGCCCTCTGCCGTCCACCGAATTCTGCTCCATGGCTTCTAAACCTTTCACCGGCCCTCTGCCGTCCACCGAATTCTGCTCCATGGCTTCTAAACCTTTCCACTTTTTTCCACTTTTTTCCACTTTTATCCAGTTTTATGGTGGAAAAAGGTGGGAAAAGGTGGAAAAACGTGGAAGAAATTGGAAAAAGTGGAAAAAGTGGAAAATTTTGGGAAAATATGGGAAAAAGGTGGGAAAAAAAGTGGAAAAAAAAGTGGAAAAAAGTGGAAAAAAACTGGATAAAACTGGATATAACTCAACTCAACTCATCAACTCATCAACTCAACTCATCAACTCATCAACTCAACTCATCAACTCAACTCCTCAACTCACGGCCCTCTGCCGTCCACCGAATTCTGCTCCATGGCTTCTAAACCTTTCACCGGCCCTCTGCCGTCCACCGAATTCTGCTCCATGGCTTTTAAACCTTTCACCGGCCCTCTGCCGTCCACCGAATTCTGCTCCATGGCTTCTAAACCTTTCACCGGCCCTCTGCCGTCCACCGAATTCTGCTCCATGGCTTCTAAACCTTTCACCGGCCCTCTGCCGTCCACCGAATTCTGCTCCATGGCTTCTAAACCTTTCACCGGCCCTCTGCCGTCCACCGAATTCTGCTCCATGGCTTCTAAACCTTTAACCGGCCCTCTGCCGTCCACCGAATTCTGCTCCATGGCTTCTAAACCTTTCACCGGCCCTCTGCCGTCCACCGAATTCTGCTCCATGGCTTCTAAACCTTTCACCGGCCCTCTGCCGTCCACCGAATTCTGCTCCATGGCTTCTAAACCTTTCCAGTTTTTTCCACTTTTTTCCACTTTTATCCAGTTTTATGGTGGAAAAAGGTGGGAAAAGGTGGAAAAACGTGGAAGAAATTGGAAAAAGTGGAAAAATGTGGGAAAATGTGGGAAAAAGGTGGGAAAAAAAGTGGAAAAAGGAGTGGAAAAAAGTGGAAAAAAGTGGATAAAACTGGATAAAACTCAACTCAACTCATCAACTCATCAACTCAACTCATCAACTCATCAACTCAACTCATCAACTCAACTCCTCAACTCACGGCCTTCTGCCGTCCACCGAATTCTGCTCCATGGCTTCTAAACCTTTCACCGGCCCTCTGCCGTCCACCGAATTCTGCTCCATGGCTTCTAAACCTTTCACCGGCCCTCTGCCGTCCACCGAATTCTGCTCCATGGCTTCTAAACCTTTCACCGGCCCTCTGCCGTCCACCGAATTCTGCTCCATGGCTTCTAAACCTTTCACCGGCCCTCTGCCGTCCACCGAATTGTGCTCCATGCTTTTTAACCTTTCACCGGCCCTCTGCCGTCCACCGAATTCTGCTCCATGGCTTCTAAACTTTTCACCGGCCCTCTGCCGTCCACCGAATTCTGCTCCATGGCTTCTAAACCTTTCACCGGCCCTCTGCCGTCCACCGAATTCTGCTCCATGGCTTCTAAACCTTTCACCGGCCCTCTGCCGTCCACCGAATTCTGCTCCATGGCTTCTAAACCTTTCACCGGCCCTCTGCCGTCCACCGAATTCTGCTCCATGGCTTCTAAACCTTTCACCGGCCCTCTGCCGTCCACCGAATTCTGCTCCATGGCTTCTAAACCTTTCACCGGCCCTCTGCCGTCCACCGAATTCTGCTCCATGGCTTCTAAACCTTTCACCGGCCCTCTGCCGTCCACCGAATTCTGCTCCATGGCTTCTAAACCTTTCACCGGCCCTCTGCCGTCCACCGAATTCTGCTCCATGGCTTCTAAACCTTTCACCGGCCCTCTGCCGTCCACCGAATTCTGCTCCATGGCTTCTAAACCTTTCACCGGCCCTCTGCCGTCCACCGAATTCTGCTCCATGGCTTCTAAACCTTTCACCGGCCCTCTGCCGTCCACCGAATTCTGCTCCATGGCTTCTAAACCTTTCACCGGCCCTCTGCCGTCCACCGAATTCTGCTCCATGGCTTCTAAACCTTTCCACTTTTTTCCACTTTTTTCCACTTTTATCCAGTTTTATGGTGGAAAAAGGTGGGAAAAGGTGGGAAAACGTGGAAGAAATTGGAAAAAGTGGAAAAAGTGGAAAAATTTGGGAAAATGTGGGAAAAAGGTGGGAAAAAAAGTGGAAAAAGGAGTGGAAAAAACTGGAAAAAACTGGATAAAACTGGATAAAACTCAACTCAACTCATCAACTCATCAACTCAACTCATCAACTCATCAACTCAACTCATCAACTCAACTCATCAACTCAACTCATTAACTCAACTCATCAACTCAACTCATCAACTCATCAACTCAACTCATCAACTCATCAACTCAACTCATCAACTCATCAACTCAACTCATCAACTCAACTCATCAACTCAACTCATCAACTCATCAACTCATCAACTCAACTCATCAACTCAACTCATCAACTCATCAACTCAACTCATCAACTCAACTCATCAACTCAACTCATCAACTCAACTCATTAACTCAACTCATCAATTCAACTCATCAACTCAACTCATCAACTCAACTCATCAACTCATCAACTCAACTCATCAACTCAACTCATCAACTCAACTCATCAACTCATCAACTCAACTCATCAACTCAACTCATCAACTCATCAACTCAACTCATCAACTCAACTCATCAACTCAACTCATCAACTCATCAACTCAACTCATCAACTCAACTCATCAACTCATCAACTCAACTCATCAACTCAACTCATCAACTCATCAACTCAACTCATCAACTCAACTCATCAACTCATCAACTCAACTCATCAACTCAACTCATCAACTCAACTCATCAACTTTTTCCACCTTTTTCCACATTTTGAATTTTTTTCAGTTTTTTCCAGTTTTTCCACTTTTTTCCAGTTTTACCCAGTTTTATCCTGTTTTTTCCCCACGTTTGTCCACCTTTTTTTCCCACATTTTTCCACTTTTTCCCTAAATAAACTCATCAACTCAACTCATCAACTCAACTCATCAACTCATCAACTCAACTCATCAATTCATCAACTCAACTCATCAACTCATCAACTCAACTCATCAACTCAACTCATCAACTCAACTCATCAACTCATCAACTCAACTCATCAACTCAACTCATCAACTCAACTCATCAACTCATCAACTCAACTCATCAACTCAACTCATCAACTCAACTCATCAACTCAACTCATCAACTCATCAACTCAACTCATCAACTCAACTCATCAACTCATCAACTCAACTCATCAACTCAACTCATCAACTCAACTCATCAACTCATCAACTCAACTCATCAACTCAACTCATCAACTCAACTCATTAACTCAACTCATCAACTCAACTCATCAACTCAACTCATCAACTCATCAACTCAACTCATCAACTCATCAACTCAACTCATCAACTCAACTCATCAACTCATCAACTCAACTCATCAACTCAACTCATCAACTCAACTCATCAACTTTTTCCACCTTTTGATTTTTTTCCAAAAAGGTGAAAAGGGTGGAAAATGGTGGAAAAGGTGGAAAAAGGTGGAAAACGTGGAAAAAGTGGAAAAATTGGAATTGCTTAAAGTGGAACTCAATAAATAAAATAAATTAAATAAACTCAACTCATCAACTCAACTCATCAACTCAACTCATCAACTCATCAACTCAACTCATCAACTCATCAACTCAACTCATCAACTCATCAACTCAACTCATCAACTCAACTCATCAACTCATCAACTCAACTCATCAACTCATCAACTCAACTCATCAACTCATCAACTCAACTCATCAACTCAACTCATCAACTCAACTCATCAACTCAACTCATTAACTCAACTCATCAACTCAACTCATCAACTCAACTCATCAACTCATCAACTCAACTCATCAACTCAACTCATCAACTCAACTCATCAACTCATCAACTCATCAACTCATCAACTCAACTCATCAACTCAACTCATCAACTCAACTCATCAACTCAACTCATCAACTCATCAACTCAACTCATCAACTCATCAACTCAACTCATCAACTCATCAACTCAACTCATCAACTCAACTCATCAACTCAACTCATCAACTCAACTCATCAACTCATCAACTCAACTCATCAACTCAACTCATTAACTCAACTCATCAACTCAACTCATCAACTCAACTCATCAACTCAACTCATCAACTCATCAACTCATCAACTCAACTCATCAACTCAACTCATCAACTCACCAAATCAACTCATCAACTCAACTCATCAACTCAACTCATCAACTTTTTCCACCTTTTGGTTTTTTTTCCAAATTTTTTCCACTTTTTCCACTTTTTCCACTATTATCCACTTTTTTCCACCTTTTTCCCCCACATTTTTCCACTTTTGTCCACTTTTATCCAGTTTTATCCACTTTTTTCCACTTTCCAAAAAGGTGAAAAAGGTGGAAAAGGTGGAAAAAGGTGGAAAAAGTGGGAAAAGTGGAAAAAGTGGAAAAATTGGAATTGCTTAAAGTGGAACTCAATAAATAAAATAAATAAAATAAACTCAACTCATCAACTCAACTCATCAACTCAACTCATCAACTCAACTCATCAACTCATCAACTCATCAACTCAACTCATCAACTCATCAAATCAACTCATCAACTCAACTCATCAACTCAACTCATCAACTCATCAACTCAACTCATCAACTCAACTCATCAACTCAACTCATCAACTCATCAACTCAACTCATCAACTCATCAACTCAACTCATCAACTCAACTCATCAACTCAACTCATCAACTCATCAACTCATCAACTCAACTCATCAACTCAACTCATCAACTCATCAACTCAACTCATCAACTCAACTCATCAACTCAACTCAACTCATCAACTCAACTCATCAACTCATCAACTCAACTCATCAACTCAACTCATCAACTCATCAACTCAACTCATCAACTCAACTCATCAACTCAACTCATCAACTCAACTCATCAACTCATCAACTCAACTCATCAACTCATCAACTCAACTCATCAACTCAACTCATCAACTCAACTCATCAACTCATCAACTCAACTCATCAACTCAACTCATCAACTCAACTCATCAACTCAACTCATCAACTCATCAACTCAACTCATCAACTTTTCCACCTTTTTCCACCTTTTGAATTTTTTCCGTTTTTTCCACTTTTTCCACTTTTTCCCCCACTTTTTTTCCCACTTTTTCCACTTTTTCCACTTTTATCCAGTTTTATCCACTTTTTTCCACTTTCCAAAAAGGTGAAAAAGGTGGAAAAAAGTGGAAAAAGGTGGAAAAAGTGGAAAAAGTGGAAAAAGTGAAAAAATTGGAATTGCTTAACGTGGAACTCAATAAATAAAATAAATAAAATAAACTCAACTCATCAACTCAACTCATCAACTCAACTCATCAACTCAACTCATCAACTCATCAACGCAACTCATCAACTCAACTCATCAACTCATCAAATCAACTCATCAACTCAACTCATCAACTCAACTCATCAACTCATCAACTCAACTCATCAACTCAACTCGTCAACTCAACTCATTAACTCAACTCATCAATTCAACTCATCAACTCAACTCATCAACTCAACTCATCAACTCATCAACTCAACTCATCAACTCAACTCATCAACTCAACTCATCAACTCATCAACTCAACTCATCAACTCAACTCATCAACTCATCAACTCAACTCATCAACTCAACTCATCAACTCAACTCATCAACTCATCAACTCAACTCATCAACTCAACTCATCAACTCATCAACTCAACTCATCAACTCAACTCATCAACTCATCAACTCAACTCATCAACTCAACTCATCAACTCAACTCATCAACTCATCAACTCAACTCATCAACTCAACTCATCAACTGAACTCATCAACTTTTTCCACCTTTTTCCACCTTTTTAATTTTTTTCCGTTTTTTCCACTTTTTCCACTTTTTTCCAGTTTTACCCAGTTTTATCCAGTTTTATCCTGTTTTTTTCCCACGTTTGTCCACCTTTTTTTCCCACATTTTTCCACTTTTTCCCTAAATAAACTCATCAACTCAACTCATCAACTCAACTCATCAACTCATCAACTCAACTCATCAACTCAACTCATCAACTCAACTCATCAACTCATCAACTCAACTCATCAACTCAACTCATCAACTCAACTCATCAACTCATCAACTCAACTCATCAACTCAACTCATCAACTCAACTCATCAACTCATCAACTCAACTCATCAACTCAACTCATCAACTCAACTCATCAACTCAACTCATCAACTCATCAACTCAACTCATCAACTCATCAACTCAACTCATCAACTCATCAACTCAACTCATCAACTCAACTCATCAACTCAACTCATCAACTCATCAACTCAACTCATCAACTCAACTCATCAACTCAACTCATTAACTCAACTCATCAACTCAACTCATCAACTCATCAACTCAACTCATCAACTCAACTCATCAACTCATCAACTCAACTCATCAACTCATCAACTCAACTCATCAACTCAACTCATCAACTCATCAACTCAACTCATCAACTCAACTCATCAACTCAACTCATCAACTTTTTCCACCTTTTGATTTTTTTCCAAAAAGGTGAAAAAGGTGGAAAAGGGTGGAAAAGGTGGAAAAAGGTGGAAAAAGTGGAATTGCTTAAAGTGGAACTCAATAAATAAAATAAATAAAATAAACTCAACTCATCAACTCAACTCATCAACTCAACTCATCAACTCATCAACTCAACTCATCAACTCAACTCATCAACTCATCAAATCAACTCATCAACTCAACTCATCAACTCAACTCATCAACTCAACTCATCAACTCAACTCATTAACTCAACTCATCAACTCAACTCATCAACTCAACTCATCAACTCATCAACTCAACTCATCAACTCAACTCATCAACTCAACTCATCAACTCATCAACTCATCAACTCAACTCATCAACTCAACTCATCAACTCAACTCATCAACTCAACTCATCAACTCATCAACTCAACTCATCAACTCATCAACTCAACTCATCAACTCATCAACTCAACTCATCAACTCAACTCATTAACTCAACTCATCAACTCAACTCATCAACTCAACTCATCAACTCAACTCATCAACTCATCAACTCAACTCATTAACTCAACTCATCAACTCATCAACTCAACTCATCAACTCAACTCATCAACTCAACTCATCAACTTTTTCCACCTTTTGGTTTTTTTCCACGTTTTTTCCACTTTTTCCACTTTTTTCCACTTTTATCCACTTTTTTCCACCTTTTTCCCCCACATTTTTCCACTTTTGTCCACTTTTATCCAGTTTTATCCACTTTTTTCCACTTTCCAAAAAGGTGAAAAAGGTGGAAAAAGGTGGAAAAAGTGGGAAAAGTGGAAAAAGTGGAAAAATTGGAATTGCTTAAAGTGGAACTCAATAAATAAAATATATAAAATAAACTCAACTCATCAACTCAACTCATCAACTCAACTCATCAACTCATCAACTCATCAACTCAACTCATCAACTCATCAAATCAACTCATCAACTCAACTCATCAACTCAACTCATCAACTCATCAACTCAACTCATCAATTCAACTCATCAACTCAACTCATCAACTCATCAACTCAACTCATCAACTCATCAACTCAACTCATCAACTCATCAACTCAACTCATCAACTCAACTCATCAACTCAACTCATCAACTCATCAACTCATCAACTCAACTCATCAACTCAACTCATCAACTCATCAACTCAACTCATCAACTCAACTCATCAACTCAACTCATTAACTCAACTCATCAACTCAACTCATCAACTCAACTCATCAACTCATCAACTCAACTCATCAACTCAACTCATCAACTCAACTCATCAACTCATCAACTCAACTCATCAACTCAACTCATTAACTCAACTCATCAACTCAACTCATCAACTCAACTCATCAACTCAACTCATCAACTCATCAACTCAACTCATCAACTCATCAACTCAACTCATCAACTCAACTCATCAACTCAACTCATCAACTTTTTCCACCTTTTGGTTTTTTTCCAAATTTTTTCCACTTTTTCCACTTTTATCCACTTTTTTCCACCTTTTCCCCCCACATTTTTCCACTTTTGTCCACTTTTATCCAGTTTTATCCACTTTTTTCCACTTTCCAAAAAGGTGAAAAAGGTGGAAAAAGGTGGAAAAAGGTGGAAAAAGTGGGAAAAGTGGAAAAAGTGGAAAAATTGGAATTGCTTAAAGTGGAACTCAATAAATAAAATAAACTCAACTCATCAACTCAACTCATCAACTCAACTCATCAACTCATCAACTCAACTCATCAACTCAACTCATCAACTCAACTCAACTCATCAACTCAACTCATCAACTCATCAACTCAACTCATCAACTCAACTCATCAACTCATCAACTCAACTCATCAACTCAACTCATCAACTCAACTCATCAACTCAACTCATCAACTCATCAACTCAACTCATCAACTCATCAACTCAACTCATCAACTCAACTCATCAACTCAACTCATCAACTCAACTCATCAACTCATCAACTCAACTCATCAACTCAACTCATCAACTCAACTCATCAACTCAACTCATCAACTCATCAACTCAACTCATCAACTTTTTCCACCTTTTTCCACCTTTTGAATTTTTTCCGTTTTTTCCACTTTTTCCACTTTTTCCACTTTTTTCCCTTTTTCCACTTTTATCCAGTTTTATCCACTTTTTTCCACTTTCCAAAAAGGTGAAAAAGGTGGAAAAAGGTGGAAAAAGGTGGAAAAAGTGGGAAAAGTGGAAAAAGTGGAAAAATTGGAATTGCTTAACGTGGAACTCAATAAATAAAATAAATAAAATAAACTCAACTCATCAACTCAACTCATCAACTCAACTCATCAACTCAACTCATAAACTCATCAACTCAACTCATCAACTCAACTCAACTTATCAACTCATCAACTCAACTCATCAACTTTTTCCACCTTTTTCCACCTTTTGAATTTTTTCCGTTTTTCCCACTTTTTCCCCCACTTTTTTCCCCACTTTTTTTCCCCACTTTTTCCACTTTTATCCAGTTTTATCCACTTTTTTCCACTTTCCAAAAAGGTGAAAAAGGTGGAAAAAGGTGGAAAAAGGTGGAAAAAGTGGGAAAAGTGGAAAAAGTGGAAAAATTGGAATTGCTTAACGTGGAACTCAATAAATAAAATAAATAAAATAAACTCAACTCATCAACTCAACTCATCAACTCAACTCATCAACTCATCAACTCAACTCATCAACTCAACTCATCAACTCATCAAATCAACTCATCAACTCAACTCATCAACTCAACTCATCAACTCATCAACTCAACTCATCAACTCAACTCATCAACTCAACTCATCAACTCATCAACTCAGCTCATCAACTCAACTCATCAACTCATCAACTCAACTCATCAACTCAACTCATCAACTCAACTCATCAACTCATCAACTCATCAACTCAACTCATCAACTCAACTCATCAACTCATCAACTCAACTCATCAACTCAACTCATTAACTCAACTCATCAACTCAACTCATCAACTCAACTCATCAACTCATCAACTCAACTCAACTCATCAACTCATCAACTCAACTCATCAACTCAACTCATCAACTCAACTCATCAACTCAACTCATCAACTCATCAACTCAACTCATCAACTCATCAACTCAACTCATCAACTCATCAACTCAACTCATCAACTCAACTCATCAACTCAACTCAACTCATCAACTCAACTCATCAACTCAACTCATCAACTCAACTCATCAACTCATCAACTCAACTCATCAACTCAACTCATCAACTCATCAACTCAACTCATCAACTCAACTCATCAACTCATCAACTCAACTCAACTCAAGGTGGAAAAAGGTGGAAAAAGTGGAAAAAGTGGAATTGCTTAAAGTGGAATCGCTTAAATAAATAAAATAAATAAAATAAATAAAATAAATAAAATAAATAAAATAAATAAAATAAATAAAATAAATAAAATAAATAAAATAAATAAAATAAATAAAATAAATAAAATAAATAAAATAAATAAAATAAATAAAATAAACAAAATAAATAAAATAAATAAAATAAATAAAATAAATAAAATAAATAAAATAAATAAAATAAATAAAATAAATAAAATAAATAAAATAAATAAAATAAATAAAATAAATAAAATAAATAAAATAAATAAAATAAATAAAATAAATAAAATAAATAAAATAAATAAAATAAATAAAATAAATAAAATAAATAAAATAAATAAAATAAATAAAATAAATAAAATAAATAAAATAAATAAAATAAATAAAATAAATAAAATAAATAAAATAAATAAAATAAATAAAATAAATAAAATAAATAAAATAAATAAAATAAATAAAATAAATAAAATAAATAAAATAAATAAAATAAATAAAATAAATAAAATAAATAAAATAAATAAAATAAATAAAATAAATAAAATAAATAAAATAAATAAAATAAATAAAATAAATAAAATATTTATCAACTTTTTCCACCTTTTTCCACCTTTTGAATTTTTTCCGTTTTTCCCACTTTTTCCCCCACTTTTTTCCCCACTTTTTTTCCCCACTTTTTCCACTTTTATCCAGTTTTATCCACTTTTTTCCACTTTCCAAAAAGGTGAAAAAGGTGGAAAAAGGTGGAAAAAGGTGGAAAAAGTGGGAAAAGTGGAAAAAGTGGAAAAATTGGAATTGCTTAACGTGGAACTCAATAAATAAAATAAATAAAATAAACTCAACTCATCAACTCAACTCATCAACTCAACTCATCAACTCATCAACTCAACTCATCAACTCAACTCATCAACTCATCAAATCAACTCATCAACTCAACTCATCAACTCAACTCATCAACTCATCAACTCAACTCATCAACTCAACTCATCAACTCAACTCATCAACTCATCAACTCAGCTCATCAACTCAACTCATCAACTCATCAACTCAACTCATCAACTCAACTCATCAACTCATCAACTCATCAACTCAACTCATCAACTCAACTCATCAACTCATCAACTCAACTCATCAACTCAACTCATTAACTCAACTCATCAACTCAACTCATCAACTCAACTCATCAACTCATCAACTCAACTCATCAACTCAACTCATCAACTCATCAACTCAACTCATCAACTCAACTCATCAACTCAACTCATCAACTCAACTCATCAACTCATCAACTCAACTCATCAACTCATCAACTCAACTCATCAACTCATCAACTCAACTCATCAACTCAACTCATCAACTCAACTCAACTCATCAACTCAACTCATCAACTCAACTCATCAACTCAACTCATCAACTCATCAACTCAACTCATCAACTCAACTCATCAACTCATCAACTCAACTCATCAACTCAACTCATCAACTCATCAACTCAACTCAACTCAAGGTGGAAAAAGGTGGAAAAAGTGGAAAAAGTGGAATTGCTTAAAGTGGAATCGCTTAAATAAATAAAATAAATAAAATAAATAAAATAAATAAAATAAACTCAACTCATCAACTCAACTCATCAACTCAACTCATCAACTCATCAACTCAACTCATCAACTCAACTCATCAACTCATCAAATCAACTCATCAACTCAACTCATCAACTCAACTCATCAACTCAACTCATCAACTCAACTCATTAACTCAACTCATCAACTCAACTCATCAACTCAACTCATCAACTCATCAACTCAACTCATCAACTCAACTCATCAACTCAACTCATCAACTCATCAACTCATCAACTCAACTCATCAACTCAACTCATCAACTCAACTCATCAACTCAACTCATCAACTCATCAACTCAACTCATCAACTCATCAACTCAACTCATCAACTCATCAACTCAACTCATCAACTCATCAACTCAACTCATCAACTCAACTCATTAACTCAACTCATCAACTCAACTCATCAACTCAACTCATCAACTCAACTCATCAACTCATCAACTCAACTCATTAACTCAACTCATCAACTCATCAACTCAACTCATCAACTCAACTCATCAACTCAACTCATCAACTTTTTCCACCTTTTGGTTTTTTTCCACGTTTTTTCCACTTTTTCCACTTTTTTCCACTTTTATCCACTTTTTTCCACCTTTTTCCCCCACATTTTTCCACTTTTGTCCACTTTTATCCAGTTTTATCCACTTTTTTCCACTTTCCAAAAAGGTGAAAAAGGTGGAAAAAGGTGGAAAAAGTGGGAAAAGTGGAAAAAGTGGAAAAATTGGAATTGCTTAAAGTGGAACTCAATAAATAAAATATATAAAATAAACTCAACTCATCAACTCAACTCATCAACTCAACTCATCAACTCATCAACTCATCAACTCAACTCATCAACTCATCAAATCAACTCATCAACTCATCAACTCATCAAATCAACTCATCAACTCATCAACTCATCAACTCAACTCATCAACTCATCAAATCAACTCATCAACTCAACTCATCAACTCAACTCATCAACTCATCAACTCAACTCATCAATTCAACTCATCAACTCAACTCATCAACTCATCAACTCAACTCATCAACTCATCAACTCAACTCATCAACTCATCAACTCAACTCATCAACTCAACTCATCAACTCAACTCATCAACTCATCAACTCATCAACTCAACTCATCAACTCAACTCATCAACTCATCAACTCAACTCATCAACTCAACTCATCAACTCAACTCATTAACTCAACTCATCAACTCAACTCATCAACTCAACTCATCAACTCATCAACTCAACTCATCAACTCAACTCATCAACTCAACTCATCAACTCATCAACTCAACTCATCAACTCAACTCATTAACTCAACTCATCAACTCAACTCATCAACTCAACTCATCAACTCAACTCATCAACTCATCAACTCAACTCATCAACTCATCAACTCAACTCATCAACTCATCAACTCAACTCATCAACTCAACTCATCAACTCAACTCATCAACTTTTTCCACCTTTTGGTTTTTTTCCAAATTTTTTCCACTTTTTCCACTTTTATCCACTTTTTTCCACCTTTTCCCCCCACATTTTTCCACTTTTGTCCACTTTTATCCAGTTTTATCCACTTTTTTCCACTTTCCAAAAAGGTGAAAAAGGTGGAAAAAGGTGGAAAAAGGTGGAAAAAGTGGGAAAAGTGGAAAAAGTGGAAAAATTGGAATTGCTTAAAGTGGAACTCAATAAATAAAATAAACTCAACTCATCAACTCAACTCATCAACTCAACTCATCAACTCATCAACTCAACTCATCAACTCAACTCATCAACTCAACTCAACTCATCAACTCAACTCATCAACTCATCAACTCAACTCATCAACTCAACTCATCAACTCATCAACTCAACTCATCAACTCAACTCATCAACTCAACTCATCAACTCAACTCATCAACTCATCAACTCAACTCATCAACTCATCAACTCAACTCATCAACTCAACTCATCAACTCAACTCATCAACTCAACTCATCAACTCATCAACTCAACTCATCAACTCAACTCATCAACTCAACTCATCAACTCAACTCATCAACTCATCAACTCAACTCATCAACTTTTTCCACCTTTTTCCACCTTTTGAATTTTTTCCGTTTTTTCCACTTTTTCCACTTTTTCCACTTTTTTCCCTTTTTCCACTTTTATCCAGTTTTATCCACTTTTTTCCACTTTCCAAAAAGGTGAAAAAGGTGGAAAAAGGTGGAAAAAGGTGGAAAAAGTGGGAAAAGTGGAAAAAGTGGAAAAATTGGAATTGCTTAACGTGGAACTCAATAAATAAAATAAATAAAATAAACTCAACTCATCAACTCAACTCATCAACTCAACTCATCAACTCAACTCATAAACTCATCAACTCAACTCATCAACTCAACTCAACTTATCAACTCATCAACTCAACTCATCAACTTTTTCCACCTTTTTCCACCTTTTGAATTTTTTCCGTTTTTCCCACTTTTTCCCCCACTTTTTTCCCCACTTTTTTTCCCCACTTTTTCCACTTTTATCCAGTTTTATCCACTTTTTTCCACTTTCCAAAAAGGTGAAAAAGGTGGAAAAAGGTGGAAAAAGGTGGAAAAAGTGGGAAAAGTGGAAAAAGTGGAAAAATTGGAATTGCTTAACGTGGAACTCAATAAATAAAATAAATAAAATAAACTCAACTCATCAACTCAACTCATCAACTCAACTCATCAACTCATCAACTCAACTCATCAACTCAACTCATCAACTCATCAAATCAACTCATCAACTCAACTCATCAACTCAACTCATCAACTCATCAACTCAACTCATCAACTCAACTCATCAACTCAACTCATCAACTCATCAACTCAGCTCATCAACTCAACTCATCAACTCATCAACTCAACTCATCAACTCAACTCATCAACTCAACTCATCAACTCATCAACTCATCAACTCAACTCATCAACTCAACTCATCAACTCATCAACTCAACTCATCAACTCAACTCATTAACTCAACTCATCAACTCAACTCATCAACTCAACTCATCAACTCATCAACTCAACTCATCAACTCAACTCATCAACTCATCAACTCAACTCATCAACTCAACTCATCAACTCAACTCATCAACTCAACTCATCAACTCATCAACTCAACTCATCAACTCATCAACTCAACTCATCAACTCATCAACTCAACTCATCAACTCAACTCATCAACTCAACTCAACTCATCAACTCAACTCATCAACTCAACTCATCAACTCAACTCATCAACTCATCAACTCAACTCATCAACTCAACTCATCAACTCATCAACTCAACTCATCAACTCAACTCATCAACTCATCAACTCAACTCAACTCAAGGTGGAAAAAGGTGGAAAAAGTGGAAAAAGTGGAATTGCTTAAAGTGGAATCGCTTAAATAAATAAAATAAATAAAATAAATAAAATAAATAAAATAAATAAAATAAATAAAATAAATAAAATAAATAAAATAAATAAAATAAATAAAATAAATAAAATAAATAAAATAAATAAAATAAATAAAATAAATAAAATAAATAAAATAAACAAAATAAATAAAATAAATAAAATAAATAAAATAAATAAAATAAATAAAATAAATAAAATAAATAAAATAAATAAAATAAATAAAATAAATAAAATAAATAAAATAAATAAAATAAATAAAATAAATAAAATAAATAAAATAAATAAAATAAATAAAATAAATAAAATAAATAAAATAAATAAAATAAATAAAATAAATAAAATAAATAAAATAAATAAAATAAATAAAATAAATAAAATAAATAAAATAAATAAAATAAATAAAATAAATAAAATAAATAAAATAAATAAAATAAATAAAATAAATAAAATAAATAAAATATTTATCAACTTTTTCCACCTTTTTCCACCTTTTGAATTTTTTCCGTTTTTCCCACTTTTTCCCCCACTTTTTTCCCCACTTTTTTTCCCCACTTTTTCCACTTTTATCCAGTTTTATCCACTTTTTTCCACTTTCCAAAAAGGTGAAAAAGGTGGAAAAAGGTGGAAAAAGGTGGAAAAAGTGGGAAAAGTGGAAAAAGTGGAAAAATTGGAATTGCTTAACGTGGAACTCAATAAATAAAATAAATAAAATAAACTCAACTCATCAACTCAACTCATCAACTCAACTCATCAACTCATCAACTCAACTCATCAACTCAACTCATCAACTCATCAAATCAACTCATCAACTCAACTCATCAACTCAACTCATCAACTCATCAACTCAACTCATCAACTCAACTCATCAACTCAACTCATCAACTCATCAACTCAGCTCATCAACTCAACTCATCAACTCATCAACTCAACTCATCAACTCAACTCATCAACTCATCAACTCATCAACTCAACTCATCAACTCAACTCATCAACTCATCAACTCAACTCATCAACTCAACTCATTAACTCAACTCATCAACTCAACTCATCAACTCAACTCATCACCTCAACTCATCAACTCATCAACTCATCAACTCAACTCATCAACTCATCAACTCAACTCATCAACGCAACTCATCAACTCATCAACTCAACTCATCAACTCATCAACTCAACTCATCAACTCATCAACTCAACTCATCAACTCATCAACTCAACTCATCAACTCAACTCATCAACTCAACTCATCAACTCAACTCATCAACTCATCAACTCAACTCATCAATTCAAAATATTTATTTATAAATAAAATAAATAAAATAAATAAAATAAATAAAATAAATAAAATAAATAAAATAAATAAAATAAATAAAATAAATAAAATAAATAAAATAAATAAAATAAATAAAATAAATAAAATAAATAAAATAAATAAAATAAATAAAATAAATAAAATAAATAAAATAAATAAAATAAATAAAATAAATAAAATAAATAAAATAAATAAAATAAATAAAATAAATAAAATAAATAAAATAAATAAAATAAATAAAATAAATAAAATAAATAAAATAAATAAAATAAATAAAATAAATAAAATAAATAAAATAAATAAAATAAATAAAATAAATAAAATAAATAAAACAAATAAAATAAATAAAATAAATAAAACAAATAAAATAAATAAAACAAATAAAACAAATAAAATAAATAAAATAAATAAAATAAATAAAATAAATAAAATAAATAAAATAAATAAAATAAATAAAATAAATAAAATAAATAAAATAAATAAAATAAATAAAATAAATAAAATAAATAAAATAAATAAAATAAATAAAATAAATAAAATAAATAAAATAAATAAAATAAATAAAATAAATAAAATAAATAAAATAAATAAAATAAATAAAATAAATAAAATAAATAAAATAAATAAAATAAATAAAATAAATAAAATAAATAAAATAAATAAAATAAATAAAATAAATAAAATAAATAAAATAAATAAAATAAATAAAATAAATAAAATAAATAAAATAAATAAAATAAATAAAATAAATAAAATAAATAAAATAAATAAAATAAATAAAATAAATAAAATAAATAAAATAAATAAAATAAATAAAATAAATAAAATAAATAAAATAAATAAAATAAATAAAATAAATAAAATAAATAAAATAAATAAAATAAATAAAATAAATAAAATAAATAAAATAAATAAAATAAATAAAATAAATAAAATAAATAAAATAAATAAAATAAATAAAATAAATAAAATAAATAAAATAAATAAAATAAATAAAATAAATAAAATAAATAAAATAAATAAAATAAATAAAATAAATAAAATAAATAAAATAAATAAAATAAATAAAATAAATAAAATAAATAAAATAAATAAAATAAATAAAATAAATAAAATAAATAAAATAAATAAAATAAATAAAATAAATAAAATAAATAAAATAAATAAAATAAATAAAATAAATAAAATAAATAAAATAAATAAAATAAATAAAATAAATAAATAAATAAATAAAATTCAGGGTGAACGCGATCGTCTCCAAGCACAGGCGCTTAGCGAGCGCGAACAACTCCAAGCGCAACAACGGAGCGAAGAAGAGCGCACACGCCTGGAGATGAGACGCCTTCAGACGGAAGAGAATATGGCAAGAGACCGGGCCGACGCCCAGCGCGCCGCTGCCGGTGCCCAAAGAGAAGCAGATCTCACCAAGCGCGTAGTCGAGCGCGACAAGTTACAAGCACAGCTAATGGAGCAGCTGATCCTCAAGGCAACACCCTCTCCCTCCGCCAGGGGTTCAAGGAACTCGTCGAGACAACAGTCAAGGGCAGCGTCTCCTCACCGAGCAAGCGACCCTGAACTTGACCAACAGACCGAGCCTATACCCCCCACAGACCCCCTTCCCAGACCGGTCCAAGCGAGACCCAGCTACAAGGAAGGAGCGGCATACACTGCGGAGAAGCTAAATAAACGATTACAGGATCTGGAAGATCTGATAGAGGAAGAAGAGGGAGAGGAGGAGAACCAAGCCCGACGACAGCACAGTACTCCACCGGACCAGGAGGTCCAGTACAGTCCAGGCTATACCCCCGTGGCGCTGCGCTACAGACCCCCGACTCTATTCACGGGTGAGCACGACGCACGACCAGCCCCGAGGAATAGCACCTGGACCAGCGGGCCATGGTACCCCGTCAGTACCAGCCCACAGCGAGGCGCAAGAGGGGACTCGCCCAGGAGGTCTCTCCCCCAACGCTCGCCGATGTATCAGCCATCCACGGCGTCATACATTGCCACGCCGTCATTTCCAGACTTCGCCTATGAGAGTCGAGCACAGTACACGGAGCTCCGGATGTGCTTAGAGACAATGATGGTGGATATCGCTGATGAACGCCACAAGTATGCAATATTACTGAAGCACCTGAAAGTACCGCGAGCGCACAATATAGCGCTAGCCTATGCCACCTCTTCGACACCATACACAGCGGCCCTAGCGGCGCTGGACCAGAGATATGGACGTATATGGGATTACGTAATCCAAGAGATAAGGCATATTGATCGCCTACCCCCAGCCACAGACAATCGCTCATTAGACGACCTGTCAATCAAAGTGCAGTCCCTGGTAGGGATGCTGGGAGCGCAACGGGAAAAGGGCATGCATGAGCTATACGCCAACTCTAACGTCGAGAGGATTTTGGAGAAGCTGCCACCCGCAAGACAGGAGCGTTTTAGGCGGCAGAGAGACTACCGGGATCCCAACGGCCCCGAACCATCCCTCCTTGATCTAGCCGACTTCCTGGCGAGAGAAGTCAGCAGCTTACGACTGGATACATTCGGGCGGAGCACGCCAAGCTCCAGAGAGGGACCCAGGAGAATAAACGATGGAAGAAGATCGGTGACTGTCATGCACCAATCAGAGTCAGTACCGAGCAGTAAGAGTCACAGCACCCCCTCGAGAAAAGAGAAGTGGAAGATAGCGTGTCCCTACTGTGAGAAAAAACACTGGCTGTCACAATGTGACCTATTCACAAAGATGAATGCAGAAGAAGTGAGTCAATGGATAAAGTCCAACAGGCGCTGTTACCGATGTGCGCGGCCCCACATGGCAGCCGAATGCCGCCTAAAGAAAAGGTGCAGTCAGTGCCCATCTAGATATACTACACGAAAGTAACAGAAGACGGCCTCCACCTGCACCATCGAGCGGCACCAAGGCAAGTGTCATGTACATTGACCCCGCCAGCAGCAGCGGCGCCCAAGTGCTCTTAAAGGTAGTCCGTGTGACATTGAGCTACCAAGATAAAGTCATGGACACTTACGCCGTCCTTGATGACGGGTCAGTGAAGACCCTTCTGCTCGCGTCCGCTGCGGCCCAGCTGGGACTGCGGGGGAGCAAGAACGAAATGACGATTCGGACAATAAGAAGAGATTTAAAGACGATAAAGGGCGAGAATGTCTCCTTCACTATCGCAGCAAACGGGCAGCCAGAGCGACGGTATAAGATTACAAATGCTTTCACCAGCCAAGAAATAGGACTATCGCAGTACACCTACCCCATCGCCAAATTGATGGATAAATATGTGCACCTGCGTCAATTACCTATCCCGCTCATAGACGGCGCTACCCCGACCCTGCTGATAGGCTCCGACCATGCAGAACTCATAGTCCCGATTGACCGGGTCCATACAGGACCCAGAGGCTGTCCTGCAGCAGTCGAGACCCGCCTAGGGCGGACCCTACAAGGCCCCCTCGCTAAATCTCTCAACCGAACAGCAGCCACTAGCTGCCTCCACTCCAGAACGACAGAAGAAGACACCACTCTCCTGCAGCATGTCGAGAGGCTATGGACACTAGAGACAATGCCCTTTAAGAACGAAAAGAAAGATATTCGTTCTAAAGAAGACATTTACGCCATCAACCTACTCGAGCAGGGGACAAAGAGAGTCACAGTCGGCGGAGTGATGAGATACGCAACTCCACTCCTGAGGCGAGAGGGAATGCCCACCTTTCACGCAAAGAAAGACGCCACGGAGCGCTATCTATTGAACACAGAGCGGCGCCTAGCCAAAGACCCCGCTCAAGAGCGTGTGTACCGCGCTGAGATTGAGAAGCTAATCACAGCGGGACACATAACAAAGATTGACATTAAAGAGGCCGATCAGACGACCGAATCATGGTACGTGCCGCATCACAAGGTCCATCACAACGGCAAGGATCGCATTGTGTTTAACTGCAGCTACCAGATCGGATCCCAAAATCTGAATAAAGAGCTCTTGCCCGGCCCCACACTCGGCCCCTCCCTACTAGGCGTGCTACTGCGCTTCCGCCAGGACAAGGTGGCTATCAGCGGGGATATCAAAGGGATGTTCTTGCAGGTGAGACTAGTAGAGGAGGACAAGCCCCTGCTGCGGTTCCTATGGAGAGAGAGGATCGGAGATGAGAACCCAGCCATCTACCAGTGGGAAGTACTCCCCTTCGGAACCACATGCAGCCCGTGCTGTGCTACATTTGCACTACAGAAACACGTCGCAGAGGACCCAACAGCAGATGAAGAGGTCCAACACAGTGTGAAGAACAGTTTCTACGTGGACAACTGTTTACAAAGCGTTTCGACTCAAGAAGAAGCCGAGGCTCTCCTAATCAAGCTACGCGCCTCCCTGATCAAAGGCGGCTTTGATCTCAGGCAGTGGGCCAGCAGTGACCCGCACGTATTGCGCAGCCTCTCCTCCGCGGACAAGGCTGCCAGCAGCGAGACCTGGATGGCGACCATCCCAGGAGAAGCCCAAGAAATGACACTAGGACTATCAACTCAACTCATCAACTCAACTCATCAACTCAACTCATCAACTCATCAAATCAACTCAACTCATCAACTCAACTCATCAACTCAACTCATCAACTCATCAACTCAACTCATCAACTCAACTCATCAACTCATCAACTCAACTCATCAACTCAACTCATCAACTCATCAACTCAACTCATCAACTCAACTCATCAACTCATCAACTCAACTCATCAACTCAACTCATCAACTCAACTCATCAACTCAACTCATCAACTCAACTCATCAACTCAACTCATCAACTCATCAACTCAACTCATCAACTCAACTCATCAACTCAACTCATCAACTCAACTCATCAACTCATCAACTCAACTCATCAACTCATCAACTCAACTCATCAACTCAACTCATCAACTCATCAACTTAACTCATCAACTCAACTCATCAACTCAACTCATCAACTCAACTCATCAACTCAACTCATCAACTCAACTCATCAACTCAACTCATCAACTCAACTCATCAACTCAACTCATCAACTCATCAAATCAACTCAACTCATCAACTCAACTCATCAACTCAACTCATCAACTCATCAACTCATCAACTCAACTCATCAACTCATCAAATCAACTCAACTCATCAACTCAACTCATCAACTCAACTCATCAACTCAACTCATCAACTCAACTCATCAACTCATCAACTCAACTCATCAACTCAACTCATCAACTCAACTCATCAACTCAACTCATCAACTCATCAAATCAACTCAACTCATCAACTCAACTCATCAACTCAACTCATCAACTCAACTCATCAACTCATCAACTCAACTCATCAACTCAACTCATCAACTCAACTCATCAACTCATCAACTCAACTCATCAACTCAACTCATCAACTCAACTCATCAACTCATCAACTCAACTCATCAACTCAACTCATCAACTCATCAACTCAACTCATCAACTCAACTCATCAACTCAACTCATCAACTCATCAACTCAACTCATCAACTCAACTCATCAACTCATCAACTCAACTCATCAACTCAACTCATCAACTCAACTCATCAACTCAACTCATCAACTCAACTCATCAACTCATCAACTCAACTCATCAACTCAACTCATCAACTCAACTCATCAACTCAACTCATCAACTCATCAACTCAACTCATCAACTCAACTCATCAACTCATCAACTCAACTCATCAACTCAACTCATCAACTCAACTCATCAACTCAACTCATCAACTCAACTCATCAACTCATCAACTCAACTTCACCGTGGCTACAGCTGGGGACGCGGTACAATACATGCTCCCTCCATTCCCATTGGTCATTTGAGTCGCTGACCTCACAGTGGTGTCACGTTACCGTGGCAGCCGGAGGTACTACAGCGGACCAGTCCGTTTCTATGTGGTTCACAGAGACACGCGACTCTGCGGAAATTCTGAACGTAGCGAATGAGTCTCATGATCAAACGTAAAGGGATATTTCACTTTAGTCTAACTTGTCAAGAATCAGCAGCATCAGCATCATCTACAAGTACCACTGCTGACCACTGCTGTGTCAACACCACCTGTAGCGGCAGCATGCCGCTTCCTGGTGTAGACGGGGAGTGAATCCATACGCGCTCAACGTTCAAAGAAATAGTCTTCCACACATTAAGCTCCGTTATCAGACACCGATGTGGTGATCCGATTTAATTAGAATAATTAGGTTACATGGGAGGGTTGATCACAGTGATCCTAAACGTCATATAACCTGGTCTAATTGCTTAAAGTGTTTCCTAAATAAGACTAATCTAAACAGTTTCCGAAAGCGTCCTGAAGCGCTGAAGCGTTCTAAGCGTTCTAAAGCGTTAAGCTTCCTAAGCGAGCGGTAAGAAAATCATATGCCTTCCCCATCGGCTACCGCCCACAGCTGATTCCTATCACCTATTTAATGATCTCTGCCGCGCCGTGGCCGATCACCTGACAGGTGCAGGTGATCTACTCACAGCGCAACAGAGTCCACCCAACAGGCTACACAGAATCATAACATTCCCCTCAATCATTACATTCCCATAAATCATTACATTCCCATAAATCATTACATTCCCATAAATTGTAACATTCCCATAAATTGTAACCTTCTAATAATGATAATAATAATAGTAATAATGATAATATTAATACTAATAATAATAATAATAATCAATAACAAAAAACACTCATTCAGCCTTTACACCGGCCCCTAATTGTGTTTACACAATTACAAAATAAATAACATGGCCAGGTGAGTGTTCATTCACGGCTGGCAATCCTCCTTTTGGCTCCAGTAGTAGGCACTGGTTGAACCTTCGTCATTTGGAAAGGCTTCCTGGATCCGTCCGAGCGGCCAGGGTTCCTGGGCGCTGTGTAGTCCACTATAATGGCTGAAGCACAGTCCTTACCGGCCCCATTATCTTCACCAAGCCTCACCTTTGGCTCTTTAACCGGTGTGGCTGATGCTCCTGCTCGTGTTTGCCATCCATAATGGATATGATAATGTTCATTCCGAGTCCATATTCTGGTCTTCTGGACATTCCATGTTACAAAATAATAAATCTTCATAGCGATGATTAATTCATAACTTAAAAGAGTCCATAATAAACTTAAATGTCTTAATGATGCATATTCCTTGGTCTTAATTGGGTATTATTGTCGTGTGATCAATACACCAATGTTCACATTCTTGTGTTTGTGTTTCCTTTTCTCAAGGTCAAGGCCTTGTCAGGACCTTGGTCAGCCTCCCCTTTACCCTACCAAAGTGGGCTGAAAGGGGGGGGGCTTGAGAGTCCACAATCCACCTCACTCCAGAGTTTGCCATGGTGGTGCCTTGGAATGATGATGTGAATCAAGCACCACTCATGTCGTCTTTTCTTTCTTCTTTTATGATACACCTTGTACCAGACATGGCTATCTTTTTTGTTTAGCTCTTGAAGAGGTACATTCTCTGTGCTGTTAGATATGCCAGTCTTCTCTTTGCACTTAGATCTTTTAGAGTTGTCTCTGCTCTGAGATCTTCCAGACTTGTTTTTTCTCTTAGATCCTCCAGAGTTGTCTCTGCTCTGAGATCTTCCAGACTTGTCTTTTCTCTCCACCACTACTCCTCTCTTGTTCTTAGTCTTCTTGGGCTTGATGTCCTCTTCTTCATCCCGTTTACTTTTCTTGACCTTGTTTTTAGTCTTGATGTTCTTAGGTTTGAAGTCGATTCCTGTCACGTCATCTCGCTCCCTCTTCAGAGACTTCTGGTGTTTAGGAGAGTGGTAGGGGTCCTCTTCATGCTCAGACTTCATATTCTTACGTGAACTGTTCTCTTCCAATACAGAACTGTTCTCTTCCTTCTTAATCTGGCTGTCTGGTGACTTCACTTTCTCCTTTCTCTTGTTCTTGTACTTGTCCTTGTCCTTCCGTTTATCCGTGCCGTCATCTTTGCGCTCTGCATCCTTCATGAGCTTATTTTGCAGGTGCGTGGAAACCTGAGCCACCTGTGGCTTGGTGGCGGCCGTCTGCTGCCGTTTCAGCTGTTGTCTTTGTTTGCCGTCAAGGGACTTCACTTTCACCTCTGGCTTCTTCTTCAGCTGAGCCTGGCTGGCTGCAGACTTCGGGGTTGGTGCCATCTGGACTTGGTTCTGTTGCTGGTTCTGCTGAGCCTGGACTAGCTCAGCAGAAGCTGAGCTCTGGGCTAGCTTCTGTTGTTGTTGCTGTTGGTGTTGTTGCTGCTGTTGTTGCTGCTGGCGTTGCTGCTCTTGTTGCTGCTGGCGTTGTTCTTGCTGCTCTTGTTGCTGCTGGCGTTGTTCTTGCTGTTGTTGCTGCTGGCGTTGCTGCTCTTGTTGCTGCTGGCGTTTGTTCTTGCTGTTGTTGCTGCTGACGTTGTTCTTGCTGTTGCTGCTGTTGCTGTTGTTGCTGCTCTTGTTGCTGCTGGCGTTGTTCTTGCTGCTCTTGTTGCTGCTGACGTTGTTCTTGCTGTTGTTGCTGCTGGCGTTGCTGCTCTTGTTGCTGCTGGCGTTGTTCTTGCTGCTCTTGTTGCTGCTGACGTTGTTCTTGCTGTTGTTGCTGCTGGCGTTGCTGCTCTTGTTGCTGCTGGCGTTGTTCTTGCTGCTCTTGTTGCTGCTGACGTTGTTCTTGCTGTTGTTGCTGCTGGCGTTGCTGCTCTTGTTGCTGCTGGCGTTGTTCTTGCTGCTCTTGTTGCTGCTGGCGTTGTTCTTGCTGTTGTTGTTGCTGGCGTTGGTGCTCTTGTTGCTGCTGGCGTTGTTCTTGCTGCTCTTGTTGCTGCTGACGTTGTTCTTGCTGTTGTTGCTGCTGGCGTTGCTGCTCTTGTTGCTGCTGGCGTTGTTCTTGCTGCTCTTGTTGCTGCTGACGTTGTTCTTGCTGTTGTTGCTGCTGGCGTTGCTGCTCTTGTTGCTGCTGGCGTTGTTCTTGCTGCTCTTGTTGCTGCTGACGTTGTTCTTGCTGTTGTTGCTGCTGGCGTTGCTGCTCTTGTTGCTGCTGGCGTTGTTCTTGCTGCTCTTGTTGCTGCTGGCGTTGTTCTTGCTGTTGTTGTTGCTGGCGTTGCTGCTCTTGTTGCTGCTGGCGTTGTTCTTGCTGTTGTTGTTGCTGCTGTAGCTCTTGTGGCTGTTGTTGCTGTTGTTGTTGCTGTAGAGACACGAGGTAGGCCCTCTCCTGTTGAAGCTGTCTCTGCAGCCGCAGAAGTTGTCGCTGATCCTCAATCCGTCTACGCTTGTACTTCCGCTCTCTCTCCTCTCTTCTCAGCTGCTCTTTGCAGGCAGGCATGTCACTTGGGTTGACAGAGTCAGAGTAAAACTGTTTCTTGTCAGCCGGTCTGGCCTCCTGTTGCTGTTGCTGGTGGCTAATTAGCTGGAGCTGCTCCTGCTCCTGCAGCCTTAATTTAACCTTTAATTCAGCCTTTAAATTAGCCTCCTGCAGCCTTAATCTATCCTCTAATTCAAAATGTTCCATTACTTTGATTTTGGCTTTTGATACAGAGATGTCAGTATCAATTTCCAACATCTCCCTCTCTGCCTTTAATGCAGCTCTCTTTAGACTAAATTCAGCCTCTAATGCAGCCTCTACTGCAGCTCTGTTATGGCTTAATTCAGCCTCTAATGCAGCCCTCTTTAGACTAAATTCAGCCTCTACTGCAGCTCTGTTTAGACTTAATTCAGCCTCTACTGCAGCTCTCTTTAGACTATATTCAGCTTCCATTTCCGCTTGTGTCAAATCCATGTTCTCTGTTTCAGTATCTGGCATCTTGTGTCAAATCCATGTTCTCTGTTTCAATATCTGCCGCTTGTGTCAAATCCATGTTCTCTGTTTCAATATCTGACATCTTGACATCTTGTATATATTTATCGACCAGTTCTTAAGACAGCTTTATAATTTGGCTTATATTCCACGGCGCCGTTTGCGCGCGCCACGTACGCAGTAGTGTCTATACCATTCATACACTCTACTCACGCACGTTCCGTTTGTTGTCCTCGAGCCGGGAGGGAGGATCCTCCCCTCTTGGTGGTGATGCTTTTGTTGATCGATCTGTTGCTGATCACAGGCAGCGATGTCCTTGGGCTGTGATCATTCACTGTGTGGTGGTGTGGATCGATTCCTTCCTGCTGATCGATGATCTTTGATTGTCTCTCACAACAATGCTGGATCCTTGTTGTCAGTCCTCTTGCGAGTCCTCCTCCGGTGTTGTCCTTATTGACGCGCGCCTCTGCCTTGGGTCGCGTCAATATCTGCGCGAGTCCTCTTTCACTTTATTGAAGCCCCTGTGACTTCAATAAAAGCTGATTTTCTTACTTAATGTAGCGGCAGCATGCCGCTTCCTGGTGTAGACGGGGAGTGAATCCATACGCGCTCAACGTTCAAAGAAATAGTCTTCACACATTAAGCTCCGTTATCAGACACCGATGTGGTGATCCGATTTAATTAGAATAATTAGGTTACATGGGAGGGTTGATCACAGTGATCCTAAACGTCATATAACCTGGTCTAATTGCTTAAAGTGTTTCCTAAATAAGACTAATCTAAACAGTTTCCGAAAGCGTCCTGAAGCGCTGAAGCGTTCTAAGCGTTCTAAAGCGTTAAGCTTCCTAAGCGAGCGGTAAGAAAATCATATGCCTTCCCCATCGGCTACCGCCCACAGCTGATTCCTATCACCTATTTAATGATCTCTGCCGCGCCGTGGCCGATCACCTGACAGGTGCAGGTGATCCACTCACAGCGCAACAGAGTCCACCCAACAGGCTACACAGAATCATAACATTCCCCTCAATCATTACATTCCCATAAATCATTACATTCCCATAAATCATTACATTCCCATAAATTGTAACATTCCCATAAATTGTAACCTTCTAATAATGATAATAATAATAGTAATAATGATAATATTAATACTAATAATAATAATAATAATCAATAACAAAAAACACTCATTCGGCCTTTACACCACCCTTCCTCCCAGGTGTCCACCTCCTCATCCACATCCATTCATTCTGGGGACCTAGTCTAAACATTGATTGATTGATTGATTGAAAACTGTATTAACAGATTGCAGAATGGGTACAATACAGTACAGCTCAATACACACAATTGTTAAGGGGATGCAGACCAGAGAAAGACTTTCGTCTTGTTTACATCAGGGTCCCCCATTTTCAATTCATCAGGACATATATGACATACATGACATACAGATAGTCAGTACTGCTACATCTATACATTTATGACATACCAGATTTGCAAATACAGTACTGTTTGTGATACAGAAGGAGTCAAGAAAAGGGAGTATATACATTTGACGTAGAAACTGTACATTGGAGGAGGTTGGGTGGGGGGAGTTGGGTACGTTGGGATATTGACAACCATACTGGGTAATTTACATTGGAGGTGGTTGGGGGGGGGGGCACACTGTATAAACAAGCAAAACTGTACATTGAGGGGGGGGGGGGGGGGGAGACACTGTACAAACAAACAAAATTGTACATTGGACTATTGACAAAACCATACTAGGTAAATTACTGTACATTGGAGGGGGTTGGGTTAGGGTATTTACAGGGGCCAGTGTTGAATTGCAGTCTCCCGTAGGTGTCCCTTGAGAGAGGTTTTGAAAGTGGGTAGTGATCCACATTCCTTTACAGCTTTGGGTAGGGCGTTCCACATTGATGTGGCATAATTGCGAAACGTGTTTAGTCCCTTATTTGAGCCGAATCTGGGGTTAACATGATTTGTGGAGCTCCCTCTGGTGTTGTGATCGTGGTATTCACTGACCTTTGGGAAGTATTTTGACATGTACATGGGTACCTTGGTCATGTAGTGTATCTTGTAGACCAGGCCCATTGCAAGTTGCTGTACTCTGTCGTCTACTCTAAGCCATCCTAGGTTGTCAAAGTGGGCAGGGGTGAGGTGGGTTCTAGGAGTAAGGTCAAGCAGTAGTCTGACCAGTTTGTTTTGAGATGTTTGTAATTTTGTTTTTAGCGCCTTTGAGGTGCTTTGGTACCATGAGGTGCAAGCATAGTCGTAGTACCCCTGAATGAGTGCTCCTGCCAGAGTCTTCAGGGTATTCTTGTTTACCAGAGAGGAGATCCGGTACAAGAATCGAGTTCGTTGGTTGACTTTTTTTTATTACATTGGATGCCATTTTGTCACAGGAGAGATTAGCCTCTAGGATGGAACCCAGGTAGGTAATTTCATCTTTCCTTGTTACAATATTGTCACCCACTGTAACTGAGAAGCCGTCGGTCTTGCTGAGTTTGTTATTTGAACCGAAGAGAATGGACTCTGTTTTGCCCATGTGTAATGATAGTTTGTTATCAGCGAGCCATATGCAGATTCTGCCTAGTTCCGAGCTGAGGGTTTTTTCAACCTGTAACTTGTTCTTGTCAGAGACCAGCAGGGCTGAGTCGTCCGCAAACAGGAACAAGTTGCAGTCACAAGCTGACGACATGTCATTTGCATAAATTAGGAACAGTAGCGGTCCTAGTATGCTTCCTTGTGGAACACCACAGCTCACTGTGAGGGGGGGGATAGGGTACCGTTTACCTCCACCATCTGTTCCCTCCCCTCAAGGTAGGATTGCATCCAGCTCACTGATAGACTATCAAAACCAATTGCTTTTAGCTTGTCAATCAGAATGGAGTGATCATCATCATCATTCTGAAGTGTAAATAAACTACTGCTGTGAATATTTCAATAAAGCAGACGATTCTGAGTCAAATGTACGTGTTTGTTTTGGCATTTGATGTGTCTTTCTTTACAGATTTGTTGGGTTTGTTAGGTTTGAGCGTGCTGTGTCCGGGGAGTGGTTACCATGGTTACCTGCTGCCTTGCTCAAACAAACATTCTGACAGAAGTTTACATTTGGTCAAACTACACCTCAAGTGAGAAATAGTTCCTATAGGCCTACTCATAATTTGACAATATACGCTAAAAAAACAAGTACCATTGACTCAGAAAAATATAATAAACAGAATAATATTGCTTTATAATTCAGCAATTTTACATGTTCTACTAAAGTGAAATATCCCTTTAAAAGTACCATATCAGTCTAATTCTGACTTCTCACCATTACTGGAGATTGCAGCTGTCTTTTATTTTTTATCTACTTTTTCTCCCCATTTTCTATTTTTCTCCCATCCCAATTTCGTATTATCCAATTCTACCCTCCCCTGTCTCGAACGTTGTTAGGCCATGCCTCCCACAGGTCGGCTGCAGTGAGGACCAAGCCTTGCATCACGTGTCCCCTCCGGTACAGGAGGAGGCAGCCGTCGCATCTTTTCACCTGAACAGCGCGATCTCTCAGCGGCGAGGAGTACCGCGTGGGAGGCTCACGCTGCCCCCGTTGCTTCCTGATTCTGCTGTACAGGCGCACCAACCGACCTGTAGGAGTCGCTGTCCACAATGTCCGATCCCCACCCACCGGCTTTCCCACCCCTAACACTGCCAATTGTATTAGTATGAACGACCAGCCAAGCCGGAAGCAACGCAGAGAGCTGGGCTCGAACCCAGCATATCCTGCGTTAGTGGCGAGCGCCTTGCCCACTGCGCCACTTAGCCGCCCAGATTGCAGCTGTCTTCAACACATTTTGTGTTCGTAGGTGTATACATGTGTTTTAGCAGATATCAGCTTACCTTACGAAAACGACATTCAAACTGCCACTGATGCTGAACAGGGTGGAACATATTCCATAAGACTTGAAAGTTGCCAGTTCATTATGGAACTCAGCTTTCTCTCTACACTCCACTAGAAGCGGCGCACAGCAAACGTTTGTCATCGACTCCAGGGTGCTCCCTGTTGCCGCGTTTTGATTGATTGATTGAAAATTGTATTACCAGATTGCAGAATGGGTACAGTACAGTACAGCTCAATACACACAATTGTTAAAGGGATGCAGACCAGAGAAAGACGTTCGTCTTGTTTACATCAGGGTCCCCCATTTTCAATTCATCATAATTTGAATAGCTTGGTAGCAGTTTGATACAAGGTGTGATTTCAAGGTGGTGAACGTCAGGAAATGGCTCCTAGAAATGTCGTAACTCGGGAGACTGACAGTGGAGGGAGGCTTCAGGGACTGATGGCCAACTTCTACCACTGCGCAGTAGAGAGTGTACTCACGTACGGACTACTGGTGTGGTTTACTGGCTGCACCAGGGCAGAGAAGGAGGCCCTCCACAGAGTGGTCAAGGCTGCGAGGAGGATCACTGGAGCTAGCCTCCCAGATATCTCCACAGTCTTTACCTCCCGCTGCCTACGGCGTATAAATAACATCTTACTAGACCAGTACCACCCAGCAAACCATCTCTTTCAACTGCTGCCCTCTGGTCGAAGGTACAGATCCATCCAGTCCGGAACCAGCAGACTGACCAACAGCCTCTACCCACGGGCTGTCAGGCTGCTCAACGACGAACATCAACTTGCCCCCCCCCGCATCCCACCCCCGGTGACATAACTCCCACTCCCACATTACAACAATAACTGTGAACCGGACTTGCATTGCTGCACTATACAATACTTCATCCTTTGCAAGTCAACGCCCCCCCCCCCCCCCCCCCCTCCTTCCATCAACTCACTGGACTGAAATATTTATATTTATTAATTTATTTGCACAAGCACTAGATGCACTTGGGACAATGATGGTATGTTATATATTGGGACATTGATACTCTATTACTTTATTACTATATTACTATTATTATTGACATTATTATTTTGCACATGTTATATCTTATGTTGTATGCCAGTGGTGATGTTCCTAACAAATTTCGTTGTACCAACAATGACAAATAAAGATCTATCTATCTATCTATCTATCTTCCTGCTTCAGTGTAAGAGATCTGTACATGTTGTGCATATTTTATTAATAATGTTGTATTTAACTTTTATCAATATACTGAAATAAGTCAGACTTTTTTTTATGCCATCCTTGATACATTTAGGACGCATTACTTGTTGTTACATAATGATAATAATGATCAAATAAGGAACATTACTGGAAATAAATGATTTTCACAAGGGTAAATATCCTGTGCCTTTCAAGTTTTATGGAGCATATCTTCAACCCTTTTCAACATCAGTTTTTGGGACGCTCAATTCGCAGTAAAGGAATATATCTGCGGTTTCCCTGGCGGATGGCAAACAAGCCAGCAGAACTATCCAAGCCCCCGGGAGGGTGGTCGAAGACCTTTTGCATGGCGGCGATGTATGCATGGAACGAATTGCAGAGGGATGACTGACTGAAGTGGAGAGCTGCCTGTCGCCCATTCTAACGCAGGACCATTGAGCAGAGCCGACAGGTAAGCGATTTTAGATGTATCACTTTGGAAGTGTGCGGCTGTTGTCCGAATACTAGTGAACATTGAAAAATAAAGGCACGACATTTAGAGACATCCCCGTCGTAGCGTTCTGGTGCAGGGACATGGGGCTCCCGCTCCCTGTACGGGGGCGCGACAGGTGGGGTAGGCTGGGCAGAGATGTATGCATCAAAACGGTTACATTGTTTGTCTCGCACGCTCCGCAGAGCTGAGCGTGACAGCGCGGAGTTGGGCAGTGGTCTCCTCTAGTGAACGAGAGTGTTGGTTTACCAGAGTGGTAAACCTATAATGTTATTATTATTATATCACTTATCTCAGCACCCCCAATGCTGACTCACTTCCCGTGGCCCTGGCTGCTGTAGTCAGAATTATTATTATTATTTTATTTATTTATTTTTATATATATTAAGCGAGTGCCATACCTTGCCATACCAAAACGACGCCCCATGATTGGTTGATGATTGCATGTTAGTGTGAAAAACATGGTAATTTAGTATCCCTGTCCTTTACAGTAAGCTAGCTAGGATAACTGTCTGAAAACAATGTGAGACCTAGCTAGATAGCTAATGTTAGCTGGAGAGTTTTAACTATCTCACCCATTAAGGCTATACCATTACTAAACAGTAGCTTTCTTTCTTTCTTTTATCCTCCTCATCTTTTTTCTGCTCCAGATGGATAAATCCTCTTCATTTTGCTTGTTTATTATACGTAGGTATTGCTGGCTCAAAGTTTCATTTACACGTGAAGATTTTCTTTTTTTCCCAAACACAAGTACCATGGGGCCCCTAAGGGGGTTTCCTACTATTGTTTTGTTGCATTGTGGTCACTTTTGTTGAGTACAGCCATTATGTCAGCCCTCAGGGGGGGGGGGGGGGCTCCCTACTGGTGGGGGCTCCAGGCTGCTGCCTGTCGTCTTCACAGCAGGTAATCTAGCCTTTTTAGTAAGAACTGAAGGGCAAAATGAAAATACAGGACATTTACGGGAAAATATTGAAACGGGAGGACGGCGGGAAAGAAGTGTAAAAAAATACGGGAGAATCCCGGGGAAAATGGGAGGGTTGACAGGTAGGGTTGTCGTCTCCTTCGCTGTCGCTCGAATGTTCGTTCATTTTCCTAACTAAGCTAATCTCCTCAGAACGATAACGAAACAAAACAGTAGCACATGTGGTGCGTGAGCGCGTCATCACGTGACGTAGCTCTATTCCTGATTGGTTGTTAGTGCAAGCGTGGGAAATAGATATATCGACCATTTGCGACCATGTCTCATGTTTATTTCGAGGAAATAATATATTGTGATAATTATCGTTATCGCCCAGCCCACATAAATCCATAATATCTTGAGTTGAGTTTATTTGTATTAATTTCTTTATTTTATGAGTTGATAATATCTCTCTGTTCAGACAGTTCCCCCTCGGCTTCATGTTGGTCCAGCCCTTCTACTGCGTGTGAAGCTGCTCGCAGTTTGTCACCAAGCAGCCAAGTTGCAAAGTGTGGTGGAAGTTTATAATATAATGTGAGCAAATAACTATTTTCTGAGTCCAAAGTTGAATAAAAATTAGATAGATTTATTCCCTCATATGATCATACAAGGAAATGCCCAGTTCATAATCAGAGACAAATGTCTGACCGAGAAGTGAGAACGAAGTCTCGTCGAACATACAGTTAATACATGAATATGACGTAGGAGGCTGGAAAATAACAAGGATGGTGGTTAGAATGATCAATTTATGATATGTGGCTAAATTTATCAATTAATAAATAAATTTATTTATGACCATGTTATGGCTGTCTTAAAAGGAAAACAGAGCAGTTCCCACAAGCTATGTGGCTTATGGGCTATATGGCAGAACATAGTTTAATACACACTTGCAAGACGCAACATTATACATCAGATATGATGATGAAAGTAAATAAAAATGGTTCCCAGCTACGGGAGTTAATAACAACCTTGCTTTGGCTGGCTGGGGAGGGCTGGGAGACACACACACATTACATAGCTGGTCTCAGTGAACCAGTCAAGCTGTAAAATGATAAAACGATATCTCAACACAGATCCATAATGACATGATAATATATTCCACCACAAAAGTAAAAAGTACACATATCTTCTAGAATTAATGATCAAAAAGATTTTATTTTTCCATCAATATTTCAGGTTAGGTTCCTTAATGTAACACATTAACACAACATGCTCAGGTTAGGTTCCTTAATGTAACACATTAACACAACATGCTCAGGTTAGGTTCCTTAATGTAACACATTAACACAACATGCTCAGGTTAGGTTCCTTAATGTAACACATTAACACAACATGCTCAGGTTAGGTTCCTTAATGTAACACATTAACACAACATGCTCAGGTTAGGTTCCTTAATGTAACACATTAACACAACATGCTCAGGTTAGGTTCCTTAATGTAACACATTAACACAACATGCTCAGGTTAGGTTCCTTAATGTAACACATTAACACAACATGCTCAGGTCAGGTTCCTTAATGTAACACATTAACACAACATGCTCAGGTCAGGTTCCTTAATGTAACACATTAACACAACATGCTCAGGTCAGGTTCCTTAATGTAACACATTAACACAACATGCTCAGGTCAGGTTCCTTAATGTAACACATTAACACAACATGCTCAGGTTAGGTTCCTTAATGTAACACATTAACACAACATGCTCAGGTTAGGTTCCTTAATGTAACACATTAACACAACATGCTCAGGTTAGGTTCCTTAATGTAACACATTAACACAACATGCTCAGGTTAGGTTCCTTAATGTAACACATTAACACAACATGCTCAGGTTAGGTTCCTTAATGTAACACATTAACACAACATGCTCAGGTTAGGTTCCTTAATGTAACACATTAACACAACATGCTCAGGTTAGGTTCCTTAATGTAACACATTAACACAACATGCTCAGGTTAGGTTCCTTAATGTAACACATTAACACAACATGCTCAGGTTAGGTTCCTTAATGTAACACATTAACACAACATGCTCCGTACAGAACTTGTAAGTCGCTTTGGATAAAAGCGTCAGCTAAATGACTAAATGTAAATGTAAATGAATAGTAGTTGAATGCTGATTGCACTGTATCCCAGAGATCAGCCTGGTTCACCGTTCAGCTACTGTAGGTTGTCATGGTCACCACTAGGACATTCATTTGATCGGCAGGTTACAGAGGTCAGTGTTGCAGCACTCCCTTTGAGCGAGACCCTGAGTCTCACACTCGACTGTAGTCGCACATCCTAAGACATGCCCATCTGAGGGAACAGAACACATACAGGCGATTAATATCATTTGTTCAGGTGTAATGCACATTTGAATGAATTAATTTGACATTGAACGTTTGGAGGATGCCTGTAATCGAAAGGCCCCCCTGGTGCAATGAAGATGTGTCCTGGCAGACTGCCCTCTGCACAGTGCTAACATGTAGTGTGGAGGTCTGACAGACTGCCCTCTGCACAGTGCTAACATGTAGTGTGGAGGTCTGACAGACTGCCCTCTGCACAGTGCTAACATGTAGTGTGGAGGTCTGACAGACTGCCCTCTGCACAGTGCTAACATGTAGTGTGGAGGTCTGACAGACTGCCCTCTGCACAGTGCTAACATGTAGTGTGGAGGTCTGACAGACTGCCCTCTGCACAGTGCTAACATGTAGTGTGGAGGTCTGACAGACTGCCCTCTGCACAGTGCTAACATGTAGTGTGGAGGTCTGACAGACTGCCCTCTGCACAGTGCTAACATGTAGTGTGGAGGTCTGACAGACTGCCCTCTGCACAGTGCTAACATGTAGTGTGGAGGTCTGACAGACTGCCCTCTGCACAGTGCTAACATGTAGGGTGGAGGTCTGACAGACTGCCCTCTGCACAGTGCTAACATGTAGTGTGGAGGTCTGACAGACTGCCCTCTGCACAGTGCTAACATGTAGTGTGGAGGTCTGACAGACTGCCCTCTGCACAGTGCTAACATGTAGTGTGGAGGTCTGACAGACTGCCCTCTGCTCAGTGCTAACATGTAGTGTGGAGGTCTGACAGACTGCCCTCTGCACAGTGCTAACATGTAGTGTGGAGGTCTGGCAGACTGCCCTCTGCACAGTGCTAACATGTAGTGTGGAGGTCTGACAGACTGCCCTCTGCACAGTGCTAACATGTAGTGTGAGGTCTGACAGACTGCCCTCTGCACAGTGCTAACATGTAGTGTGGAGGTCTGACAGACTGCCCTCTGCTCAGTGCTAACATGTAGTGTGGAGGTCTGGCAGACTGCCCTCTGCCCTCTGCACAGTGCTAACATGTAGTGTGGAGGTCTGACAGACTGCCCTCTGCACAGTGCTAACATGTAGTGTGGAGGTCTGGCAGACTGCCCTCTGCACAGTGCTAACATGTAGTGTGGAGGTCTGACAGACTGCCCTCTGCACAGTGCCAACATGTAGTGTGGAGGTCTGGCAGACTGCCCTCTGCACAGTGCTAACATGTAGTGTGGAGGTCTGACAGACTGCCCTCTGCACAGTGCTAACATGTAGTGTGGAGGTCTGGCAGACTGCCCTCTGCCCTCTGCACAGTGCTAACATGTAGTGTGGAGGTCTGGCAGACTGCCCTCTGCCCTCTGCACAGTGCTAACATGTAGTGTGGAGGTCTGACAGACTGCCCTCTGCACAGTGCTAACATGTAGTGTGGAGGTCTGGCAGACTGCCCTCTGCACAGTGCTAACATGTAGTGTGGAGGTCTGACAGACTGCCCTCTGCACAGTGCCAACATGTAGTGTGGAGGTCTGGCAGACTGCCCTCTGCACAGTGCTAACATGTAGTGTGGAGGTCTGACAGACTGCCCTCTGCACAGTGCTAACATGTAGTGTGGAGGTCTGGCAGACTGCCCTCTGCCCTCTGCACAGTGCTAACATGTAGTGTGGAGGTCTGACAGACTGCCCTCTGCACAGTGCTAACATGTAGTGTGGAGGTCTGACAGACTGCCCTCTGCACAGTGCTAACATGTAGTGTGGAGGTCTGACAGACTGCCCTCTGCACAGTGCTAACATGTAGTGTGGAGGTCTGACAGACTGCCCTCTGCACAGTGCTAACATGTAGTGTGGAGGTCTTACAGACTGCCCTCTGCACAGTGCTAACATGTAGTGTGGAGGTCTGACAGACTGCCCTCTGCACAGTGCTAACATGTAGTGTGGAGGTCTGACAGACTGCCCTCTGCACAGTGCTAACATGTAGTGTGGAGGTCTGGCAGACTGCCCTCTGCACAGTGCTAACATGTAGTGTGGAGGTCTGACAGACTGCCCTCTGCACAGTGCTAACATGTAGTGTGGAGGTCTGGCACACTGCCCTCTGCACAGTGCTAACATGTAGTGTGGAGGTCTGACAGACTGCCCTCTGCACAGTGCTAACATGTAGTGTGGAGGTCTGACAGACTGCCCTCTGCACAGTGCTAACATGTAGTGTGGAGGTCTGACAGACTGCCCTCTGCACAGTGCTAACATGTAGTGTGGAGGTCTGGCAGACTGCCCTCTGCACAGTGCTAACATGTAGTGTGGAGGTCTGGCAGACTGCCCTCTGCACAGTGCTAACATGTAGTGTGGAGGTCTGGCAGACTGCCCTCTGCACAGTGCTAACATGTAGTGTGGAGGTCTGACAGACTGCCCTCTGCACAGTGCTAACATGTAGTGTGGAGGTCTGACAGACTGCCCTCTGCACAGTGCTAACATGTAGTGTGGAGGTCTGACAGACTGCCCTCTGCACAGTGCTAACATGTAGTGTGGAGGTCCGGAAGACTGCCCTCTGCACAGTGCTAACATGTAGTGTGGAGGTCTGACAGACTGCCCTCTGCTCAGTGCTAACATGTAGTGTGGAGGTCTGGCAGACTGCCCTCTGCTCAGTGATAACATGTAGTGTGGAGGTCTGACAGACTGCCCTCTGCACAGTGCTAACATGTAGTGTGGAGGTCTGACAGACTGCCCTCTGCACAGTGCTAACATGTAGTGTGGAGGTCTGACAGACTGCCCTCTGCACAGTGCTAACATGTAGTGTGGAGGTCTGACAGACTGCCCTCTGCACAGTGCTAACCTGTAGTGTGGAGGTCTGACAGACTGCCCTCTGCACAGTGCTAACATGTAGTGTGGAGGTCTGACAGACTGCCCTCTGCACAGTGCTAACATGTAGTGTGGAGGTCTGACAGACTGCCCTCTGCCCTCTGCACAGTGCTAACATGTAGTGTGGAGGTCTGACAGACTGCCCTCTGCACAGTGCTAACATGTAGTGTGGAGGTCTGACAGACTGCCCTCTGCACAGTGCTAACATGTAGTGTGGAGGTCTGACAGACTGCCCTCTGCACAGTGCTAACATGTAGTGTGGAGGTCTGACAGACTGCCCTCTGCACAGTGCTAACATGTAGTGTGGAGGTCTGACAGACTGCCCTCTGCACAGTGCTAACATGTAGTGTGGAGGTCTGACAGACTGCCCTCTGCTCAGTGCTAACATGTAGTGTGGAGGTCTGACAGACTGCCCTCTGCACAGTGCTAACATGTAGTGTGGAGGTCTGACAGACTGCCCTCTGCACAGTGCTAACATGTAGTGTGGAGGTCTGACAGACTGCCCTCTGCACAGTGCTAACATGTAGTGTGGAGGTCTGACAGACTGCCCTCTGCACAGTGCTAACATGTAGTGTGGAGGTCTGACAGACTGCCCTCTGCACAGTGCTAACATGTAGTGTGGAGGTCTGACAGACTGCCCTCTGCACAGTGCTAACATGTAGTGTGGAGGTCTGGCAGACTGCCCTCTGCACAGTGCTAACATTTAGTGTGGAGGTCTGACAGACTGCCCTCTGCACAGTGCTAACATGTAGTGTGGAGGTCTGGCAGACTGCCCTCTGCACAGTGCTAACATGTAGTGTGGAGGTCTGACAGACTGCCCTCTGCACAGTGCTAACATGTAGTGTGGAGGTCTGACAGACTGCCCTCTGCACAGTGCTAACATGTAAGTGGAGGTCTGGCAGACTGCCTCTCTATCTCCCCCTGCAGAGTGACAGACACACAGACAGTGGAGCAGACAGACATGCAGAGTGACAGACACATAGACAGTGGAGCAGACCGACATGCAGAGTGACAGACACACAGACAGTGGAGCAGACAGACATGCAGAGTGACAGACACATAGACAGTGGAGCAGACCGACATGCAGAGTGACAGACACACAGACAGTGGAGCAGACAGACATGCAGAGTGACAGACACACAGACAGTGGAGCAGACAGACATGCAGAGTGACAGACACACAGACAGTGGAGCAGACAGACATGCAGAGTGACAGACACACAGACAGTGGAGCAGACAGACATGCAGAGTGACAGAGACACAGACAGTGGAGCAGACAGACATGCAGAGTGACAGACACACAGACAGTGGAGCAGACAGACATGCAGAGTGACAGAGACACAGACAGTGGAGCAGACAGACATGCAGAGTGACAGACACACAGACAGTGGAGCAGACAGACATGCAGAGTGACAGACACACAGACAGTGGAGCAGACAGACATGCAGAGTGACAGACACACAGACAGTGGAGCAGACAGACATGCAGAGTGACAGAGACACAGACAGTGGAGCAGACAGACATGCAGAGTGACAGACACACTGCTCCTGCTTGCAGTTGAGATAGCGGAGAATTTCGACTAGAGTCGTTGCATGTTGGCGCTGTCTCGCAGATAATCACCCCGTGCTTGATCCAGTTCCCAGACTCATCCAACCAGACTAATTGTGTGGCGAGGTTGTGGGAGGACTTGGTAGATGAGGTTGTGGGAGGACTTGGTAGATGAGGTTGTGGGAGGACTTGGTAGATGAGGTTGTGGGAGGACTTGGTTGATGAGGTTGTGGGAGGACTTGGTAGATGAGGTTGTGGGAGGACTTGGTAGATGAGGTTGTGGGAGGACTTGGTTGATGAGGTTGTGGGAGGACTTGGTAGATGAGGTTGTGGGAGGACTTGGTAGATGAGGTTGTGGGAGGACTTGGTAGATGAGGTTGTGGGAGGACTTGGTAGATGACACTGTGGAGAGACGGCGGATGTTTCTATGTCCACTTGTCATGGAGACAAAGCACACCTGGGGCTAGATCCACAAAAAATGGATTGCACAGCGCTAATTCCACCCTTACTTACAATTCATTATGAATTGAAAATGGGGGACCCTGATGTAAACAAGACGAAAGACGAAATGTATGGGCTGCCGGGAGCAGACAGGGCGTCGGCGAGGTACAGCACCCGGGGACCAATCCAAATTCTCCTGTCCGTCTTTGCCAACAGCGTTAGCGATCTGTTGGTGTGCATGTTTTTCCATTGGGTTTCTCTTATTGGGGGGGGGGGGGGGGGGGACCTTGCGAGCACGGGGAGAACATGCAAACTCCACACAGAAAGGCCTGGGAGATACCCCACCTGGGTACCTGGCATCGCAGAAACCTGGTCCCCAAGCGGGAATGGAACCCTGGACCTTCTAGCTGTGAGGCGACAGTGTTAACCACTACACCACCGTGCCACTAGGGAGAGACAGTGTTAACCACTACACCACCGTGCCGCTTGTAACATTAGTTTAACTGTCTTCTCACTCAATAGATGATGTATGTCGTATATATATATGTATATTATATATGACGTATATAATGCCAGTTAGGGTACCTTGTGTATACTGCACCTTGTGTATACTGTTTACTTTTACTCATACTCATAGTATATATTCAGATTAACATTTTCTATTGCCTATATTTATTGTAACATATAATATATAGACCCTCATCTGCATTACACCATTTATTTTTCTCGTATTTTTATATTCAGATACAATTGTATTCCCTATGTATATGTCTTTCTACTATTACCCTGCCCATACCTGTATCCCCCCTCCCCTATTGTAATGATGTATTAACTCAATCAGCGCCAGATGTCGCTGTGTGTGCCAGCACTTTAATGAATGGGGATACATGCCGGTGATTGCAGGGCTAAAACTATATTAAATATCATAGCTATGGATATAAAACGATTGCCCATTTGACATCGAGTATCTATCGTTCAATTTGTGAAAAAGAAATAATTTTTTCATCCATACATTCCCGTTTTATACCGTGGTGAGTATAGTTTTAGAGTAATTCTGTGTAATCCCAGGAAGGTGATCATCAAAAAGGCCCAGCAGCGCCTGTACTTCCTCAGGCAACTGAGGAAGTACAGAGTCCAACAACGCCTGCTGGTCCAATTCTACACAAGGCCATAATTCAAAGCATCCTGACCTCATCCATCACAGTCTGGTACGGTTCCACTGATAAACACACCAAACACAAACTCCAACGCATCACCAAGACAGCCTCCAAAATAATTGGCTGCCGCCTCCCCTCTCTGGACTCCATCTACACCTCACGCACAGTCACCCGCTCTGCTAAAATAGTCAACGATCCCTCTCACCCAGCACACCACTTATTCCAGCGCATGCCCTCAGGTCGCTACAGGTCCATCCTAACCAGACACACACGCTTCACAAACAGCTTTTTCCCCACAGCAGTCAGAACACTGAACACCCTGGCCCGCCCCGCTTTGCACAGACGGGCAAGCATCTGTCACTGACTGACACTGTTACCGTGACTGTCCTGTATGTATTTATGTACATATGTATTTATTGTGGGGATTGGGAGGTGGGAGGGGGGCGTTTGATGTTTGATGTCTGATGTTTCATGTTGATGTAACCAGTGCTTAACAATCTGTACCGCAAACAATTACCACCAACCATCGTTGTGTGGCATTAAAGTATCTTGTATCTTGTATCTTGTAGGGGGGGACTGGGTATATTTAGTATTCAGTATTTTTTTGTATATTTAGTTTTTGGCAGGTTTTGGGTCTGTTTGTTATTTTTGTTGTCTTGTCATTATTGTAGTTATTGTTGTCGTCAATGTTGTGTTATGTTTTAGGAAAAAGAGAGAGAGAGAGAGAGAGAGAGAGAGAGAGAGAGAGAGAGAGAGAGAGAGAGAGAGAGAGAGAGAGAGAGAGAGAGAGAGAGAGAGAGAGAAACCCACGCTGCTATGACGCCTGCATTTCCCCAAGAGGAAATATCTTATCTCATCTTAAAACCACAAAGAGACCCTGCTAGGTGAGAAACAGCAGAGCTGTTGTGCTGACGTTGAAATGGTACATGTCAGCTGACGTAAAACGCTGTCTTGTATCACCCAGCATGACAGCAGAACAGCTCTAACTAGTGCAGTCAGTCTGACTGGACTGATGAGCAAGATTCTACCTCTTTCCCATCACACAATCTACACATAATAAATGTAACAGATGACCAACATTTGTATGGAGGCCTTTACTGAAAAACAACGATTATTTTGCACATAATTTTGCACATATCCCCAAACTGACACATACCCCCTTAAAACAGTCTGTCATCCCCACCTGTTTGAAAAAGTCCACTATTGTCCCTGTACCCAAAAAATCCATGCACACTTGCCTCAACGACTATCGCCCTGTAGCTCTCACCTCCATAGCCATGAAGTGCTTTCAGAAGCTAGTGAAGGGCTACATCTGTTCCTCCCTCCCCAACAACCTGGACCCCCTGCAATTTGCATATCACCCAACAGGTCCACGGAGGACGCCATAGCCCATGTGCTGCACATGGCAGCATCACACCTGGACAAGAGGCAGGGGAACTATGTGAGAATGCTATTTATTGACTACAAACAACTGCCTCTTTGAACTGCTGCGGTCAGGCAAGCGCTACCGGAGTCTCATGGCCAGTACAGAGAGACTCAGAACGAGCTTCTATCCCCAGGCCATCAGGATGCTCAATGACACACACATCCACATACACACACTCACGTTAAACAAACACTCACCTAACACTCACTTTAGACACTTGAACACATTATATTTATCTATTTATTAAAGAGATTTGCACTACATTCATACCTCATTTGCATTTGCACCTTGCCTTAAAAAGTGTTTGTACCTCATTGTCTGCATTTGTACCTCATTGTATGCATTTTTACTTCATTGTACTTAGATTGTACTTAGGTTGTACTTTAGTTTGTGTATTGTAATGTATATTGTATAGTGTTATTCCTATTCTACTTACTTTTTTACTGTATGAAGCACATTCTCAGGGGCTCATACAGAATCAAGCATTTCACTGTAAAGTACATGGACGTTAAATGTGATAAATAAACACAAACTTGAAACTTGAAAACTTGAACTGTTAACGGTTTTGCTCACATTCATTTAGCTGGACAGTTGAGGGTTTATGAGTTTGGATATGTCCTCCAGTGATGTCATTGGATGACATTGAATCCTTGTGTTAATTACAGCTCAATGCTCCCTATTGCAATGTCTGCTGTTTTTATTTTTAACATCTCCACCATTTAATTTGGCTGCATTTAAAAACAACACAAAGATTCAGTGTTGTGGAGGACTCCCTTTGTCTGTCCCAACAAGAGCTTGAATCTCACACCTAGAGAGACAATGTCCCCAAACTAGGGGTGTAAAGGTTCACGTATCCGTACCGAACCGTTTCAGTACTGGACCTAAGGTGTTTTGTGTACCGTTACACGCACCCCTACCCCAAACCCAACCGGCTCTGTCCACAAGAGAGCTGGAACCCTAAACCCAACCGGCTCTGTCCACAAGAGAGCTGGAACCCTAAACCCAACCGGCTCTGTCCACAAGAGAGCTGGAACCCTAACGTCTCTATCCACCTGTTCTCCCTGCTGGCCAGGATGAGATCACTCCTCTTATCTGAGCTCATTTAACCTTAAATGTACTTTGTATGTGTTCCACTATTAAACCCATATTGATCATGAAGATCCATCAAACCCATAATTGATGAGTCCATTGATGTCAATGGAGGACATATTCAAACAATAACTCTTCAAATAACTAAGTTCATGTGTGCAAAGCAGCTTAACATTTTGGGATGCATGTGAGATTATGTGCAAAATAAATCAGTGTTGTTTTTGATGAAGTGCCCCTTTAGGTAAAAACACTCAACTACAAGTAGCCTGCTTCAAAATTGTGCTTACAGTAAATGCAATACTTGAGTAAACATACTTACAGTAGTTACTTTCCATCCTTAAAGTGGTTACAGGCTAAAAACCTATTTGGGGGTATGTGAGGGTCACATTTTACATTCATAATTGTCTTCTCTGCCTGGCTGCAACAAGGGGTGGCTCAATTTACCCCAGTCTCCCCTACTGTACACACAGAGTACTACTGTGCTGGGTTCTCTCTGGGGTTATGCAGATGGGGGAAGTATGCATACTTAGGTGCAATGGCATCAGGCCTCACTCTCCGGAGGTACTCAATGGGGTATTCCTTCATGTAAGGCTGCCACCCCGTTATTGGTACAGGCATGTACTGTATCTCTGTCCAGGTGGTGGGGGTGGGGTATAGAGGGGCTGGACTCTGGTTTGGTTCCCTCCACTCTGGTGGGAGCATCACCAGGTGAATGTGGCCCTGGAGGAGGGGAGACAGGAGCCTTGTACCTCAGAGGCAGGGCTGCTATGTAGTCAGCCCCCCCCCCCTGTTTAGGGTCCCCATGTTGATGGGGCAGGGCTGGCAGTGCTACAGAGATTGGGACGGGGACCAGGGGAGATGTCAGCACTTTGCCATCCAATTTGAGAGGAGCTTCCTGTGTGCACAGATCAAGGCTAATAGGCTAAGTCAGATTGGGGTACGGCACATTGCACTGGTGGAGTGTTTGGGGACTAAATCAAATGAAGATACAGATGTGTTATATGACTCCATTTAGTGTCCTTGTCACAGACATATAAATAAACAACTACTAGAGACTAGCGGAACGTCAAGGAAACCGTTTTTTCCCCCCTCTAACCACCTTGCGTGTGCCGTAAGCATCTAGAGGATGTGGGTAGATCAAGAGATAAACAGAAGTACAGCTCTTCAGACTAGCAGAGGAGAGGATATTAGAAGAGAAGAACAGAGAAGAGAAGAGTACCAGGTCGCTCCCAAGACAACAGGCTTCCACAGTTCAGACTGGACAAGACATCAGGCTTCCAGCTCCGTATCCATCTAGCTGCCTGGCCGCTGGACACAGAGATGAACCCAATCCTGCTGCTCTTCCTCCTGGTCTGGAGCAGAGGTAATGTTTTAATGACACTGTTGGATGTGTAAAAGCCTAAAAGGCAGGGTTAACTACTGTTTTAAAGGAACATGCCAACATTATAGGAAATGCTGCTTACTGTCTTCTCCAGGGTCAGACAAGAAGATAAGATACCAACGTCCTCTCTGTACATTCAGTAGAAAGCTCTCCGGCTGCAAGGTAGCCTAGCTTGCACCAGAAAGGTGTTTTTGGCCCAACAGCTAGGCAACCTCAAATGGATCCGTTATTAGCTCTATTCTATTTTCAATCTTTCAAAATGTTCTTATGTACCCCAGTTGCTATTGCATGTACATATTTGTGTTTTATTACACATATACGTATGTGTACATACATACATACCAACTGTTTCACCTGTTTTATTCTCCACCAATTGATCATCCATAGCAATAAGAAGAGAGAGCCCCCCCTTGAATGGCCCTTCTAAGGTTTCTCTCCTCCACTTTGCCTGTGGTGCTTTTTTCCTATTGCTAGGTTTTTAGTGAGTTTTTCCTTACCATCGCGTGGGGTATGTCTGGGAGTGTTGCATTTATTTATTTTACATTTTATTTTGGACTTTATGGTGTTTTTGTTTTGTTCTTGATTTATTGTGATGTTTCTTCTTGACTTGTATAAAGAAGACGTGTCCGGCCCATGGGGACATTAACGTGTGTTGTCGGGCCTTACAAATACATTTGATTTGATTTGATTTAGCTGGTCCATATCCATTTCCATTGATGTTTGCTAAGCAAGGCTAGCTTGCAGCCGGATAGCTTTCTACTGAACGCACAGAGGACATTTAAAAAAAAAGTTTGTCTGACTCTGAAGAAGACGATAAACACATTTCCCATAATGTTGACCTGTCCCATCAGGCAGGCGATATAGGAGTCTGAAAGCCAGAACTACGAGACTGACAAACAGTTTCTACCCACAGGCCATCAGACTCTTGAATGCCTAGCCCCCCCCCCCCTCCACATACACCTTCTACTATGATGGATCACTAAAGACACTTTTAACTGCTGCTATGACCCACTGTCACCTCCATGGAACGTGCAATTGTAACTCACTGTGCCTTGTTGTATTGTATATATATATTGTATCTATTTTTATCATATCTTATTTTCTAGCACTCACTTGTATTTAAATATGTTTAAGTTAAGTACTGTGTGATTTTTTTTGTGAAGGGTGGACTAGCAAAGTAAGATTTTCATTGTATGGCAAACTGTCGTTTTAACTGTGCATATGACAATAAACAATCTTGAATCTTGAAATGGTGCTGTAGGATGTGTAAAAGACAGGCAGAAAGACAAGGAGTGTAAAAGATGGGCTGTGATGCATTATAACATATCAAAAGCTGTGTGTGAGAGAGAGTGAGAGAGAGTGTGAATGAGGGAGTAAGAGTGGACCTTGAGCATAGAGAGCATTTTGTGTGGACCTTGGCCAGAGCATACTCACTGAAGAACAGCATAGGCTTGTCATTTATGTGGGCTAAGAATTTGAAAACAAACTTTAAAAAAAAAAGTCTTTATAAATGTAGTCTCATACTGCCTTCTGTATAATGGTCGGAAGAAGGGTTTGTTTGATAAGATACATTTCTACTGTAGTCGGCATGTTTCAACAAATGTACATGCTTGTGTGATTTTATGTGTGCCATTATTACTGTCAATGTAATGATTGTGGAATATTTGTATAATGAGGCTATGGCTGTATGTGTATGTCACCGAATTTCCCCAAGGGGATAAATAAAGTTCATCTTTATCCTTATCCGTATAGATACATAGATTCTGATTCTGATTCTGACATAGATTAGAAGATTAAAATAGAGAGTCAGAAATACTGAAAATCTATATGAGAAACATTTCCCTTTGTGGATTATTTAGATGAAGCTTGGACACTGAGACATAACATTAATTCATTCATATAGCCTTGGCTGAGTGGCATAATGTGAAACATATATTTTAATAATTATCAGATGATTTTCAATTGTATCATCACAGGGGCGGAAAACGATATCTGGATATCTGTAGGTACATTAAATTATACGTGCCAATGTATGTAGGTTTTATGTGTGCATGTATTTATAATTATATATGAAGGTGTCTGTGACATGGAGGTGAAAAGGAAGAGTTGCCAGGTAAGGGCGAGAGCTGTGGGGCCATTTTGCTTCATGGATTGCATGCATGATGTCTTTGATGATACAATGTCTTTGGGATGATTCATCAGGGTGCAGGTGGGTTTGCAGGACAGGAGATTTGAGCGAGACTTTGTAGCCTTGGTTGACCAGGTGGAGTCTGTTTGACACTGTGGTCTTGGTTGACCAGGTGGAGAGTCTGTTTGACTCTGTGGTCTCGGTTGACCAGGTGGAGAGTCTGTTTGACTCTGTGGTCTTGGTCGACTAGGTGGAGAGTCTGTTTGACTCTGTGGTCTTGGTTGACCAGGTGGAGAGTCTGTTTGACTCTGTGGTCTTGGTCGACCAGGTGGAGAGTCTGTTTGACTCTGTGGTCTTGGTTGACCAGGTGGAGAGTCTGTTTGACTCTGTGGTCTTGGTCGACCAGGTGGAGAGTCTGTTTGACTCTGTGGTCTTGGTCGACCAGGTGGAGAGTCTGTTTGACTCTGTGGTCTTGGTTGACCAGGTAGAGAGTCTGTTTGACTCTGTGGTCTTGGTTGACCAGGTGGAGAGTCTGTTTGACTCTGTGGTCTTGGTCGACCAGGTGGAGAGTCTGTTTGACTCTGTGTTCTTGGTCGACTAGGTGGAGAGCGTGGAGAGTCTGTTTGACATTGTGACTGACTGAATGTGGCTGGTCAGTGAATGTTCTGATTCATGTGTGTCACCGGGAGCCAGGGGGACCAACACTGGTCATAGGGAAGACGGACACACCCATCTCCCATCAGCTTCTTGACTACAGCCATGGTTTGTCCACTTTTGCTGTTCCTTGTTTGGCTTAGTGACTTTCAATGTGCAACACTTTTAACACAGAATGCTATACTGCTAATTTTGGGTTCATAATGCAATATAGCAGGCAAAATAAAAATACCATTGTCAAATCAGAGAATAGTATAATCAAAAGCTTATCACAGCACCAGAACATTAGATATTTCAAACAATTAAGTGAGCATTTAAAACCACTCACCTTATCACTCACTTGACTCACTTTAGACACTTTAACACACTTTATATTTATCTATTATTAAAGAGATTTGCACTACAATTCATACCTCATTGCACTTCTGCATTGTACCTCACTGTTACTCATTTTACTCTGTATTGTATATTGTATATATGTATATTGACTGAACACTCCTCTATTTTATATTTTTTATTATTTAATATTTATTATTATTATTTTTTTAATTATCTTTTTTCCCCCTTCTTTTTCCGTTTTTCTCCCCTCCCAATGTTAGTCGTTATGCCAATTCCCAATGCCGTTCTTGGTCGCTGCGCATTCTACCCCCTATCGTCGGTCTGGGAGGGCGTAGACTATCACATGCTTCCAACGACACATGTGTAGCCAGCCCACCGCTTCTTTTCACCTGGCAGCGCAGACTCTCACTGGGAGAGTGTAACGTGTGGAAGGTCACACTACCTTTCCTAGATCCTTCCCTTGCTGTGCAGGCGCCCCGACCTGTAGGAGTCGCTGTTTACAACGACCAGGACCCACCCTCGCCGGGTTTCCCACCCGCTAACACTGCCAATTGTGTCAGTATGGACGGTCGGCCAACCCGGAAGCACCACAGCTGGATTCGATCCCACTGTCTCTGTGGTGGTAGGCAGACGCTTAGTCCGCTGCGCTACCCGGCCGCCCTATTTAATATTTTTTATCTATTACTGTATGAAGCACACTCTCAGGGGCTCATACAGAAAAAATCATTTCATTATAAAATATTCTGTATTTTACTATGACAAATAATAAACAAACTTGGTATTTATCAAATAATGCAGTCAAACACAAAATACTTGTTACCAAAATAGACTATGCAATGGTAATTTCCTCATAACCCATGTGATAGACTTCAGTATAGTGCTTGTGTTTTTATGAAAGACACACTAAATATTTGATTACAGTATTTAAAGTTGAATCATTACAGTAAAGGAAAATACCTACAGTAATGCTCTGTATTTTAAAGTAAAAACAAAAACAGTTACAGTAAACAAACTATTGTAAAGTACTGTAAGTATTGCACAGAGAGAAGATGGCCACGTCCTCCACTTGGTGGTGCTCGTTCAGTTCTAAAGTACAGTAAAAATAACAATTACAGAAATAATTCACACCTTTAGTATTCATGAAATATACTGTAACAGACAACAATATACATTTTACAATTACTGTAATTTCGATATACAGTTACTGTACAGTAAATTACACATATTGACTTACCCATTATTCAAGATTCAAGATTGTTTATTGTCATATGCACAGTTAAAACGACAGTTTGCCATACAATGAAAATCTTACTTTGCTAGTCCACCCTTCACAAAAAAAATCACACAGTACTTAACTTAAACATATTTAAATACAAGTGAGTGCTAGAAAATAAGATATGATAAAAATAGATACAATATATATATACAATACAACAAGGCACAGTGAGTTACAATTGCACGTTCCATGGAGGTGACAGTGAGTCATAGCAGCAGTTAAAAGTGTCTTTAGTGATTCATAGTTCATAGTAGAAGGTGTGTGTGGAGGGGGGGGGGGGGGGGGCTAGGCATTCAAGAGTCTGATGGCCTGTGGGTAGAAACTGTTTGTCAGTCTCGTAGTTCTGGCTTTCAGACTCCTGTATCGCCTGCCTGATGGCAGGAGGTTGAAGAGTCTGTGTTGGGGGTGTGCACTGTCCTTAATGATGTTGTGTGCTCTCCTGGTGGCCCTGGTAGAGTAAATGTCCTGCAGTGAGGAGAAGGCTGCTCCAGAGATCTCTTACTGTATCTCTCTTACTGTAAGAAATCGTATAAGGGATGCCACCGTTGACCTGTTCAGGTTTGGCTGCACCACCCTGCCAGCTTCAGCCAGTGCTAGACCTCGGTTTACTGTATTACGTGGTCAACAATTGTGGTTATAATTTCATTTGAGACAGATGTTCTTCTGCTTCCTTGGCCACGACCACGACCCTGTCCTTTGTTGCCAACCTCAGCTGCACCGACTTGCTCCATGTTGCTCCTTTCTTCAGGGTTATAAGCAGCCTTTTATGTAGTGGTGAAGAGATTATCAATTGTATTGCAATGCTCCTCAACTGGGCAAGGTTGTTGAAGGTAATGAGACATTAGTAAAAAAATTAAATTATTTAGTGATCTGCGTTTGTAGCAATAAGCAATTGAACATTGTTGTAATATTAGGTGGCTGTATTCTGAGAATGGAGCATAGATTTATAGTTTGGCACTTTGTATCAACAGTTTTGCACTTTGCATTTCAGCATAGGATGTAATGTGTTAAGGTAAGAATTCGGCAAGTCCGTTTAGAACTTTGCATTAAGAGTTTCAAGATAAGATATTCCTTTATTGATCCCCTTGGGGAAATGCAGGCATCATAGCAGCATGGGGAGGGGAGGTACAGGTAGTAAAAACAAGCAGTAAACAATATAACAAATCAATATAATTAACTAACTAACTGAAGTATACAGTATTCACATAAGGTGCGGTATGCATAAGGTAGTGTTATTGTCTGTTACAGCCCTTGGATCCAAACGACAGAGTCTCGACTGATGCATAAGACGATCTTTATTTATTTGTCCATCCGTGACGTCATCTTAGCACCGTGAAAACTGCATTGGAAACGTACATAAACAGACAAACAAACATTTCACATAACGGTTTCCACAGCACAGTACAAACACTAAACTAAATAACATTGGTATCAAAACTACAAGGATTACATTCTTACACAAGACATAAAATCATTCATTCACAAATTACATTATACAAAGTTACAACCATAATCAAATAAACAACAAAGCATACCTTGCTGCGCTCTCCAAGGAATGTAAACTAAAAGGTCCTTTCTTCCGTTTAAAACACACGATCAATACAAAAGGATAAAAGTCGCGACGCACAGGAATACAAAGGCGAAACAAAAAGACGCACCAAACGTTCCTGCTGCCGACCGACTACATCACTTCACAGGTGCTTCCAGCTGTCCTGATCTACGGTGCGCCAATAGGGACAGATTTATATAGGCCTACGGGTATCGAACTCGGGTAAAAATCCCACACGTCATTTCAAGGCATACATACATACATACTGAATATTATTTAGTAAACAGCAAAGGATATTGTCTAGACATGTTTAATCTCAAATGGTCCGTTACATTGTCCTTTTAGGTTCCTAGTAGTTGTAGTTGGATGTCTGGCAGCAGTCCCTGCCCACTGTTGTGGAGCCTGATGGCCGCTGGTATGAAGGACTGGCCGAGGCGGTTAGTTGAGTGTCGGGGGGGTATGAGTCTGTGACTGAACGTGCTTCTCATCTTGACTAGCTCACCGTAGAGGGGATGGGAGGGATTCTCCAGGATAGCAGCCAACTTCCTTCTCATCCCCCTCTCTGCCACCACCTCTAGTCTGAGCAGCTCGACTCCCACCACAGAGCTACCCTTCCTCACCAGCTTGTTCAGTTTGTTGGTGTCCCTTGAGTTGGTGTAGCCCCCCCCCCCCAGCATGCCACAGCATAGAAGAGGACGCTGGCCACTACAGACTGGTAGAATGACTGCAGCAGTCTATTGCACACGTTGAAGGACCTGAGTCTCCTCAGGAAGAACAGCCTGCTCTGTCCCTTCCTGTAGAGGGCCTCTGTGTTGTCCGACCAGTCCAGTTTATTGTTCAGGTGTACCCCAAGGAACTTATATGAATCCACCACCTCCTCCTCCTCCCAAGCCAAATTAAATGGTGGAGATGTTAAAAATAAAAACAGCAGACATTGCAATAGGGAGCATTGAGCTGTAATTAACACAAGGATTCAATGTCATCCAATGACATCACTGGAGGACATATCCAAATTTATAAACCCTCAATAACTGTCAAGCTAAATTAATTTGAGCAAAACCGTTAACAGTTTGGGGATATGTGCAAAATGATGTGCAAAATAATCGTTGTTTTTCAGTAAAGGCCTCCATACAAATGTTGGTCATCTGTTACATTTATTATGTGTCAGATTGTGTGATGGGAAAGAGGTAGAATCTTGCTCATCAGTCCAGTCAGACTGACTGCACTAGTTAGAGCTGTTCTGCTGTCATGCTGGGTGATACAAGACAGCATTCTACATCAGCTGATGGCCGGCTGACATGTATCATTTCAACGTCAGCACATTCACATGCATGTATAGAAATAATTTCTGCGGGGTGGTTAAGTGGCGGAGTGGGCAAGGCGCTCGCCACTAACGCAGGAGATGCTGGTATCGAGCCCAGCTCTCGCCGTTGCTACCGGCTTGACCGGCCGTCATACTAACACAACTGGCAGTGTTAGAGGGTGGGAAAGCCGGTGGGTGGGGATTGGATATTGTGGACAGCGACTCCTACAGGTCGGTTGGGCGGAAACAGGAAGTATTGGGGGCAGCGTGAGCCTCCCACGCGTTACTCCTCGCCACTGAGAGTTCGAGCTGCTGCGGTGAAAAGATGCGACAGCCTGCCTCCTCGTGTACCGGAGGGGACACGCGATGCAAGGCTTCTATCCTCACTATGGCCAACCAGTGGGAGGCATAGTCTAGCAACGTTCAAGACAGGGGAGGGAAGAATTAGAAATACGAAATTGGGATGGGAGAAAAATAGAAAATAAGGAGAAAAAGTGGATAAAAAAAAAAGATATAATTTCTGCTTTCTTGTTATCTAGTTTTCTCATCCGATAGCTCTGCTGTTTCTCACCTAGCAGGGTCTCTTTGTGGTTTTAAGATAAGATAAGATATATCCTCTTGGGGAAATGCAGATGTCATAGCAGCGTGGGTGTAAGGAGGAAAGATGATTCACACATCCTTATATGAATATTCTGTACACTATGTTCGCTCTAAATGGACTCTTGCCTCTGCTCAGTATCTGTTTATGACAATATGATGTAAACAGCCTATCATATAATCAATGAAGGGAGATGTACCTTATGGACTAATTATGGACATAGTCAGTATGCATGTATCATGAGAACTCACATGCCAGATGATCTCATGTTGAATATGAATCAAGTACAATGATTCTCTTTGTACACTGCTACTCTCCCTCTTCTCTTCCACCCTCCCATACTCTCTCTCTCTCTCTTCTCTTCCACCCTCCCATACTATTTCTCTCTCTCTTCTCTTCCACCCTCCCATAATCTCTCTCCTCTTCTCTTCCACCCTCCCATACCCTCTCTCTCTCTCTTTCTCTCTTCTCTTTCACCCTCCCATACTCTCTCTCTTCTCTCTTCTTCCTTCTTCCTTCTTCTTAACTCTTGCTGACCATACTAATGAAAGAGCATATTTATTTCACTAACAGTATGGATCCATATTGTAATAATTTTTTTTATTGGACTTTAGGAATTGTCTACTAATCTTCCTGATATAGATTTTTCAATATTAGTATTCAGATTTTTATTCATAATACCTCGGACCACGGATCTTGATTTACATCAAAACACACAATACATCATTACGATGAGGGGGGGGGTACAGATATGGGCAGGGTAATAGTAGAAAGACATAAACATAGGGGATACAATTGTATCTGAATATAAAAATACGATAAGAATAAATGGTGTAAAACAATATAATTAACTCTGAATATTAAAGATATGAGAAAAATAAACAAAGGTGCAGATGAGGGTCTGTGTGCCCTATCGGTTATATTATACATTACAATAAATATAGGCAATAGAAAATGTTAATCTGAATATATGCTATGAGTAAGAGTAAAAGTAAACAGTATACACAAGGTGAGGTATACACAAGGTACCCTAACGATATCCTATCATACGTTGATGGCTGACTGGCCAAGGCGGTTAGTGGAGTATTCGGGGGGGCATGAGTCTGTGGCTGAACGTGTTCCTCATCTTGGCTAGCTCCTCATAGAGGGGGTGGGAGGGGTTCTCATCTTGGCTAGCTCCTCATAGAGGGGGTGGGAGGGGTTCTCATCTTGACTAGCTCCTCATAGAAAGGGTAGGAGGGGTTCTCATCTTGACTAGCTCCTCATAGAGGGGGTGGGAGGGGTTCTCATCTTGACTAGCTCCTCATAGAGGGGGTAGGAGGGGTTCTCATCTTGGCCAGCTCATCATAGAGGGGGTAGGAGGGGTTCTCATCTTGGCCAGCTCATCATAGAGGGGGTGAGAGGGGTTCTCATCTTGGCTAGCTCCCCATAGAGGGGGTGGGAGGGGTTCTCATCTTGGCTAGCTCCTCACAGAGGGGGTGGGAGGGGTTCTCATCTTGACTAGCTCCTCATAGAGGGGATGGGAGGGGTTCTCATCTTGGCTAGCTCCTCATAGAGGGGGTGGGAGGGGTTCTCATCTTGACTAGCTCCTCATAGAAGGGGTAGGAGGGGTTCTCATCTTGACTAGCTCCTCATAGAGGGGGTGGGAGGGGTTCTCATCTTGACTAGCTCCTCATAGAGGGGGTGAGAGGGGTTCTCATCTTGGCTAGCTCCTCATAGAGGGGATGGGAGGGGTTCTCATCTTGACTAGCTCCTCATAGGGGGGTGGGAGGGGTTCTCATCTTGGCCAGCTCATCATAGAGGGGGTGGGAGGGGTTCTCATCTTGGCAAGCTCCTCATAGAGGGGGTGGGAGGGGTTCTCATCTTGGCTAGCTCCCCATAGAGGGGGTGGGAGGGGTTCTCATCTTGGCTAGCTCCTCATAGAGGGGGTGGGAGGGGTTCTCATCTTGACTAGCTCCTCATAGAGGGGGTGGGAGGGGTTCTCATCTTGGCTAGCTCCTCATAGAGGGGGTGGGAGGGGTTCTCATCTTGGCTAGCTCCTCATAGAGGGGGTAGGAGGGGTTCTCATCTTGGCTAGCTCCTCATAGAGGGGGTAGGAGGGGTTCTCATCTTGGCTAGCTCCTCATAGAGGGGGTAGGAGGGGTTCTCATCTTGGCTAGCTCCTCATAGAGGGGGTAGGATGGGTTCTCATCTTGGCTAGCTCCTCATAGAGGGGGTGGGAGGGGTTCTCATCTTGGCTAGCTCCTCATAGAGGGGGTAGGAGGGGTTCTCATCTTGGCTAGCTCCTCATAGAGGGGGTAGGAGGGGTTCTCATCTTGGCTAGCTCCTCATAGAGGGGGTGGGAGGGGTTCTCATCTTGGCTAGCTCCTCATAGAGGGGGTGGGAGGGGTTCTCATCTTGGCTAGCTCATCATAGAGGGGGTGGGAGGGGTTCTCATCTTGGCTAGCTCCTCATAGAGGGGGTGGGAGGGGTTCTCATCTTGGCTAGCTCCTCATAGAGGGGGTGGGAGGGGTTCTCATCTTGGCTAGCTCCTCATAGAGGGGGTGGGAGGGGTTCTCATCTTGGCTAGCTCCTCATAGAGGGGGTAAGAGGGGTTCTCATCTTGGCTAGCTCCTCATAGAGGTGGTAGGATGGGTTCTCATCTTGGCTAGCTCCTCATAGAGGTGGTAGGATGGGTTCTCATCTTGGCTAGCTCCTCATAGAGGGGGTTTTGATTGATTGAAAATTGTATTAACAGATTGCAGAATGGGTACAATACAGTACGGCTCAATACACACAATTGTTAAGGGGATGCAGACGAGAGAAAGACTTTCGTCTTGTTTACGTCAGGGTCCCCCATTTTCAATTCATGACATTTCTGACATACGCAACATACAGATATATATCATGACATTTCTGACATACATGACATGGAGGTATACTGTAGTACTGTTACATTTGTGACATTACAAGATCTGCAAATATACAGTACTGTTAAACAGAGATCCTAACAGATAATATATACATACGAGGGGGAGGAAACTGTGCATTAGCAGGGGGTGGGTGGGTGGGGGGGAGGGGGGGGTGTGAGGATGTGGCCAAGCAGTGGAAAAAGGCAGGTAGTCAGAGGCAGGTTGTCATCACCCTTGGTTGGTTTTTATTCTTCTCTTTTTTTTTGTTCATCAGTGAAAAAACAGGATGCAGCACAAGTCAAGTCAAGTCAAGAGTTTTATTTGTCACGGAAAACAAGTATACAGTGAAATGCGGGGGGTCTTGCCCGCAACGATTGTGCATAATACAATAATACAATAATAAGAATCCAATAGGATGAGAACGACATTTGTGCATTAATACAAGTAATCAAAGTAGGGCATATCAGGTATATGTACATGAGTTTTTACAAGAGCATGGTAAGACATGCTAGGTCCTGTGATAGTGCAATACACTGTTAGATACGGATGAGGCACTGGGTCTTTATGTACACTGCTATACAATGCTATATTATACAATCTCAAGTTATACTATACTATTTTTTAAAGTAACCTTTCAGTTTGTAAAGTGACCATAAGTGTGAGCATGTGCAGCATGAGTGTGTGTGTGTTAATGTTAAAGTGGCTGCTAGTGTGTGAGCGTATACAGTGTGTGTGCTCATGTGTGCTCATGTGTGGAGAGTTCAGTGTTCAAGGCTCTGATGGCCTGGGGGAAGAAGCTGAGCCGAAGTCTCTCTGTCCTAGTTGCTGGTGTTCACAGGCGTTTGCCTGACCGCAGCAGCTTGAACAGGCTGTTGTTGTACCCAATGGATACATTATTCCATACAGACCATATCATTACAAAACACTAAACAGTGTAAACAGTAGGGCACTTTTAAAGTATATTCACTTTTTATCATGAACCCCCCCCCCCCCCCCCTGTACTCTTGGTTCCTTCCAAATCTCCCCTCCAGAAAAGGCTTTGGCCTCTCCCAGTTCTGGTTGGGCAGCCAGAGATCCTACAAGGAACCAAGTGGGAGCACAGAAAAATGGTATTTACAAACAATTTATATACACATAACAAGTTATGATTTAACAGAAGGTTTGTCTTCTGGGCCTGGGTTCTACCGGTACCTATATACAAAATAAACAACGCCAAAAAAATACCTAAGCTAAATGTTTGGTACTGTAGCATGACCACATGTGGGGACCAGGGCTAAACCAACTAAGACTGTCAGGCAACCATTACAGGGCAGGGGGTAGCCCCATGACAGGGGGTTTGTACATTTATGGGGGCCAGTTTTGAATTGCTCTTTGAGAGCAGTTTTGAAGGTGGGTAGTGAATCAAATTTTTTTTTATTGCTGTGGGTAGGGCGTTCCAGACTAAGAAATTACGTAAACTCCATGATCAAAACTGCAAAAAAGAATTTCATCAAAACTGAGGAAAACAAAAATAAACCCTGTGAACTTTGGCAATTACTCAATAATCAACTAGGCTGCAGAAAAAAATTTTAAACCAGATTTTCAAACATAAACATAAAGACAGACAGCACGCTCATCACAGACAAGCTGGATGTGGCCAATTACTTAAACATTTTCTTTGATAGCCACAACACTGGTAAATAAACTACCCTCCCACTCAGGACATTTTGGGGTAGAACACATCATAGCCTACTACAATAAGCTAGGGGTCCGCAAAGATGATTTCAAACAAAAAAAAATCGAATCTACTCACAGAAAAAAATCGAATCTACAAATTCCAATCTGGCTTCAGAACATCCCACTCCACTGACACATGCCTTCTCTATTTGAACGACCACATCAAACAAGAGGTGGACGCGGGCAAATACTGCGGCATGGTCATGCTGGACCTAAAGGCCTTCGACACTGTCAATCACTCCATTCTGATTGACAAGCTAAAAGCAATTGGTTTTGATAGTCTATCAGTGAGCTGGATGCAATCCTAACTGGAGGGGAGAGAACAGATGGTGGAGTTAGGGCTTGTGTCCATAGTGGACGTTTTATGAGTTGTCAGCTCCTTTCTGTCATTAATTTCTATGCTGGAGAAGCGACAGGCGAGCTCCTCTTCCCAGAGCCGCGCCTCGCGTTTTATGAGCTCTCGGCGGTAGCGTTTTTGGTCGGAGCGCTCCCAGCTCATAAAGTTGAAACTAGTTCAACTTTTTGGAAAGGAGCGCGCTCATCAATGTAACTCATCGAGGAAGGGGCGGAGCCGCGGCTGGCACGAGCCTCAGAAAAGCGGTCCGCCTTGAAATAAAACTCCCTGGTGGACACACAGCCTCAAACGGTACTCTACCCCCCCCCCCCCCCCCCCCCAGTGAGCTGTGGTGTTCCACAAGGAAGCATACTAGGTAGGGATGGGTACTGAATTTTAAAGGTACCTATCGAAACACGTCGGTACTACCAAGTATCGATTCACGTGAGATCCAACGGTGCCAATTTTCGGTTATTTATTTATTTAGTTTACCGCAAAACGAAACCACACGTTAAGCGGTTCAGCTTGTGCAAACCAAGCGTTGGCACTTTGTGTGTGTGTGTGTCTGTGTGTCTGTGTGTCTGTGTGTGTGTGTGTGTGTCTGTGTGTGTGTGTCTGTGTGTGTGTGTGTCTGTGTGTGTGTGCGCGCGCTCAAGTGTGAGAGTCAGAGATGATTCGCAGACTGTGGGTGGGGGAATGTGATTGGACCAAAGCAGAGTTCAGTTGACAGACACACAGACAGTGGAGCAGACAGACATGCAGAGTGACAGAGACACAGACAGTGGAGCAGACAGACATGCAGAGTGACAGAGACACAGACAGTGGAGCAGACAGACATGCAGAGTGACAGACACACAGACAGTGGAGCAGACAGACATGCAGAGTGACAGACACACAGACAGTGGAGCAGACAGACATGCAGAGTGACAGAGACACAGACAGTGGAGCAGACAGACAAGCAGAGTGACAGACACACAGACAGTGGAGCAGACAGACATGCAGAGTGACAGAGACACAGACAGTGGAGCAGACAGACATGCAGACAGAGACACAGACAATGGAGCAGACAGACATGCATAGTGACAGAGACACAGACAGTGGAGCAGACAGACATGCAGAGTGACAGAGACACAGACAGTGGAGCAGACAGACATGCAGAGTGACAGAGACACAGACAGTGGAGCAGACAGACATGCAGAGTGACAGACACACAGACAGTGGAGCAGACAGACATGCAGAGTGACAGACACACAGACAGTGGAGCAGACAGACATGCAGAGTGACAGACACATAGACAGTGGAGCAGACAGACATGCAGAGTGACAGACACACAGACAGTGGAGCAGACAGACATGCAGAGTGACAGAGACACAGACAGTGGAGCAGACAGACATGCAGAGTGACAGACACACAGACAGTGGAGCAGACAGACATGCAGAGTGACAGACACACAGACAGTGGAGCAGACAGACATGCAGAGTGACAGAGACACAGACAGTGGAGCAGACAGACATGCAGAGTGACAGACACACAGACAGTGGAGCAGACAGACATGCAGAGTGACAGACACACAGACAGTGGAGCAGACAGACATGCAGAGTGACAGACACACAGACAGTGGAGCAGACAGACATGCAGAGTGACAGAGACACAGACAGTGGAGCAGACAGACATGCAGAGTGACAGACACACTGCTCCTGCTTGCAGTTGAGATAGCGGAGAATTTCGACTTGAGTCGTTGCATGTTGGCGCTGTCTCGCAGATAATCACCCCGTGCTTGATCCAGTTCCCAGACTCATCCTGCCAGTACCAGACTAATTGTGTGGCGAGGTTGTGGGAGGACTTGGTAGATGAGGTTGTGGGAGGACTTGGTAGATGAGGTTGTGGGAGGACTTGGTAGATGAGGTTCTGGGAGGACTTGGTTGATGAGGTTGTGGGAGGACTTGGTAGATGAGGTTGTGGGAGGACTTGGTAGATGAGGTTGTGGGAGGACTTGGTTGATGAGGTTTTGGGAGGACTTGGTAGATGAGGTTGTGGGAGGACTTGGTAGATGAGGTTGTGGGAGGACTTGGTAGATGAGGTTGTGGGAGGACTTGGTAGATGACACTGTGGAGAGACGGCGGACGTTTCTATGTCCACTTGTCATGGAGACAAAGCACACCTGGGGCTAGATCCACAAAAAATGGATTGCACGGCGTGCCACTAGGGGGAGACAGTGTTAACCACTACACCACCGTGCCGCTTGTAACATTAGTTTAACTGTCTTCTCACTCAATAGATGATGTATGTCGTATATATATATGTATATTATATATGACGTATATAATGCCAGTTAGGGTACCTTGTGTATACTGCACCTTGTGTATACTGTTTACTTTTACTCATACTCATAGTATATATTCAGATTAACATTTTCTATTGCCTATATTTATTGTAACATATAATATATAGACCCTCATCTGCATTACACCATTTATTTTTCTCGTATTTTTATATTCAGATACAATTGTATTCCCTATGTATATGTCTTTCTACTATTACCCTGCCCATACCTGTATCCCCCCTCCCCTATTGTAATGATGTATTAACTCAATCAGCGCCAGATGTCGCTGTGTGTGCCAGCACTTTAATGAATGGGGATACATGCCGGTGATTGCAGGGCTAAAACTATATTAAATATCATAGCTATGGATATAAAACGATTGCCCATTTGACATCGAGTATCTATCGTTCAATTTGTGAAAAAGAAATAATTTTTTCATCCATACATTCCCGTTTTATACCGTGGTGAGTATAGTTTTAGAGTAATTCTGTGTAATCCCAGGAAGGTGATCATCAAAAAGGCCCAGCAGCGCCTGTACTTCCTCAGGCAACTGAGGAAGTACAGAGTCCAACAACGCCTGCTGGTCCAATTCTACACAAGGCCATAATTCAAAGCATCCTGACCTCATCCATCACAGTCTGGTACGGTTCCACTGATAAACACACCAAACACAAACTCCAACGCATCACCAAGACAGCCTCCAAAATAATTGGCTGCCGCCTCCCCTCTCTGGACTCCATCTACACCTCACGCACAGTCACCCGCTCTGCTAAAATAGTCAACGATCCCTCTCACCCAGCACACCACTTATTCTTTCCCCACAGCAGTCCGAACACTGAACACCCTGGCCCGCCCCGCTTTGCACAGACGGGCAAGCATCTGTCACTGACTGACACTGTTAGCGTGACTGTCCTGTATGTATTTATGTACATATGTATTTATTGTGGGGATTGGGAGGTGGGAGGGGGGCGTTTGATGTTTGATGTCTGATGTTTCATGTTGATGTAACCAGTGCTTAACAATCTGTACCGCAAACAATTACCACCAACCATCGTTGTGTGGCATTAAAGTATCTTGTATCTTGTATCTTGTAGGGGGAGACTGGGTATATTTAGTATTCAGTATTTTTTTGTATATTTAGTTTTTGGCAGGTTTTGGGTCTGTTTGTTATTTTTGTTGTCTTGTCATTATTGTAGTTATTGTTGTCGTCAATGTTGTGTTATGTTTTAGGAAAAAGAGAGAGAGAGAGAGAGAGAGAGAGAGAGAGAGAGAGAGAGAGAGAGAGAGAGAGAGAGAGAGAGAGAGAGAGAGAGAGAGAGAGAGAGAGAGAGAGAGAGAGAGAGAACCCACGCTGCTATGACGCCTGCATTTCCCCAAGAGGAAATATCTTATCTCATCTTAAAACCACAAAGAGACCCTGCTAGGTGAGAAACAGCAGAGCTGTTGTGCTGACGTTGAAATGGTACATGTCAGCTGACGTAAAACGCTGTCTTGTATCACCCAGCATGACAGCAGAACAGCTCTAACTAGTGCAGTCAGTCTGACTGGACTGATGAGCAAGATTCTACCTCTTTCCCATCACACAATCTACACATAATAAATGTAACAGATGACCAACATTTGTATGGAGGCCTTTACTGAAAAACAACGATTATTTTGCACATAATTTTGCACATATCCCCAAACTGACACATACCCCCTTAAAACAGTCTGTCATCCCCACCTGTTTGAAAAAGTCCACTATTGTCCCTGTACCCAAAAAATCCATGCACACTTGCCTCAACGACTATCGCCCTGTAGCTCTCACCTCCATAGCCATGAAGTGCTTTCAGAAGCTAGTGAAGGGCTACATCTGTTCCTCCCTCCCCAACAACCTGGACCCCCTGCAATTTGCATATCACCCAACAGGTCCACGGAGGACGCCATAGCCCATGTGCTGCACATGGCAGCATCACACCTGGACAAGAGGCAGGGGAACTATGTGAGAATGCTATTTATTGACTACAAACAACTGCCTCTTTGAACTGCTGCGGTCAGGCAAGCGCTACCGGAGTCTCATGGCCAGTACAGAGAGACTCAGAACGAGCTTCTATCCCCAGGCCATCAGGATGCTCAATGACACACACATCCACATACACACACTCACGTTAAACAAACACTCACCTAACACTCACTTTAGACACTTGAACACATTATATTTATCTATTTATTAAAGAGATTTGCACTACATTCATACCTCATTTGCATTTGCACCTTGCCTTAAAAAGTGTTTGTACCTCATTGTCTGCATTTGTACCTCATTGTATGCATTTTTACTTCATTGTACTTAGATTGTACTTAGGTTGTACTTTAGTTTGTGTATTGTAATGTATATTGTATAGTGTTATTCCTATTCTACTTACTTTTTTACTGTATGAAGCACATTCTCAGGGGCTCATACAGAATCAAGCATTTCACTGTAAAGTACATGGACGTTAAATGTGATAAATAAACACAAACTTGAAACTTGAAAACTTGAACTGTTAACGGTTTTGCTCACATTCATTTAGCTGGACAGTTGAGGGTTTATGAGTTTGGATATGTCCTCCAGTGATGTCATTGGATGACATTGAATCATTGTGTTAATTACAGCTCAATGCTCCCTATTGCAATGTCTGCTGTTTTTATTTTTAACATCTCCACCATTTAATTTGGCTGCATTTAAAAACAACACAAAGATTCAGTGTTGTGGAGGAATCCCTTTGTCTGTCCCAACAAGAGCTTGAATCTCACACCTAGAGAGACAATGTCCCCAAACTAGGGGTGTAAAGGTTCACGTATCCGTACCGAACCGTTTCAGTACTGGACCTAAGGTGTTTTGTGTACCGTTACACGCACCCCTACCCCAAACCCTGCTAAACCCAACCGGCTCTGTCCACAAGAGAGCTGGAACCCTAAACCCAACCGGCTCTGTCCACAAGAGAGCTGGAACCCTAAACCCAACCGGCTCTGTCCACAAGAGAGCTGGAACCCTAAACCCAACCGGCTCTGTCCACAAGAGAGCTGGAACCCTAACGTCTCTATCCACCTCAGTGTTCTCCCTGCTGGCCAGGATGAGATCACTCCTCTTATCTGAGCTCATTTAACCTTGTACTTTGTATGTGTTCCACTATTAAACCCATATTGATCATGAAGATCCATCAAACCCATAATTGATGAGTCCATTGATGTCAATGGAGGACATATTCAAACAATAACTCTTCAAATAACTAAGTTCATGTGTGCAAAGCAGCTTAACATTTTGGGATGCATGTGAGATTATGTGCAAAATAAATCAGTGTTGTTTTTGATGAAGTGCCCCTTTAGGTAAAAACACTCAACTACAAGTAGCCTGCTTCAAAATTGTGCTTACAGTAAATGCAATACTTGAGTAAACATGCTTAGTTACTTTCCATCCTTGAAGTGGTTACAGGCTAAAAACCTATTTGGGGGTATGTGAGGGTCACATTTTACATTCATAATTGTCTTCTCTGCCTGGCTGCAACAAGGGGTGGCTCAACTTACCCCAGTCTCCCCTACTGTACACACAGAGTACTACTATGCTGGGTTCTCTCTGGGGTTATGCAGATGGGGGAAGTATGCATACTTAGGTACAATGGCATCAGGCCTCACTCTCCGGAGGTACTCAATGGGGTATTCCTTCATGTAAGGCTGCCACCCCGTTATTGGTACAGGCATGTACTGTATCTCTGTCCAGGTGGTGGGGGTGGGGTATAGAGGGGCTGGACTCTGGTTTGGTTCCCTCCACTCTGGTGGGAGCATCACCAGATGAATGTGGCCCTGGAGGAGGGGAGACAGGAGCCTTGTACCTCAGAGGCAGGGCTGCTATGTAGTCAGCCCCCCCCCCCCTGTTTAGGGTCCCCATGTTGATGGGGCAGGGCTGGCAGTGCTACAGAGATTGGGACGGGGACCAGGGGAGATGTCAGCACTTTGCCATCCAATTTGAGAGGAGCTTCCTGTGTGCACAGATCAAGGCTAATAGGCTAAGTCAGATTGGGGTACGGCACATTGCACTGGTGGAGTGTTTGGGGACTAAATCAAATGAAGATACAGATGTGTTATATGACTCCATTTAGTGTCCTTGTCACAGACATATAAATAAACAACTACTAGAGACTAGCGGAACGTCAAGGAAACCGTTTTTCCCCCCTCTAACCACCTTGCGTGTGACGTAAGCATCTAGAGGATGTGGGTAGATCAAGAGATAAACAGAAGTACAGCTCTTCAGACTAGCAGAGGAGAGGATATTAGAAGAGAAGAACAGAGAAGAGAAGAGTACCAGGCCGCTCCCAAGACAACAGGCTTCCACAGTTCAGACTGGACAAGACATCAGGCTTCCAGCTCCGTATCCATGTAGCTGCCTGGCCGCTGGACACAGAGATGAACCCAATCCTGCTGCTCTTCCTCCTGGTGTGGAGCAGAGGTAATGTTTTAATGACACTGTTGGATGTGTAAAAGCATAAAAGGCAGGGTTAACTACTGTTTTAAAGGAACATGCCAACATTATAGGAAATGCTGCGTACTGTCTTTTCCAGGGTCAGACAAGAAGATAAGATACCAAGCTGTGGTGTTCCACAAGGAAGCATACTAGGTAGGGATGGGTACTGAATTTTAAAGGTACCTATCGAAACACGTCGGTACTACCAAGTATCGATTCACGTGAGATCCAACGGTGCCAATTTTCGGTTATTTATTTATTTAGTTTACCGCAAAACGAAACCACACGTTAAGCGGTTCAGCTTGTGCAAACCAAGCGTTGGCACTTTGTGTGTGTGTGTGTCTGTGTGTCTGTGTGTCTGTGTGTGTGTGTGTGTGTCTGTGTGTGTGTGTCTGTGTGTGTGTGTGTCTGTGTGTGTGTGCGCGCGCTCAAGTGTGAGAGTCAGAGATGATTCGCAGACTGTGGGTGGGGGAATGTGATTGGACCAAAGCAGAGTTCAGTTGACAGACACACAGACAGTGGAGCAGACAGACATGCAGAGTGACAGAGACACAGACAGTGGAGCAGACAGACAAGCAGAGTGACAGACACACAGACAGTGGAGCAGACAGACATGCAGAGTGACAGAGACACAGACAGTGGAGCAGACAGACATGCAGACAGAGACACAGACAATGGAGCAGACAGACATGCATAGTGACAGAGACACAGACAGTGGAGCAAACAGACATGCAGAGTGACAGAGACACAGACAGTGGAGCAGACAGACATGCAGAGTGACAGACACACAGACAGTGGAGCAGACAGACATGCAGAGTGACAGACACACAGACAGTGGAGCAGACAGACATGCAGAGTGACAGACACATAGACAGTGGAGCAGACAGACATGCAGAGTGACAGACACACAGACAGTGGAGCAGACAGACATGCAGAGTGACAGACACACAGACAGTGGAGCAGACAGACATGCAGAGTGACAGACACACAGACAGTGGAGCAGACAGACATGCAGAGTGACAGACACACAGACAGTGGAGCAGACAGACATGCAGAGTGACAGAGACACAGACAGTGGAGCAGACAGACATGCAGAGTGACAGACACACAGACAGTGGAGCAGACAGACATGCAGAGTGACAGAGACACAGACAGTGGAGCAGACAGACATGCAGAGTGACAGACACACAGACAGTGGAGCAGACAGACATGCAGAGTGACAGACACACAGACAGTGGAGCAGACAGACATGCAGAGTGACAGACACACAGACAGTGGAGCAGACAGACATGCAGAGTGACAGAGACACAGACAGTGGAGCAGACAGACATGCAGAGTGACAGACACACTGCTCCTGCTTGCAGTTGAGATAGCGGAGAATTTCGACTTGAGTCGTTGCATGTTGGCGCTGTCTCGCAGATAATCACCCCGTGCTTGATCCAGTTCCCAGACTCATCCTGCCAGTACCAGACTAATTGTGTGGCGAGGTTGTGGGAGGACTTGGTAGATGAGGTTGTGGGAGGACTTGGTAGATGAGGTTGTGGGAGGACTTGGTAGATGAGGTTGTGGGAGGACTTGGTTGATGAGGTTGTGGGAGGACTTGGTAGATGAGGTTGTGGGAGGACTTGGTAGATGAGGTTGTGGGAGGACTTGGTTGATGAGGTTTTGGGAGGACTTGGTAGATGAGGTTGTGGGAGGACTTGGTAGATGAGGTTGTGGGAGGACTTGGTAGATGAGGTTGTGGGAGGACTTGGTAGATGACACTGTGGAGAGACGGCGGACGTTTCTATGTCCACTTGTCATGGAGACAAAGCACACCTGGGGCTAGATCCACAAAAAATGGATTGCACGGCGTGCCACTAGGGGGAGACAGTGTTAACCACTACACCACCGTGCCGCTTGTAACATTAGTTTAACTGTCTTCTCACTCAATAGATGATGTATGTCGTATATATATATGTATATTATATATGACGTATATAATGCCAGTTAGGGTACCTTGTGTATACTGCACCTTGTGTATACTGTTTACTTTTACTCATACTCATAGTATATATTCAGATTAACATTTTCTATTGCCTATATTTATTGTAACATATAATATATAGACCCTCATCTGCATTACACCATTTATTTTTCTCGTATTTTTATATTCAGATACAATTGTATTCCCTATGTATATGTCTTTCTACTATTACCCTGCCCATACCTGTATCCCCCCTCCCCTATTGTAATGATGTATTAACTCAATCAGCGCCAGATGTCGCTGTGTGTGCCAGCACTTTAATGAATGGGGATACATGCCGGTGATTGCAGGGCTAAAACTATATTAAATATCATAGCTATGGATATAAAACGATTGCCCATTTGACATCGAGTATCTATCGTTCAATTTGTGAAAAAGAAATAATTTTTTCATCCATACATTCCCGTTTTATACCGTGGTGAGTATAGTTTTAGAGTAATTCTGTGTAATCCCAGGAAGGTGATCATCAAAAAGGCCCAGCAGCGCCTGTACTTCCTCAGGCAACTGAGGAAGTACAGAGTCCAACAACGCCTGCTGGTCCAATTCTACACAAGGCCATAATTCAAAGCATCCTGACCTCATCCATCACAGTCTGGTACGGTTCCACTGATAAACACACCAAACACAAACTCCAACGCATCACCAAGACAGCCTCCAAAATAATTGGCTGCCGCCTCCCCTCTCTGGACTCCATCTACACCTCACGCACAGTCACCCGCTCTGCTAAAATAGTCAACGATCCCTCTCACCCAGCACACCACTTATTCTTTCCCCACAGCAGTCCGAACACTGAACACCCTGGCCCGCCCCGCTTTGCACAGACGGGCAAGCATCTGTCACTGACTGACACTGTTAGCGTGACTGTCCTGTATGTATTTATGTACATATGTATTTATTGTGGGGATTGGGAGGTGGGAGGGGGGCGTTTGATGTTTGATGTCTGATGTTTCATGTTGATGTAACCAGTGCTTAACAATCTGTACCGCAAACAATTACCACCAACCATCGTTGTGTGGCATTAAAGTATCTTGTATCTTGTATCTTGTAGGGGGAGACTGGGTATATTTAGTATTCAGTATTTTTTTGTATATTTAGTTTTTGGCAGGTTTTGGGTCTGTTTGTTATTTTTGTTGTCTTGTCATTATTGTAGTTATTGTTGTCGTCAATGTTGTGTTATGTTTTAGGAAGAGAGAGAGAGAGAGAGAGAGAGAGAGAGAGAGAGAGAGAGAGAGAGAGAGAGAGAGAGAGAGAGAGAGAGAGAGAGAGAGAGAGAGAGAGAGAGAGAGAGAGAGAGAAACCCACGCTGCTATGACGCCTGCATTTCCCCAAGAGGAAATATCTTATCTCATCTTAAAACCACAAAGAGACCCTGCTAGGTGAGAAACAGCAGAGCTGTTGTGCTGACGTTGAAATGGTACATGTCAGCTGACGTAAAACGCTGTCTTGTATCACCCAGCATGACAGCAGAACAGCTCTAACTAGTGCAGTCAGTCTGACTGGACTGATGAGCAAGATTCTACCTCTTTCCCATCACACAATCTACACATAATAAATGTAACAGATGACCAACATTTGTATGGAGGCCTTTACTGAAAAACAACGATTATTTTGCACATAATTTTGCACATATCCCCAAACTGACACATACCCCCTTAAAACAGTCTGTCATCCCCACCTGTTTGAAAAAGTCCACTATTGTCCCTGTACCCAAAAAATCCATGCACACTTGCCTCAACGACTATCGCCCTGTAGCTCTCACCTCCATAGCCATGAAGTGCTTTCAGAAGCTAGTGAAGGGCTACATCTGTTCCTCCCTCCCCAACAACCTGGACCCCCTGCAATTTGCATATCACCCAACAGGTCCACGGAGGACGCCATAGCCCATGTGCTGCACATGGCAGCATCACACCTGGACAAGAGGCAGGGGAACTATGTGAGAATGCTATTTATTGACTACAAACAACTGCCTCTTTGAACTGCTGCGGTCAGGCAAGCGCTACCGGAGTCTCATGGCCAGTACAGAGAGACTCAGAACGAGCTTCTATCCCCAGGCCATCAGGATGCTCAATGACACACACATCCACATACACACACTCACGTTAAACAAACACTCACCTAACACTCACTTTAGACACTTGAACACATTATATTTATCTATTTATTAAAGAGATTTGCACTACATTCATACCTCATTTGCATTTGCACCTTGCCTTAAAAAGTGTTTGTACCTCATTGTCTGCATTTGTACCTCATTGTATGCATTTTTACTTCATTGTACTTAGATTGTACTTAGGTTGTACTTTAGTTTGTGTATTGTAATGTATATTGTATAGTGTTATTCCTATTCTACTTACTTTTTTACTGTATGAAGCACATTCTCAGGGGCTCATACAGAATCAAGCATTTCACTGTAAAGTACATGGACGTTAAATGTGATAAATAAACACAAACTTGAAACTTGAAAACTTGAACTGTTAACGGTTTTGCTCACATTCATTTAGCTGGACAGTTGAGGGTTTATGAGTTTGGATATGTCCTCCAGTGATGTCATTGGATGACATTGAATCATTGTGTTAATTACAGCTCAATGCTCCCTATTGCAATGTCTGCTGTTTTTATTTTTAACATCTCCACCATTTAATTTGGCTGCATTTAAAAACAACACAAAGATTCAGTGTTGTGGAGGAATCCCTTTGTCTGTCCCAACAAGAGCTTGAATCTCACACCTAGAGAGACAATGTCCCCAAACTAGGGGTGTAAAGGTTCACGTATCCGTACCGAACCGTTTCAGTACTGGACCTAAGGTGTTTTGTGTACCGTTACACGCACCCCTACCCCAAACCCTGCTAAACCCAACCGGCTCTGTCCACAAGAGAGCTGGAACCCTAAACCCAACCGGCTCTGTCCACAAGAGAGCTGGAACCCTAAACCCAACCGGCTCTGTCCACAAGAGAGCTGGAACCCTAAACCCAACCGGCTCTGTCCACAAGAGAGCTGGAACCCTAACGTCTCTATCCACCTCAGTGTTCTCCCTGCTGGCCAGGATGAGATCACTCCTCTTATCTGAGCTCATTTAACCTTAAATGTACTTTGTATGTGTTCCACTATTAAACCCATATTGATCATGAAGATCCATCAAACCCATAATTGATGAGTCCATTGATGTCAATGGAGGACATATTCAAACAATAACTCTTCAAATAACTAAGTTCATGTGTGCAAAGCAGCTTAACATTTTGGGATGCATGTGAGATTATGTGCAAAATAAATCAGTGTTGTTTTTGATGAAGTGCCCCTTTAGGTAAAAACACTCAACTACAAGTAGCCTGCTTCAAAATTGTGCTTACAGTAAATGCAATACTTGAGTAAACATGCTTAGTTACTTTCCATCCTTGAAGTGGTTACAGGCTAAAAACCTATTTGGGGGTATGTGAGGGTCACATTTTACATTCATAATTGTCTTCTCTGCCTGGCTGCAACAAGGGGTGGCTCAACTTACCCCAGTCTCCCCTACTGTACACACAGAGTACTACTATGCTGGGTTCTCTCTGGGGTTATGCAGATGGGGGAAGTATGCATACTTAGGTACAATGGCATCAGGCCTCACTCTCCGGAGGTACTCAATGGGGTATTCCTTCATGTAAGGCTGCCACCCCGTTATTGGTACAGGCATGTACTGTATCTCTGTCCAGGTGGTGGGGGTGGGGTATAGAGGGGCTGGACTCTGGTTTGGTTCCCTCCACTCTGGTGGGAGCATCACCAGGTGAATGTGGCCCTGGAGGAGGGGAGACAGGAGCCTTGTACCTCAGAGGCAGGGCTGCTATGTAGTCAGGGCCCCCCCCCTGTTTAGGGTCCCCATGTTGACGGGGCAGGGCTGGCAGTGCTACAGAGATTGGGACGGGGACCAGGGGAGATGTCAGCACTTTGCCATCCAATTTGAGAGGAGCTTCCTGTGTGCACAGATCAAGGCTAATAGGCTAAGTCAGATTGGGGTACGGCACATTGCACTGGTGGAGTGTTTGGGGACTAAATCAAATGAAGATACAGATGTGTTATATGACTCCATTTAGTGTCCTTGTCACAGACATATAAATAAACAACTACTAGAGACTAGCGGAACGTCAAGGAAACCGTTTTTTCCCCCAACTAACCGCCTTGCGTGTGACGTAAGCATCTAGAGGATGTGGGTAGATCAAGAGATAAACAGAAGTACAGCTCTTCAGACTAGCAGAGGAGAGGATATTAGAAGAGAAGAACAGAGAAGAGAAGCGTACCAGGTCGCTCCCAAGACAACAGGCTTCCACAGTTCAGACTGGACAAGACATCAGGCTTCCAGCTCCGTATCCATCTAGCTGCCTGGCCGCTGGACACAGAGATGAACCCAATCCTGCTGCTCTTCCTCCTGGTCTGGAGCAGAGGTAATGTTTTAATGACACTGTTGGATGTGTAAAAGCCTAAAAGGCAGGGTTAACTACTGTTTTAAAGGAACATGCCAACATTATAGGAAATGCTGCTTACTGTCTTTTCCAGGGTCAGACAAGAAGATAAGATACCAACGTCCTGGTTTCTCTCCTCCACTTTGCCTGTGGTGCTTTTTTCCTATTGCTAGGTTTTTAGTGAGTTTTTCCTTACCGTCGCGTGGGGTATGTCTGGGAGTGTTGCATTTATTTATTTTACATTTTATTTTGGACTTTATGGTGTTTTTGTTTTGTTCTTGATTTATTGTGATGTTTCTTCTTGACTTGTATAAAGAAGACGTGTCCGGCCCATGGGGACATTAACGCGTGTTGTCGGGCCTTACAAATACATTTGATTTGATTTGATTTAGCTGGTCCATATCCATTTCCATTGATGTTTGCTAAGCAAGGCTAGCTTGCAGCCGGATAGCTTTCTACTGAACGCACAGAGGACATTTAAAAAAAAGTTTGTCTGACTCTGAAGAAGACGATAAACACATTTCACATAATGTTGACCTGTCCCATCAGGCAGGCGATATAGGAGTCTGAAAGCCAGAACTACGAGACTGACAAACAGTTTCTACCCACAGGCCATCAGACTCTTGAATGCCTAGCCCCCCCCCCCCCCTCCACATACACCTTCTACTATGAACTATGAATCACTAAAGACACTTTTAACTGCTGCTATGACCCACTGTCACCTCCATGGAACGTGCAATTGTAACTCACTGTGCCTTGTTGTATTGTATATATATATTGTATCTATTTTTATTATATCTTATTTTCTAGCACTCACTTGTATTTAAATATGTTTAAGTTAAGTACTGTGTGATTTTTTTTGTGAAGGGTGGACTAGCAAAGTAAGATTTTCATTGTATGGCAAACTGTCGTTTTAACTGTGCATATGACAATAAACAATCTTGAATCTTGAAATGGTGCTGTAGGATGTGTAAAAGACAGGCAGAAAGACAAGGAGTGTAAAAGATGGGCTGTGATGCATTATAACATATCAAAAGCTGTGTGTGAGAGAGAGTGAGAGAGAGAGTGTGTGAGGGAGTAAGAGTGGACCTTGAGCATAGAGAGCATTTTGTGTGGACCTTGGCCAGAGCATACTCACTGAAGAACAGCATAGGCTTGTCATTTATGTGGGCTAAGAATTTGAAAACAAACTTTAAAAAAAAAAGTCTTTATAAATGTAGTCTCATACTGCCTTCTGTATAATGGTCGGAAGAAGGGTTTGTTTGATAAGATACATTTCTACTGTAGTCGGCATGTTTCAACAAATGTACATGCTTGTGTGATTTTATGTGTGCCATTATTACTGTCAATGTAATGATTGTGGAATATTTGTATAATGAGGCTATGGCTGTATGTGTATGTCACCGAATTTCCCCAAGGGGATAAATAAAGTTCATCTTTATCCTTATCCGTATAGATACATAGATTCTGATTCTGATTCTGACATAGATTAGAAGATTAAAATAGAGAGTCAGAAATACTGAAAATCTATATGAGAAACATTTCCCTTTGTGGATTATTTAGATGAAGCTTGGACACTGAGACAAAACATTAATTCATTCATATAGCCTTGGCTGAGTGGCATAATGTGAAACATATATTTTAATAATTATCAGATGATTTTCAATTGTATCATCACAGGGGCGGAAAACGATATCTGGATATCTGTAGGTACATTCAATTATACGTGCCAATGTATGTAGGTTTTATGTGTGCATGTATTTATAATTATATATGAAGGTGTCTGTGACATGGAGGTGAAAAGGAAGAGTTGCCAGGTAAGGGCGAGAGCTGTGGGACCATTTTGCTTCATGGATTGCATGCATGATGTCTTTGATGATACAATGTCTTTGGGATGATTCATCAGGGTGCAGGTGGGTTTGCAGGACAGGAGATTTGAGCGAGACTTTGTAGCCTTGGTTGACCAGGTGGAGTCTGTTTGACACTGTGGTCTTGGTTGACCAGGTGGAGAGTCTGTTTGACTCTGTGGTCTTGGTTGACCAGGTGGAGAGTCTGTTTGACTCTGTGGTCTTGGTTGACCAGGTGGAGAGTCTGTTTGACTCTGTGGTCTTGGTCGACCAGGTGGAGAGTCTGTTTGACTCTGTGGTCTTGGTTGACCAGGTGGAGAGTCTGTTTGACACTGTGGTCTTGGTTGACCAGGTGGAGAGTCTGTTTGACTCTGTGGTCTTGGTTGACCAGGTGGAGAGTCTGTTTGACTCTGTGGTCTTGGTCGACCAGGTGGAGAGTCTGTTTGACTCTGTGGTCTTGGTTGACCAGGTAGAGAGTCTGTTTGACTCTGTGGTCTTGTTTGACCAGGTGGAGAGTCTGTTTCACTCTGTGGTCTTGGTTGACCAGGTGGAGAGTCTGTTTGACTCTGTGTTCTTGGTCGACTAGGTGGAGAGCGTGGAGAGTCTGTTTGACATTGTGACTGACTGAATGTGGCTGGTCAGTGAATGTTCTGATTCATGTGTGTCACCGGGAGCCAGGGGGACCAACACTGGTCATAGGGAAGACGGACACACCCATCTCCCATCAGCTTCTTGACTACAGCCATGGTTTGTCCACTTTTGCTGTTCCTTGTTTGGCTTAGTGACTTTCAATGTGCAACACTTTTAACACAGAATGCTATACTGCTAATTTTGGGTTCATAATGCAATATAGCAGGCAAAATAAAAATACCATTGTCAAATCAGAGAATAGTATAATCAAAAGCTTATCACAGCACCAGAACATTAGATATTTCAAACAATTAAGTGAGCATTCACCTTATCACTCACTTGACTCACTTTAGAAACTTTAACACACTTTATATTTATCTATTATTAAAGAGATTTGCACTACAATTCATACCTCATTGCACTTCTGCATTGTACCTCACTGTTACTCATTTTACTCTGTATTGTATATTGTATATATGTATATTTACTGAACACTCCTTTATTTTATATTTTTTATTATTTAATATTTTTTTTTATTTTTTTTTTAATTATCTTTTTTCCCCCTTCTTTTTCCGTTTTTCTCCCCTCCCAATGTTAGTCGTTATGCCAATTCCCAATGCCGTTCTTGGTCGCTGCGCATTCTACCCCCTATCGTCGGTCTGGGAGGGCGTAGACTATCACATGCTTCCAACGACACATGTGTACCCAGCCCACCACTTCTTTTCACCTGGCAGCGCAGACTCTCACTGGGAGAGTGTAACGTGTGGAAGGTCACACTACCTTTCCTAGATCCTTCCCTTGCTGTGCAGGCGCCCCGACCTGTAGGAGTCGCTGTTTACAACGACCAGGACCCACCCTCGCCGGGTTTCCCACCCGCTAACACTGCCAATTGTGTCAGTATGGACGGTCGGCCAACCCGGAAGCACCACAGCTGGATTCGATCCCACTGTCTCTGTGGTGGTAGGCAGACCCTTAGTCCGCTGCGCTACCCGGCCGCCCTATTTAATATTTTTTATCTATTACTGTATGAAGCACACTCTCAGGGGCTCATACAGAAAAAAATCATTTCATTATAAAATATTCTGTATTTTACTATGACAAATAATAAACAAACTTGGTATTTATCAAATAATGCAGTCAAACACAAAATACTTGTTACCAAAATAGACTATGCAATGGTAATTTCCTCATAACCCATGTGATAGACTTCAGTATAGTGCTTGTGTTTTTATGAAAGACAAACTAAATATTTGATTACAGTATTTAAAGTTGAATCATTACAGTAAAGGAAAATACCTACAGTAATGCTCTGTATTTTAAAGTAAAAACAAAAACAGTTACAGTAAACAAACTATTGTAAAGTACTGTAAGTACTGCACAGAGAGAAGATGGCCACGTCCTCCACTTGGTGGTGCTCCTTCAGTTCTAAAGTACAGTAAAAATAACAATTACAGAAATAATTCACACCTGTAGTATTCATGAAATATACTGTAACAGACAACAATATACATTTTACAATTACTGTAATTTCGATATACAGTTACTGTACAGTAAATTACACATATTGACTTACCCATTATTCAAGATTCAAGATTGTTTATTGTCATATGCACAGTTAAAACGACAGTTTGCCATAAAATGAAAATCTTACTTTGCTAGTCCACCCTTCACAAAATAAATCACACAGTACTTAACTTAAACATATTTAAATACAAGTGAGTGCTAGAAAATAATATATAATAAAAATAGATACAATATATATATACAATACAACAAGGCACAGTGAGTTACAATTGCACGTTCCATGGAGGTGACAGTGAGTCATAGCAGCAGTTAAAAGTGTCTTTAGTGATTCATAGTTCATAGTAGAAGGTGTGTGTGGAGGGGGGGGGGGGGGGGGGGGGCGGCTAGGCATTCAAGAGTCTGATGGCCTGTGGGTAGAAACTGTTTGTCAGTCTCGTAGTTCTGGCTTTCAGACTCCTGTATCGCCTGCCTGATGGCAGGAGGTTGAAGAGTCTGTGTTGGGGGTGTGCACTGTCCTTAATGATGTTGTGTGCTCTCCTGGTGGCCCTGGTAGAGTAGATGTCCTGAAGTGAGGGGAAGGCTGCTCCAGAGATATCTTACTGTATCTCTCTTACTGTAAAAAATCGTATAAGGGATGCCACCGTTGACCTGTTCAGGTTTGGCTGCACCACCCTGCCAGCTTCAGCCAGTGCTAGACCTCGGTTTACTGTATTACGTGGTCAACAATTGTGGTTATAATTTCATTTGAGACAGATGTTCTTCTGCTTCCTTGGCCACGACCACGACCCTGTCCTTCGTTGCCAACCTCAGCTGCACCGACTTGCTCCATGTTGCTCCTTTCTTCAGGGTTATAAGCAGCCTTTTATGTAGTGGTGAAGAGATTATCAATTGTATTGCAATGCTCATCAACTGGGCAAGGTTGTTGAAGGTAATGAGACATTAGTAAAAAAAAAAATTATTTAGTGATCTGCGTTTGTAGCAATAAGCAATTGAACATTGTTGTAATATTAGGTGGCTGTATTCTGAGAATGGAGCATATGATTCATAGTTTGGCACTTTGTATCAACAGTTTTGCACTTTGCATTTCAGCATAGGATGTAATGTGTTAAGGTAAGAATTCGGCAAGTCCGTTTAGAACTTTGCATTAAGAGTTTCAAGATAAGATATTCCTTTATTGATCCCCTTGGGGAAATGCAGGCATCATAGCAGCATGGGGGAGGGGAGGTACAGGTAGTAAAAACAAGCAGTAAGCAATATAACAAATCAATATAATTAACTAACTAACTGAAGTATACAGTATTCACATAAGGTGCGGTATGCATAAGGTAGTGTTATTGTCTGTTACAGCCCTTGGATCCAAACGACAGACTCTCGACTGATGCATAAGACGATCTTTATTTATTTGTCCATCCGTGACGTCATCTTAGCACCGTGAAAACTGCATTGGAAACGTACATAAACAGACAAACAAACATTTCACATAACGGTTTCCACAGCACAGTACAAACACTAAACTAAATAACATTGGTATCAAAACTACAAGGATTACATTCTTACACAAGACATAAAATCATTCATTCACAAATTACATTATACAAAGTTACAACCATAATCAAATAAACAACAAAGCATACCTTGCTGCGCTCTCCAAGGAATGTAAACTAAAAGGTCCTTTCTTCCGTTTAAAACGCACGATCAATACAAAAGGATAAAAGTCGCGACGCACAGGAATACAAAGGCGAAACAAAAAGACACACCAAACGTTCCTGCTGCCGACCGACTACATCACTTCACAGGTGCTTCCAGCTGTACTGATCTACGGTGCGCCAATAGGGACAGATTTATATAGGCCTACGGGTATCGAACTCGGGTAAAATCCCACACGTCATTTCAAGGCATACATACATACTGAATATTATTTAGTAAACAGCAAAGGAAATTGTCTAGACATGTTTAATCTCAAATGGTCCGTTACATTGTCCTTTTAGGTTCCTAGTAGTTGTAGTTGGATGTCTGGCAGCAGTCCCTGCCCACTGTTGTGGAGCCTGATGGCCGCTGGTATGAAGGACTGGCCGAAGCGGTTAGTTGAGTGTCGGGGGGGGTATGAGTCTGTGACTGAACGTGCTTCTCCTCTTGACTAGCTCACCGTAGAGGGGATGGGAGGGATTCTCCAGGATAGCAGCCAACTTCCTTCTCATCCCCCTCTCTGCCACCACCTCTAGTCTGAGCAGCTCGACTCCCACCACAGAGCTACCCTTCCTCACCAACTTGTTCAGTTTGTTGGTGTCCCTCGAGTTGGTGTAACCCCCCCAGCATGCCACAGCATAGAAGAGGACGCTGGCCACTACAGACTGGTAGAATGACTGCAGCAGTCTATTGCACACGTTGAAGGACCTGAGTCTCCTCAGGAAGAACAGCCTGCTCTGTCCCTTCCTGTAGAGGACCTCTGTGTTGTCCGACCAGTCCAGTTTATTGTTCATGTGTACCCCAAGGAACTTATATGAATCCACCACCTCCACCTCCTCCCAAGCCAAATTAAATGGTGGAGATGTTAAAAATAAAAACAGCAGACATTGCAATAGGGAGCATTGAGCTGTAATTAACACAAGGATTCAATGTCATCCAATGACATCACTGGAGGACATATCCAAATTTATAAACCCTCAATAACTGTCAAGCTAAATTAATTTGAGCAAAACCGTTAACAGTTTGGGGATATGTGCAAAATGATGTGCAAAATAATCGTTGTTTTTCAGTAAAGGCCTCCATACAAATGTTGGTCATCTGTTACATTTATTATGTGTCAGATTGTGTGATGGGAAAGAGGTAGAATCTTGCTCATCAGTCCAGTCAGACTGACTGCACTAGTTAGAGCTGTTCTGCTGTCATGCTGGGTGATACAAGACAGCGTTCTACATCAGCTGATGGCCGGCTGACATGTATCATTTCAACGTCAGCACATTCACATGCATGTATAGAAATAATTTCTGCGGGGTGGTTAAGTGGCGCAGTGGGCAAGGCGCTCGCCACTAACGCAGGATATGCTGGTATCGAGCCCAGCTCTCGGCGTTGCTACCGGCTTGACCGGCCGTCATACTAACACAACTGGCAGTGTTAGAGGGTGGGAAAGCCGGTGGGTGGGGATTGGACGTTGTGGACAGCGACTCCTACAGGTCGGTTGGGCGGAAACAGGAAGTATTGGGGGCAGCGTGAGCCTCCCACGCGTTACTCCTCGCCACTGAGAGTTCGAGCTGCTGCGGTGAAAAGATGCGACAGGCTGCCTCCTCGTGTACCGGAGGGGACACGTGATGCAAGGCTTCTATCCTCACTATGGCCAACCAGTGGGAGGCATAGTCTAGCAACGTTCAAGACAGGGGAGGGAAGAATTGGAAATACGAAATTGGGATGGGAGAAAAATAGAAAATAAGGAGAAAAAGTGGATACAAAAAAAATAAATAATTTCTGCTTTCTTGTTATCTAGTTTTCTCATCCGATAGCTCTGCTGTTTCTCACCTAGCAGGGTCTCTTTGTGGTTTTAAGATAAGATAAGATATATCCTCTTGGGGAAATGCAGATGTCATAGCAGCGTGGGTGTAAGGAGGAAAGATGATTCACACATCCTTATATGAATATTCTGTACACTATGTTCGCTCTAAATGGACTCTTGCCTCTGCTCAGTATCTGTTTATGACAATATGATGTAAACAGCCTATCATATAATCAATGAAGGGAGATGTACCTTATGGACTAATTATGGACATAGTCAGTATGCATGTATCATGAGAACTCACATGCCAGATGATCTCATGTTGAATATGAATCAAGTACAATGATTCTCTTTGTACACTGCTACTCTCCCTCTTCTCTTCCACCCTCCCATACTCTTTCTCTCTCTCTTCTCTTCCACCCTCCCATACTCTCTCCTCTTCTCTTCCACCCTCCCATAATCTTTCTCTCTCTCTTCTCTTCCACCCTCCCATACTCTTTCTCTCTCTCTTCTCTTCCACCCTCCCATACTCTTTCTCTCTCTCTTCTCTTCCACCCTCCCATACTCTCTCCTCTTCTCTTCCACCCTCCCATACTCTCTCTCTCTTTCTCTCTTCTCTTTCACCCTCCCATACTCTCTCTCTTCTCTCTTCTTCCTTCTTCTTAACTCCTGCTGACCATACTAATGAAAGAGCATATTTATTTCACTAACAGTATGGATCCATATTGTAATACCTTTTTTTATTGGACTTTAGGAATTGTCTACTAATCTTCCTGATATACATTTTTCAATATTAGTATTCAGATTTGTATTCATAATACCTCGGACCACGGATCTTGATTTACATCAAAACACACAATACATCATTACGATGAGGGGGGTGGGGGGGGGGTACAGATATACTTAAAACAATATAATTAACTCTGAATATTAAAGATATGAGAAAAATAAATAAAGGTGCAGATGAGGGTCTGTGTGCCCTATCGGTTATATTATACATTACAATAAATATAGGCAATAGAAAATGTTAATCTGAATATATACTATGAGTAAAAGTAAACAGTATACACAAGGTGAAGTATACACAAGGTACCCTAACTGGCACGATATCCGTCATACGTTGATGGCTGACTGGCCAAGGCGGTTAGTGGAGTGTCGGGGGGGCATGAGTCTGTGGCTGAACGTGCTCCTCATCTTGGCTAGCTCCTCATAGAGGGGGTGGGAGGGGTCCTCATATTGACTAGCTCCTCATAGAGGGGGTAGGAGGGGTTCTCATCTTGGCTAGCTCCTCATAGAGGGGGTGGGAGGGGTTCTCATCCTGGCTAGCTCCTCATAGAGGGGGTGGGATGGGTTCTCATCTTGGCTAGCTCCTCATAGAGGGGGTGGGAGGGGTTCTCATCTTGGCTAGCTCCTCATAGAGGGGGTAGGATGGGTAATCATCTTGACTAGCTCCTCATAGAGGGGGTAGGAGGGGTTCTCATCTTGTGTTAATGTTAAAGTGGCTGCTAGTTTGTGAGCGTGTACAGTGTGTGTGTTGTGTGTGTGCTCATGTGTGCTTGTGTGTGGAGAGTTCAGTGTTCAAGGCTCTGATGGCCTGGGGGAAGAAGCTGAGCCGAAGTCTCTCTGTCCTAGTTGCTGGTGTTCGCAGGCGTTTGCCTGACCGCAGCAGCTTGAACAGGCTGTTGTTGGGGTGGTGAGGGTGTTTCATTATTCTGCAGGCTCTGGATTTGCACCTCTTGTTATATAAGTCCTGCAGGGGTGGTAGTGCAATACCCGTAGTACGCTCGGCTGAGCGCACCACTCTCTGTAGGGCCTTCTTGTCCTGTGCCGTGCTGTTTCCATACCAGGCAGTGATGTTTCCAGTCAAGATGCTCTCTACAGCTCCGGAGTAGAAGGACTGGAGTATCTTTCCCGATACTCTGAACTTCCTTAAGTGTCTCAGGTGGTAGAGGCGCTGTTTCACCTTCTTTACTACTGTGTCTATGTGTGTTGACCATGTCAGATCCTCTGAGATGTGGACCCCCAGGTACTTGAAGCTGCTCACCCTGTCCATGGTAGCCCCGTTTATCCTCAGTGGTGTGTGTGTCCCCTGCTGTCTCCTCCTAAAATCCACGATCAGCTCCTTGGTTTTACCAATGTTCAGGAGCAGGCTGTTGTCCTGGCACCACCAGTACCTCAACCTCCTCCTGGTAGGCCTTCTCGTCGTTGTCCGAGATCAGCCCCACCACCACTGTGTCTTCTGCAAACTTCACTATGGAGTTGGAGCTGAACTTGGCCACACAGTCATGTGTGTATAGTGAATACAGCAGGGGGCTCAGAACACAGCCCTGGGGGGACCCGATACTCAGGGTGATGGTGTTGGAGGTCTGACCCCCCACCCTGACCGCCTGGGGCCTTTCACTCAGAAAGTCCAGTATCCAGGCGCTCAGAGCGGAGCTCAGACCCAGCTCGATCAGCTTGTCCACCAGTCTGGTGGTGACTATGGTGTTGAACGCTGAGCTGTAGTCAATGAACAACAGTCTCACATAGCCCCCCTTCTGGTGGTCTAGGTGAGAGAGGGTGCTGTGCAGTACTTGGGAGACCGCATCATCAGTACATACATTATGTACATATAATGTACATAAAAAAGAAGGTAGCCAAGAGTGTTTTTGTTTTGAACAAGGCAAAGAATGTGCTTGATTATAATTCTATGCGAATATTATATTGTTCACTCATCCTACCATATTTGAGTTACTGTGTGGAAGTGTGGGGTAACACGTATGAAAGCAACATAAAGCCATTATTTATATTACAGAAGAGAGCAGTAAGAATAGTTCACAATGTAGATTCAAGAGAACATACCAACAAATTATTTATTAAATCCAGACTATTGAAATTTAAAGAGTTAGCTGAAATACAGACTTTATTAGTTTTGTTTAGAGCAAAATGCAGAGTATTACCAGCAAATATACAGAGGTTGTTCGTTCCCTGTCCAGATGACAGCAGAAAGAAATTCAATTTTAAGCACCAATTTGCACAAACAACCTTAAAACAAAGGTGCACCTCAGTTATAGGTATCAAACTATGGAACTCTTTGCAGAATGATGAAAAGGGTTCTAGTAATATATTTCACTTCAAAAGGTTGTGCAAAGAAAAGATACATAGACAGTATAGCACAGTTTAGTATAATATTGCAGTTTAGCGTGTCAGGATGACGTAGCATAGAGTTGCAGTGTAGGCCAGTATGAGTATAGTAATATAGTATATAGCAGCGTAACATAGAATAATAATATATTAAAATATTGTATAATACTGTACCAATATGGTGTAGTTACTAGTATGATTTAGTCATATTATAATAAAATAGAAATTATATAGTATATAGAAGTAAAATATAGAATAATACATTATATAAACGTATAGATGTGTGTGTGTGTGTGTGTGTGTGTGTGTGTGTGTGTGTGTGTGTGTGTGTGTGTGTGTGTGTGTGTGTGTGTGTGTGTGTGTGTGTGTGTCTGTGTGTGTGTATAAATGAATTAACCTAAATATGGAGTTTGACTGATAGATAGACAAAATGGGTTTATTTATGTTGATTTAATTTGGTTGTGTTGATGTTTTCATTTTTGCAAAATGGGTATATTCTGTTTGGTTTTACGCATTACGTCTATCGGTGTGTTGTGTGTGTGTAGGGGCAGGTATATATACGAATTTGTCTTCTTCCTGTTCCTTTTGGCCATGGGATTTGGTGAATTATATGAATATGTACTGTTGGACTGTGGTAATTCCATCTACGAATAAATAAATGATGATGATTTCTTTGGTACCGGGATAATAGTAGACACCTTGAAGCAGGCAGGTACCACGGATTCAGCCAGGGATAGATTAAATATGGTGGTGAACACAGGGGCACAAGTAATTACCATAACATAGCATTTACATAAAGAAATGCCATTTGAAAATAAGAGCAAAAATACAAAACTATTGAACTTTTCATACAAACTAATAATATCACACAACAACTAGGCCCTTGGCTATGGGAACTAGCTCTAGCACGGCTGCGTCTCTCTCCAAGCCTGCTGCTACTTCTCCCTGAGAGGAGCTTCCATCCCCGGCTTTATCCTGGAAGCTCATCCTACAGGGACAAACCAAAAACACAATCAATCAATTAATCAATACAGACATTATTTTACACATTCAATAATTCTGTACCCAATGGATACATTATTCCATACAGTCCATATCATTACAAAACACTAAAAAGTGTAAACAGTAGGGCACTTTTAAAGTATATTCACTTTTTATCATGAACCCCCCCTGTACTCTACCACACTTGGTTCCGTCCAAATCTCCCCTCCAGAAAAGGCTTTGGCCTCTCCCAGTTTTCTAAAAATGTTTCTATCTCCTTTTCTCCTGCCGCTATCGGTTGTGTGTATAGTTTCCTATAATATTCTTCAAATGTCTTTTCTATTTCCGCTGGCTCTCTCAGTATTTTGTTTGTGTTCATGTCCCTTATTGTGTGTATTGTGTTCAGTTTTTGTTGTGTCCTGATTCATCTAGCTAACAGTCTGGTCTCTCTCGGTCCCCCTTCATAGTATGTCTGCTTCATGTATCTAGCTTTCTTCTCTATTTCTGTCTGTAGCTCTTTGTTTATCTTCCCTCTAACTTCCTTAACCTCTCTAAGTGTCTCTTGGTTCTGTGAGCTTTGGTGTTCTTTTCCTAATTCTTTCAGTTTCTTTATCAAGGTCTGGTATGTCTCTATTCTAGCCTTCTTGAGTAATGCCGTCTTTGCTATCAATTTCCCCGGTATTACTACCTTTAGTGCATCCCATAAAATGTTTGGATCTACCTCCCCATTATCATTCTCTTCTCTATATCTAATTATGTCTTCCTTCACTTCATTAACCAAACCTTTGTTATTTAATAGTCTTACATTCAGTCTCCAAATTGTATTTATCATTTTTATACCCTTAACTAACTTGTATCATATTTATTTTCCAATTGTTTTCCCGTTCTACCCATGTCACATAAAATAATATTTGTGGTTGTAGCCTCTGCTATCTCCATCTGATTTACATACATATATACATAATAAACATCAACATCAATACTAACTCTTGGAACTTCCATGGCATTTGAGGGTCTTACTCGTTCCCCTCTTTCCCCCGCTGGTGGGTGGGGAGTAGTGGCTCTCTTAGTGAGAGGACTCCCCCTAGTGGCTGAAAAATGCGCACTATATATGTCCAATTCGTTCTGTGTGCGACCTCCGAGCCCCCGGTCATAGGCTCTGTATTACTCACTTTCATGTTCCTGTCCAAATGTGTTATGCGTTATGTGTACTCCTGTGTTCCTTTCATGTCCGTCTCAATATATCTCTTGAATCTCTGTGTCCTTTTAAAAAAAAAATGTTTAATCACTTTCGGTATAATGATCTCGTATGTGCCTTATCATCTTCTTCCTGCATAAGTCTCTTTCATGTTTTCATTTTCTTGTATTGTGTGCATCATATGTATATCAGTCTAATGTGTCTCGAATCTCTATGTCCTCCTTTCAAATGGTTGGTTTAATTATCTCGTATGTACTTTACTATCTTCTCATTGCATCAGTCCTTCACCTGTTTACCTTAATCTGTATTGTGCGTGTATTGTACTTATCATCCCTTTGATCACCATGTCTCCTCTCCGCCCCCTTTCTCTGTGTCTTTGCTTCCTTCTTCTCAGTTGATTTGCTTTGAATCGATTCAGATCTCCTTCACCTTCCCGTTCTCTTCGCCTCCTCCTCGCCTTTCGACTCTGGTCCATCTCCTCGCCCTCTCCAACCTCTGCAACAGCGTCGGTCTCTCGTCCTCCACTCCCGGCACCTTCCATCCTCTCTGGTTCATGTCCCTCGCCGCCTCCCGCACGTCGCCGTACACCTTTACGCCTTCATTCCAATGGACCTTCAGCGTGGTCATTGGTGATTGAAATCTGATTCCTCCTTCCTTCAGTGTTTTTTTATCTGAACATAGCTCAGACGCTTTACCGCCACCTCTGTTGCATAATCATGGTCGAAGGTTACTCTCTTTCCCTCCACCTCCACCCTCTTCTGCCAGGCTGCTCTAAGAATGTTCTCTTTGACCTTGAATTCCAAGAAGTTGACTATAATTGCTCTCTGTGGCTTGTCCCACCTCGGCTTCGGCGCCAGTGTCCTGTGTGCTCTTTGAATTCCTGTCTTGTCGAGTTCTGTCATCTTCAATTATTTTCGAAATTGGGCTGTCTACCAATTTGATCATCGAGTCTCCTTCCATCCCCTCTTTCAGTCCCCATATTCGTATGTTGTTTCTCCTCGACCTCCCCTCCAAGTCCATTAACTTTTCTCTCAACATGTTCTGTTGTTCGAGCGTCTCCTTTAGAATATCATGTATTTCTGTATTCCATTCTTCCGTTTCAGCCGTCCTTTCTTCCAAGTTCAAGTTTCAAGTTCTTTAATAGTTGTCATACAGAAGTACAGAATACTTTCATACAAAATGCTTCTTACTGTTACGCTCCAGAGACTGTGCTAGACAAGATAGTATCAAATAACGTAGTATAGCATGTAATTTAGAAGAAGAAAATGAGGTCACAGTGTTCGGTATAGACATATGTACAATGTTCTGAGTTACCATATAATATACAATACTATGCAGTGTACTAATGTACAGTACTATATCATCTTTCCAACATCTTTATGTATTTCTCTTGTTCCTGTATTTTGTCATCCATTGCCTCGAGTCCTTTATCCATTTCCCCTCTGAGCTCGTCCTGTCCCCTCTTCAACTCTTCCCTTAGTCCATCGATGCTGCTTTGTATATTCTGCATGTTCTCCTGGTTAGCCATTGCGTTAGCTTGTATGATAGCTTGTAGCTCTTGATTAGCTGTCGCGTTAGCCTGTTGGTTAGTCAACGCGCCAGCTTGTATGTTCTGCGTGCTGGTTTGTACGTTAGCTTGTATGCTATTTTGTATAGCTTGAATAGCTTTTGCGTTGGCCTGTATGTCAGCCCGTAGTTCAGTCCGTAATTCCTGTACGCTGGCTATCATGGTCGCTACCCAGGTGGGCTCCACGTTCTCCACGCCTCTGACTACCTGCGTCATGCTCGCCTGAGCCACCTCTTCCGTCTTTCCCTCATGTCGAGATATTTCCTCCGGTGTTTGTACGTCCTCCGGAGTCTTCTTTCTCTCGCTTTTTCTTGTGGTCATCCTTCCTTTTCTCTTATTTCTTTGAATTACCATTTTTTATTTTGTTTTAGACAGTTTTAGATAGTTTTACTTCCTTCTTTCGATATTGTTTGACCGGCAGCTCTTTCAATGGTCGCCTACCCACACATCTCCAAACCTGTTTTTATGTTTTAAACCTTTTTATTCTTATCTTTTTACTTTTATTCATTTGAATGATTTCTTGTTTTAAACCTTTTTATTCTATTTTTTATTTAGTTTTCCTTCTGCTGTGAAGCACCTTGAGAGCTCACTGAGTTTAAAGTGTGCTATATAAATTAAATCTATTATTATTATTATTATTATTATTATTATTATTATTATTATTATTATTATTATTATTATTATTATTATTATTATTATTATTATTATTATTATTATTATTATTATTATTATTATTATTATTATTATTATTATTATTATTATTATTATTATTATTATTATTATTATTATTATTATTATTATTATTATTATTATTATTATTATTATTATTATTATTATTAATATTATTATTATTATGATTATTATTATTATTATGATTATTATTATTATTATTATTATTATTATTATTATTATTATTATTATTATTATTATTATTATTATTATTATTATTATTATTATTATTATTATTATTATTATTATTATTATTATTATTATTATTATTATTATTATTATTATTATTATTATTATTATTATTATTATTATTATTATTATTATTATTATTATTATTATTATTATTATTATTATTATTATTATTATTATTATTATTATTATTATTATTATTATTATTATTATTATTATTATTATTATTATTATTATTATTATTATTATTATTATTATTATTATTATTATTATTATTATTATTATTATTATTATTATTATTATTATTATTATTATTATTATTATTATTATTATTATTATTATTATTATTATTATTATTATTATTATTATTATTATTATTATTATTATTATTATTATTATTATTATTATTATTATTATTATTATTATTATTATTATTATTATTATTATTATTATTATTATTATTATTATTATTATTATTTGTTATTATTAATTGTTATTATTATTATTATTATTATTATTATTATTATTATTATTATTATTATTATTATTATTATTATTATTATTATTATTATTATTATTATTATTATTATTATTATTATTATTATTATTATTATTATTATTATTATTATTATTATTATTAGATGGTTTAGTGTGTCAAAGCAGTGCAGGGCTGGAAAAGCTTTTCCAATGTAAGTTGAAAGTGCTGCATCTCTACAGCTCTGGTCAAATCATGATGCTCATTAATCTTCTGTTGTTTCTCCTCAGGTCTCCAGGCTCAAACTGCAAGCACAGTAACAGGTCAACCAACCGATAAAGCAACTGCTAACTCAACTGCTAACTCAACTGCTAACTCAACTGCTAACTCAACAGGTAACCCAACAGACAACACAACAGACAAAATAACAGACAACACAACAGACTAAATAACAGACTAAATAACAGACAACACAATAGACAAAACAACAGACAACACAACAGACAAAATAACAGACAACACAACAGACAAAATAACAGACAACACAACAGACAAAACAACAGACAACACAACAGACAAAATAACAGACAACACAACAGACAAAATAACAGACAACACAACAGACAACACACCAGACAACACAACAGACAACACCACAGACAACGCAACAGACAAAATAACAGACAACACACCAGAGAACACAACATACAACACAACAGACAACCCAACAGACAACACCACAGACAAAATAACAGACAACACAACAGACAACACAACACACAGCACAACAGACAAAATAACAGACAACACACCAGAGAACACAACAGACAACACAACAGACAACACAACAGACAACACAACAGACAACACAACAGACAACACAACAGACAACACACAGCACAACAGACAACACAACAGACAACACAACAGGAGAGAGGAGAGAAAGTAGGGAAGGGGAGGGGCGGTGGTAGGTTGTAGGAGGGTGGTTATGGGTAGGGATGGTTGAATGCTTGGGAGAACAGGTAGGTTTTGAGTCGGGATTTAAGGTGGAGAGTGAGGGAGAGTGTCGCACAGTCTGAGGGAGAGTGTTCCACAGTCTGGGTGCAGCTCGTGAGAAAGCCCGGTCACCAAAACGTTTAAGTTTGGATGACGGGACAGTGAGGGAGGCAGTGGAGGAGGACCGGAGGGAACGGGTGGGGCGGTAGGGGTGAAGGAGGTCAGTCAGGTAGGGGGTGGGCATGCTATGGAGGGCTTTAATAGGCACTTTGAGTGCCGTGGGTTAATTCACATTTAGTCCCTTGAATGCCACCATCAGCGTCAATGTTAACGTTAATATCGCCTAATCTATGTTTTAAATTATGGCTATGTGTCTAATCTGCCTGTCGCTTATCAAAGAATCATTTTCCAGTCAGTGTTGTCAAGGCAGATTGGTTTTTTATCGCTTCATTTCCGTTTGAGAGCATTTTGAAAAGCACCCGTTTTCAGGTGAAAAACAACCTATTCTATGATAATCGTCTTTTACTGGAATATTCCAGAACGTTGATATTTGTCGGCCTATTTATGAATAGTTTTCAAATAAACGCTAGATGATCAATAGTATATGTGCACGCACGCACGTTCGAGCCGTGCGCTGATAATAGCTGCTTTCATTTCCTCATGGATTTTACAGTGAAACAGCTAGAGCACATATCACAAAAAAGCTTATATCTTCATGAAAACGAGTCTGATTATCCTAACACTGATAACATAGATTCCTTACCTGACATCAGATGGTATCCAAATGGTATATTCCAATTCCTGATCACCATTAGAAAAAATCGATAAGTATATTGATCCAACGTGTGTACAGTATAACCCATGCTCGACGCGGCTCAGATGCTCCAGAATGAACTCTGGTAACTCCGGCTGCATCAGTGGACTGGAAAATGTACTAATAATAATATTAATAATAGGTATGGATACATGCATAAAATACACGCAAGGAGGCCATGCCATGCAGTTCAAAGTGACAAATCAGCAGGTAACACTAAGATAAGATATTCCTTTATTGATGCCCTTGGGGAACTGAGGGCATCATAGCAGCATGGGGGAGAGGTTCACTGTGTACCTTCACTGTCTGCCTCTACCTTGTTTCATTTATCTCTTTCGAGATTAACCTGATGTATTAAATTCATGTCTCGATTATGCTGGATTTTCTTTTAATTTGATCACAAATACCACTTTTATTCATAAATGTGATCTAGCAGAGGTAAATGTGAAACATTAAGCATATATGCTGTATGGCTTGTAATTGAGATGAACATATATATCATCTATTTATATAAATTGTTATGGATTTATTGTTTTAAAATCCCAATATTGTTGCCGGTCCACCAGACCCATGAACTTTGGGTGAGTAACATAAATGTAAACACCATACAAGGGTTAATAGAGATCAGACGTTTTAAATATTACGAAGATGAAGGTGATCTTTGATGTGTCAATCAAATGAGAGAGAAGGATGAAAATCAGTTTTATCAGCATTTAGGAGCAACACATTAAATTACATCACATTTTTTATTACAGATAAACATGCCTCTAAATGTAGTTGTTTCTCTTGTTTCTGTGCAGAACATGATGATGTGAGGTTGGAAGGAGGCAGCGGCTGTGCTGGGAGAGTGGAGATCAACCACCAGGGAGTCTGGAGACCTGCACGAGAGGACTATGGTCCATCACCATCATGGACCATGAAGACAGCAGCTGTAGTGTGCAGGCAGCTGGACTGTGGCTCTGCTGTTTCAATAGAAAAGAGTGTTGGTTCTAGACAACCTGTATGGATGGTTCACACTGACTGTTCTGGCTCTGAGTCTGCACTGAGGGAGTGTAGAGGACCAGTGCAGTCTACTTCTTCCACTGACAGCCTGAAGGTGACCTGCTCAGGTAACTCTAAACAATAACATCACATTCAGCTGCTGATCTTTACAGTCTCACCCTCTGTCTCAATGACTGTCAGTGGGTTACATCTGCATTGTTCATTCATTAGGTGACTTAGGTCACACACACTCTTGTCATCTATCGTATATATTCTTCTTTATTATTATTCCACCACTTTCTCACAATGCTACTCCTCCCAGAGCGTAGGATTGGCATTTGTTTGACAGTGACGCTACACATACACACCTATTTCTTTATTTTGCACCATTACAGCAAAACAGTAAGAATTAAACATTGACCATGACAGAAAGTGTATATAAAGGTGCTGAGTAGAGGCAAGAGACCCAGATGGGCCTATACAGGGCCTCAACTCATGAATTAAATCATTGGATACTTTTCTTTTTAAGTGAAAGTAGGGGGGGGGGGGAGAACTCATCCATCACAGCAGGAAGAGAGGGGGGGGGGGGGGAGAAATCATCCATCACAGCAGGAAGAGAGGGGGGGGAGAACTCATCCATCACAGCAGGAAGAGAGGGGAGGGGGGAGAACTCATCCATCACAGCAGGAAGAGAGAGGGGGGGGGAGAGCTCATCCATCACAGCAGGAAGAGAGAGGGGGGAGAACTCATCCATCACAGCAGGAAGAGGGGGGGGGGAGAACTCATCCATCACAGCAGGAAGAGAGAGGGGGGGGAGAACTCATCCATCACAGCAGGAAGAGAGGGGGGGGAGAACTCATCCATCACAGCAGGAAGAGAGGGGGGGGGAGAACTCATCCATCACAGCAGGAAGAGAGAGGGGGGGGAGAACTCATCCATCACAGCAGGAAGAGAGGGGGGGGAGAACTCATCCATCACAGCAGGAAGAGAGGGGGGGGGGGAACTCATCCATCACAGCAGGAAGAGAGAGGGGGGGGAGAACTCATCCATCACAGCAGGAAGAGAGAGGGGGGGGAGAACTCATCCATCACAGCAGGAAGAGAGAGGGGGGGGAGAACTCATCCATCACAGCAGGAAGAGAGGGGGGGGAGAACTCATCCATCACAGCAGGAAGAGAGGGGGGGGGGGAACTCATCCATCACAGCAGGAAGAGAGAGGGGGGGGAGAACTCATCCATCACAGCAGGAAGAGAGAGGGGGGGGGGAACTCATCCATCACAGCAGGAAGAGAGGGGGGGGGGGATAACTCATCCATCACAGCAGGAAGAGAGAGGGAGGGGAGAACTCATCCATCACAGCAGGAAGAGAGAGGGGGGGGAGAACTCATCCATCACAGCAGGAAGAGAGAGGGGGGGGAGAACTCATCCATCACAGCAGGAAGAGAGAGAGGGGGGGAGAACTCATCCATCACAGCAGGAAGAGAGAGAGGGGGGGAGAACTCATCCATCACAGCAGGAAGAGAGAGAGGGGGGGGAGAACTCATCCATCACAGCAGGAAGAGAGAGGGGGGGGGAGAACTCATCCATCACAGCAGGAAGAGAGGGGGGGGGAGAACTCATCCATCACAGCAGGAAGAGAGAGGGGGGGGAGAACTCATCCATCACAGCAGGAAGAGAGAGGGGGGGGGAGAACTCATCCATCACAGCAGGAAGAGAGGGGGGGTGTGAGAACTCATCCATCACAGCAGGAAGAGAGGGGGGGAGAACTCATCCATCACAGCAGGAAGAGAGAGGGGGGGGGAGAACTCATCCATCACAGCAGGAAGAGAGGGGGGGGAGAACTCATCCATCACAGCAGGAAGAGAGGGGGGGAGAACTCATCCATCACAGCAGGAAGAGAGGGGGGGGGGAGAACTCATCCATCACAGCAGGAAGAGAGGGGAGGGGGGAGAACTCATCCATCACAGCAGGAAGAGAGAGGGGGGGGAGAACTCATCCATCACAGCAGGAAGAGAGAGGGGGGGGAGAACTCATCCATCACAGCAGGAAGAGAGGGGAGGGGGGAGAACTCATCCATCACAGCAGGAAGAGAGGGGGGGGGGAGAACTCATCCATCACAGCAGGAAGAGAGAGGGGGGGGGAGAACTCATCCATCACAGCAGGAAGAGAGGGGGGGGAGAACTCATCCATCACAGCAGGAAGAGGGGGGGGGAGAACTCATCCATCACAGCAGGAAGAGAGGGGGGGAGAACTCATCCATCACAGCAGGAAGAGAGGGGGGGGAGAACTCATCCATCACAGCAGGAAGAGAGAGGGGGGGGGGAGAACTCATCCATCACAGCAGGAAGAGAGGGGGGGAGAACTCATCCATCACAGCAGGAAGAGAGGGGGGGGAGAACTCATCCATCACAGCAGGAAGAGAGAGGGGGGGGAGAACTCATCCATCACAGCAGGAAGATAGGGGGGGGGGAGAACTCATCCATCACAGCAGGAAGAGAGAGGGGGGGGGGGGAGAACTCATCCATCACAGCAGGAAGAGAGGGGGGGGGGAGAACTCATCCATCACAGCAGGAAGAGAGAGGGGGGGGAGAACTCATCCATCACAGCAGGAAGAGAGAGGGGGGGGGGAGAACTCATCCATCACAGCAGGAAGAGAGGGGGGGGGGGAGAACTCATCCATCACAGCAGGAAGAGAGGGGGGGAGAACTCATCCATCACAGCAGGAAGAGAGAGGGGGGGGAGAACTCATCCATCACAGCAGGAAGAGAGGGGGGGAGAACTCATCCATCACAGCAGGAAGAGAGGGGGGGAGAACTCATCCATCACAGCAGGAAGAGAGGGGGGGGAGAACTCATCCATCACAGCAGGAAGAGAGAGGGGGGGGGAGAACTCATCCATCACAGCAGGAAGAGAGGGGGGGAGAACTCATCCATCACAGCAGGAAGAGAGGGGGGGGGAGAACTCATCCATCACAGCAGGAAGAGAGAGGGGGGGGAACTCATCCATCATAGCAGGAAGAGAGGGGGGGGGAGAACTCATCCATCACAGCAGGAAGAGAGAGGGGGGGGAGAACTCATCCATCACAGCAGGAAGAGAGGGGGGGGGAGAACTCATCCATCACAGCAGGAAGAGAGAGGGGGGAGAACTCATCCATCACAGCAGGAAGAGAGGGGGGGGGGAGAACTCATCCATCACAGCAGGAAGAGAGAGGGGGGGAGAACTCATCCATCACAGCAGGAAGAGAGAGGGGGGGGGGGGAGAACTCATCCATCACAGCAGGAAGAGAGAGGGGGGGGGGGAGAACTCATCCATCACAGCAGGAAGAGAGAGGGGGGGGAGAACTCATCCATCACAGCAGGAAGAGAGAGGGGGGGGGGAGAACTCATCCATCACAGCAGGAAGAGAGGGGGGGGGAGAACTCATCCATCACAGCAGGAAGAGAGGGGGGGGGGCAGAACTCATCCATCACAGCAGGAAGGGGGGGGGAGAAATCATCCATCACAGCAGGAAGAGAGAGGGGGGGGAGAACTCATCCATCACAGCAGGAAGAGAGGGGGGGGAGAACTCATCCATCACAGCAGGAAGAGAGGGGGGGGGGAGAACTCATCCATCACAGCAGGAAGAGAGAGGGGGGGGGAGAACTCATCCATCACAGCAGGAAGAGAGAGGGGGGGGAACTCATCCATCACAGCAGGAAGAGAGGGGGGGGGGAGAACTCATCCATCACAGCAGGAAGAGAGAGGGGGGGGAGAACTCATCCATCACAGCAGGAAGAGAGGGGGGGGAGAACTCATCCATCACAGCAGGAAGAGAGAGGGGGGGGAGAACTCATCCATCACAGCAGGAAGAGAGGGGGGGGGGGAGAACTCATCCATCACAGCAGGAAGAGAGAGGGGGGGGGGGAGAACTCATCCATCACAGCAGGAAGGGGGGGGGCTCTGGGGAGAGCAGTCACACAGAGTTAGAGGTCAGTCTCTCTGAGATGAGAGAAGAGGTAATAGGATGGGAACTGTGTGTTAAGGCTGTTTCCCCGAAGCCTGTTTTTGGGATTCGAGCTTCGTCAGGGTTTTTCGAACGAACGTTCGAACTAGGGCTGGGCCATATGGTCTCTAAATGATATCACAATATTTTTTGGCTATGTCACGATACACGATATACATCATGATGTTTTGACATTTCCTCTAAAGCACTTAAAAATGCTTGATTTAACCCTTTGAAGCATACAGTCACGCCAACATGACGATTAAAATAGTCCCTGCAACATATGTCTGCATTAAACCATGAAGATGCTTTAAAAAATTATTTGAAAGTGAGGGAGAGACGAGAGAGTAAATCGCTGCGCCAAAGTAACTTGTCTCATCTCAGCCACGGCGGCTTAGAAACTGACATGAGGGGGGCGCTCCAGTAGCACACCATGCTTTTTTTGTATGGGGTTGCTATTATGTTTTATTCTGTTTTTTATTATGATGATCTTTGTTTTATTATGATGCTCTATGTTTTATTATGATGCTCTATGTTTTATTATGATGCTCTATGTTTTTATTATGATGCTCTGTTTTAGTATGTTTTATTATGATGCTCTATGTTTTATGATGTCTGTCCATGTCCAAAATCAGGGACCATGATGGAAATAAGTGCTTGCACTTTCTCATGTTTTTATCCCTTGGATGCTGTCTTTTACTCCACAATAAAAATCAATCAATCAATCAGTACCGCGCTGCGTCGCGGATCGGCCGACCCGAGTTCGATTCCCGGACCCGCCGTTATTTGCCAAATGTCTTCCCCTGCTCTCTCTCCCGTTTCACCCTCACTGTATCTGTCGGTCATGTCTGACCAGGAAAAAGCGATAAACGCTAAAATATAAATCTTTAAAAAAAAGAAACTGACATGAGGGATTGTGAGAAACATCACGATATCCACGATATGTTTAAAAAGTGTATTGTTAATGAACTGTACCCGATATTTATTTAATATTGTCATATCGCGGGCGGAGCAGTGGGCAAGGCACTAATGCAGGAGATGCTGGGTTCAAGCCCAGCTCTCCGCATTGCTACCAGCTTGGCTGGTCATTCATACTAACGCAATTGGCAGTGTTAGGGGTGGGAAGCTGGTGGTTGGGGATCGGACGTTGTGGACAGCGACTCCTACAGGTTGGTTGGTGCGCCTGCGCAGCAGAATCAGGAAGCAACGGGGGCGGCGTGTCCCTCCCACGCAGACCCTCGCCGCTGGGCATGGCCTAACAGCGTTCGAGACAGGGGAGGGTAGAATTGGACAATACGAAATTGGGATGGGAGAAAAATAGAAAATGGGAGAAAAAGTAGATTAAAAGAAAATATTGTCGTATCGCCCACCCCTAGTTCGAACCTTCGTTTTTAATTAAAAAAAAGTAAAATTATTATTATTATTACTTTTCTTTTTATAAATATACTCAAACTAAATCCTCAATTTGAATAAAGTGATTAATCTGATTAAACAAGTCTTTCTTTTTTATTAAATCAACTTTCTTTAATGAATATAACTTAGCAGTTTTTTTTATACTATAATATTAGTGTAGCCTAATCTTTATCTGCAACTGTAAAGAAAACCCCCTTGAATGACCTCATCTTGAATGACCTCATCTTGAATGACCTCATCTTGAATGACCTCGTCTTGAATGACCTCATCTTGAATGACCTCATCTTGAATGACCTTGTCTTGAATGACCTCATCTTGAATGACCTCTTCTTGAATGACCTCGTCTTGAATGACCTCATCTTGAATGACCTCATCTTGAATGACCTCGTCTTGAATGACCTCGTCTTGAATGACCTCGTCTTGAATGACCTCATCTTGAATGACCTCGTCTTGAATGACCTCGTCTTTAATGACCTCGTCTTGAATGACCTCATCTTGAATGACCTCATCTTGAATGACCTCATCTTGAATGACCTCGTCTTGAATGACCACGTCTTGAATGACCTCATCTTGAATGACCTCATCTTGAATGACCTCATCTTGAATGACCTCGTCTTGAATGACCTCGTCTTGAATGACCACGTCTTGAATGACCTCATCTTGAATGACCTCATCTTGAATGACCTCATCTTGAATGACCTCGTCTTGAATGACCTCGTCTTGAATGACCTCATCTTGAATGACCTCGTCTTGAATGACCACGTCTTGAATGACCTCATCTTGAATGACCTCATCTTGAATGACCTCGTCTTGAATGACCTCGTCTTGAATGACCTCATCTTGAATGACCTCATCTTGAATGACCTCATCTTGAATGACCTCGTCTTGAATGACCTCGTCTTGAATGACCTCATCTTGAATGACCATACCTTGACCCCCTTTTAGAAAAACAGATTCAGATTCCTTTTATTGTCACATCATTCTGTACCTTTTACAGCAAAAAAAGAGTGAAATCCGCTTGTGGTTCCTCGACCATAGCAGCATCCAATGTAATATAAAATAAAATAAAAATAGGATAGAATAAAATAACAGCAAGATGACTAATATACAATTCTAACAAAGTGTGCAGTGTGCAGATACAGATCAGATACAGATACAGATACAGACGCCAGCTCTCCTTGCCACCCCACCTCAACCCAGACTCCCATAACAAACAACAAACAACTCCAACCGACCCATTGCATTAGGGCCATTGGAATTATTTTTGCTTAGTCCCAGCACTGTGACTACAAGTTTAACCTGTGGGTGTTAACAACACACCCCCCACACACACACACTCCTTGGCACCTTTAAATCTGTACCTTATGTCATACAGCTATTAAGCTATACAGTGAGCCAGTGAGCATATAAGCTGGTCACAGCTTCTTCTATCTTGTTTAATGATCGACGGAGAATGTGTGTGTGTGTGTGTGTGTGTGTGTGTGTGTGTGTGTGTGTGTGTGTGTGTGTGTGTGTGTGTGTGTGGTGGTGTGTGTGGTGTGTGTGTGTGTGTGTGTGTGTGTGTGTGTGTGTGTGTGTGTGTGTGTGTGTGTGTGTGTGTGTGTGTGTGTGTGTGTGTGTGTGTGATATACGTACGTACGTGTAGGGGCAGATGTGTGTGTCTGTGTGCAAGAAGGAGAGAGGCGAGTGGGCGAGGGTTGAATGGGTTAATAACGGCCAAATAGAATCCCCCCCATTTAGTTCCGGTACAGTAGTCACTGGTACATACTGTATATAATGTACCCTCTTACCAGGGACCCTGGGATTACATAACACACTCATGAGAAGATGAGGAGCATTTTAGCTTTAGGAGCAAATATCTCTCATGTCTACACGCACGCACGCACACACACACACACACACACACACACACACACACACACACACACACACACACACACACACACACACACACAGGGTAATCCTTGATTTCCAAATGTCTCTCTTAGGTAACACATGAGAGGAAAAGGTGGTGACACATTGAGCACAGTTCATACATCCATTCAGTTGTGGTTCACCCAGTGTTCTAGGTTATGGTTAGGACTGGTTGTGGTTCACCCAGTCATCTAGGTTATGGTTAGGGCTGGTTGTGGTTCACCCAGTCATCTAGGTTATGGTTAGGGCTGGTTGTGGTTCACCCAGTCATCTAGGTTATGGTTAGGGCTGGTTGTGGTTCACCCAGTCATCTAGGTTATGGTTAGGGCTGGTTGTGGTTCACCCAGTCATCTAGGTTATGGTTAGGGCTGGTTGTGGTTCACCCAGTCATCTAGGTTATGGTTAGGGCTGGTTGTGGTTCACCCAGTCATCTAGGTTATGGTTAGGGCTGGTTGTGGTTCACCCAGTCATCTAGGTTATGGTTAGGGCTGGTTGTGGTTCACCCAGTGTTCTAGGTTATGGTTAGGGCTGGTTGTGGTTCACCCAGTGTTCTAGGTTATGGTTAGGGCTGGTTGTGGTTCACCCAGTCATCTAGGTTATGGTTAGGGCTGGTTGTGGTTCACCCAGTGTTCTAGGTTATGGTTAGGGCTGGTTGTGGTTCACCCAGTCATCTAGGTTATGGTTAGGGCTGGTTGTGGTTCACCCAGTCATCTAGGTTATGGTTAGGGCTGGTTGTGGTTCACCCAGTGTTCTAGGTTATGGTTAGGGCTGGTTGTGGTTCACCCAGTCATCTAGGTTATGGTTAGGGCTGGTTGTGGTTCACCCAGTCATCTAGGTTATGGTTAGGGCTGGTTGTGGTTCACCCAGTCATCTAGGTTATGGTTAGGGCTGGTTGTGGTTCACCCAGTGTTCTAGGTTATGGTTAGGGCTGGTTGTGGTTCACCCAGTCATCTAGGTTATGGTTAGGGCTGGTTGTGGTTCACCCAGTCATCTAGGTTATGGTTAGGGCTGGTTGTGGTTCACCCAGGCATCTAGGTTATGGTTAGGGCTGGTTGTGGTTCACCCAGTCATCTAGGTTATGGTTAGGGCTGGTTGTGGTTCACCCAGTCATCTAGGTTATGGTTAGGGCTGGTTGTGGTTCACCCAGTCATCTAGGTTATGGTTAGGGCTGGTTGTGGTTCACCCAGTCATCTAGGTTATGGTTAGGACTGGTTGTGGTTCACCCAGGCATCTAGGTTATGGTTAGGGCTGGTTGTGGTTCACCCAGTCATCTAGGTTATGGTTAGGGCTGGTTGTGGTTCACCCAGTCATCTAGGTTATGGTTAGGGCTGGTTGTGGTTCACCCAGTCATCTAGGTTATGGTTAGGGCTGGTTGTGGTTCACCCAGTCATCTAGGTCAGGGTTAGGGCTGGTTGTGGTTCACCCAGTCATCTAGGTTATGCATATACCTTATTGTGGTACTTCTAGGGTGACCAGATGCAAAAAGTCCAAAAGCAGGACAACAGTAAGATTTTGGTGGGACAAAGTGGGACAAAGTGGGACAGATAGATAATGTAATTTTTTTTATTAGAATAACTCGTCTTCACCAAATAGATAAAGGTTAAATCAAAATAAAAACAAATTAAATACAGTATTATATCTCTCCACATTCATCTTGGCACTGGCAGCTGGCTTGTTACCACCTAACATCTGTTTTAAATATTCAAACTTTATCACTTGACAGGAATGTCTTGTGTTCGATATTTTTTTTTTTGCTTTGAAAAGAGGGACATCCTCTCAATATGTGGGACGCGGTCTCAAATGGTGGGACAGTACAACCAAAAGGGGGACACCTGGTCACCCTAGGTACTTCTCTTAGGCAGTTCTCAGTGAGGTATAGAGGGTCCAATCTTTGGAATGCAGCTGATCCTAAGTAAAATAAGTTCATACAAATGTTTCATAATATTAAGATAATGATAATAATAATAATAATAATAATAATAATAATAATAATAATAATAATAATAATAATAATAATAATAATAATAATAATAATAATAATAATAATAATAATAATAATAATAATAATAATAATAATAATAATAATAATAATAATAATAACAATAATAATCTAAGTAATATTAATAATAATAACAAAAACAACAACATTAATAATTAGTCAAAACAAATATTTAAGCCTGGATTTGAGTGATGAAATAGATTAGCACTTTTTTATTATAGAGGATTTTGAATTCCAAATTGTAGGAACTCTAAATCTTATACTGAACTGACCTAATGTTGTGTGGAAGAAATGATGATGAATATTATTTGATTGCCTTGTTGGATATGAATGAATACTGGAGTTTGGCATGAAAGAATTATCGAAAACAATAGGATATAAATATAAATGAAAGGTGCAGATAAACATAAGAATAATTTATTAATCAAAGATTGATAGTATTTTAAGTTAAGTTGTCTAAAAAGAGGAGCAGATTAATTAGAAGTAGTGGCAAGCCTTATTAATTTATTTTGCAATATGAAAAGTTTATGAAGAGAAGTAGGAAAAGTACTGGCCCAAATAATATTATAATACAGTAAATATAGGTATATCAAACTATAATAAAGTGTCAAAAGACAGGGGTGATTCACAAGAGAATAACTCCTTCTAATAAGGCCATATGATTTCATGACTTTTTTGCACATGAATGTAGCTGAATTCTCTTAACTCAATCAGTGCCACGCTATTAGACGGGCCTGTCGTAGCAATGCCAATGCATGCTTTAAAAGATAGGAGTGTGTCACCTTGTTTGTAGAGCTATAACTATATTCTATATTATAGCTATGTATCCAATGTCATTGTCGATTTACAGTATGAACCTTCCCTTCAATATGCCATAAAGAAATATTTTTTTCATCAATACGTACCCGTTTTATACCGTGATGAATATGAGTGATGATCTGGGATAATTCCTGCAAGGCTACTTATAAGGCGCTAAGCTACTAATGTTAAATCCATTGGCGTTTCGGCCCTACACAAGCTAGAGTTAAAAATCCAAATGCATTTGATCGGTATTATGTTCCACCATGAATGCATGAAAGGGGCAGGGGGGGCGGGGGGGGGGGGCGGGGGAAGTCGTTTCTGATAATTGATTACCAGTAACGCCATTAGTATTGAATGCTAAAAATGCTCATCAGCTGGATCGGTATGAGAACATTGCACATTCAAGCCAGAATTTACGCCAGATAGTCCTGACGTAACCTGTGGCCGGGACTATTCCAAATATAATATTCCAATTGTTTGATTGCCATCTGGTACATCCAATGTCGATTAGGGCCAGGGCATAATCAATCACAGCATATGGATCAGATGTCGCATAGACGTTTTGATGTGACCGATTGAACCTCTAGCTGAATATCTGTGCCTGGAGACCTTACAGTATAACACAAGGGTTTGGGACAGGGTTTACTGCAGCTCGATACCGCCACCTGGGAGAATCTGGCCGATACTGCACCCTCAGCGCATAATTACTGCACGTAACGGCAACATACTGGTCCCTGGCATTAAATAGGATATTTAAGTCGGAAAAAAAGAAAAATGAATTAAACACGTAATATTACGTGGTCTGGCACCCAACGGTTGTCGGGCAATCACGTAATATTACGTGGATGGCCCCCATTGAGTTAAAGAGACAGGACCATGATTGAGCCTCATACACTTCCACTAGAGAAACACACAGACACTAGGGATGTGCATCTCCATCACTGAGGCCGATGCGATGCGCATCTCGATACGTTGCCAACGATACGATAAGATTTAAGATTTGTTTATTAAGGACAATGCAAATGAATGAACATCATTTACATGAGTGTATGCATAACATCACAGCATGATAAAGACGTAAATATGCCGGGAATAGCACAGGGCTAATTTCCACCCGTAGTCCTAACATAAAACAAACACAAAACGGACCTTACAACGTTCATTCATAAAAACTGACATCACTGACATGACCACACTATCATGACATTCAGTCATTCAGTACAACATCACTAACATCCCTAATGAGTGCATATTTGGCTGCCATTTCCTGAGTTGGCCCCTAAAGGTGGACAGGGTGGTACATTCCCTTAAGGGGACCGGAAAGCTGTGCCATGTTCCACTTCCCTTTATCGATAGAACATTTTTGCTGAAGGCGGTCTTTCTAAAATGGACCTCACAATCCCCTCTGGTGTTTGACCTAGTGGCTAATCCAGTGTTCCTTTTCTCGTGGATAAACTCCTTGAGAGGGGGAGGGGCTAATCTGTGCAGGCATTTATATACAAAGCAGGAACTTTTATAACGTCTGAGGTTTTCAAAATTTTAAATTTGATGCTTATCCAGGATTTTACAGTGGTGGTATGAGTACTGTTACATACATTAACGATACATTTGAAGCACCGGGCGATGCGATACGATTCACCCCTGTTGAGATACAGTTAACTGTTCGATATATTTGATTCAACATAATGCGATTCGGGGCGATACGATGCGATTCAACACGATGCAAAATAATGATACAATTCTATGGTATGACAGAGGATTTGGTTGTATTCCTTATATGCAGCTTATATTATTATTAAAAATTAAATAATCTACTGTAAGACAATTTATATAAAAACTCTTGGGTGCCTAAGACTTTTGCACAGTACTGTGTTTCTAAAAACACACACAATTTATATATACACACTACTGTGAGAAAATAATAATCACACACAAAGGGATAATGGCTTATAGCAGACTTAATGATTTTATAATATTTCAGATAATGAAATTAAATGTTTATCATCAACTATCCAGTAAGTATTTATATTGTAACGTTTGGCCAGAGTGAGAGAGAGAGAGAGAGAGAGAGAGAGAGAGAGAGAGAGAGAGAGAGAGAGAGAGAGAGAGAGAGAGAGAGAGAGAGAGAGAGAGAGAGAGAGAGAGAGCGCGCGTTTGAGTTTGAGCGTTCTGATGTGCCATAGCTGACCACACCAGAATGGCATTTTGTCAACACAGTTGGAACCTGGAGGAAGCGATATAGAGAAACGACTTGCCAATAAATGTGATGTTATCTTTGAACATCTGTTGTCAAGCCACTTCAATATACCCCCCCCCCCCCCATTTCCTCACTAATGCAACTGGTGTTGCGGAGTCACGTTAGTTAGTTAACGTTAGATAGTTTGGCGTTAGCTGAGCGGCTAACAGTGGCTAACGTTAGCCAGTTGGTCTTCTCGACTTCCACTGTTTGTTGATAACTGTGACGTGTCTCTTGCCTTCCGTAGTAGCGAAGCAAAGATAGTCTCTGCTGAGTGCTGACAGAAGTGGATGAGAGGAAATTATATGAATGAATCGGTTTTGACCGATGCAATAACGCTACAATAGATGCATCGCAAGTTCAACCTGAATTGTAGCCGATGCACACTTTTTCCACCGGTGCACTCGCATCTTGAACGTTAATGCCGGTGTACCGATGCAAATCGGTGAATCTTAACATCACTAACAGACACACAACTATGGGAGGTGTCAATCAACTCAGTACAGACTTATACAAGAAGAAGATATATTGTATCTCAATGGGACATTCCTGGATAAATAAAGGATAAATAATTTTTCTTTTTTAAACATGAATTGGTCTGGGTTAAACACGCCCCTATTCTGAAACCATGCCCACACTCCCTTTCATATCTCAAGAAGACTCAAGAGACTCGTGGGTGGCACCATTGGACTCATTGGCTTTCATTGGTCTATGTTTGCCCCGGCCCTACACTTAAGTCCTGCCCCTTTTCCGTATCTTGTGAATTGATTGTCATAGAGACTTGCGGGTGGTGCCATTAGACTCAGTGGGGATAGCTGCTTTCATTGGTCTATGTTTGCCCTGCCCCACGGAGATCCAGGTGTTTATTTGACACTCAAGAAGTCATCCACACAACACAAAATGTTGCACAAAGCATTCTCTCTTATTTCAGAAGCAAATCTTTCAGTTTAACTTTGAGTTAAATCCCCACACAGGTTTTCCATTAAAGGAAGGAGAGGAACAGAGGCTTTTTTATCACAGAAATGTATTTAATTCACACTGTAAAAACATACAACAGAGCTGACAATGACAAAATAGCTGATTATTCTGTTAGAGGAAAAGGTGATCACAGCGGAAAGTTCAATCAAAAACACTAGACTAAACTTACTGAACTTACAGTTCAAAATCTCACACACACACACACACACACACACCCTCACACACAGAGGGGGGGGGAGAGAGAGAATGAATGCATGTTGGTGTTGCCTTCATATTTGGACCAATATCTCCAATTTACCCCTCAGCCCAAGCCTCAAGCAATGCTGACTCCGGGAGTCGAGACCGCAGCCTCTTGCATTGGACACAGATATGCATTTCTTAGAGAAAACTAATTTAAATATCCTATATATATTCTTACTTCCGCACACTGCCAGTACACTTTACATTTTTACAGAGAGAAGAGAATCTCCCGATTCAGATACAATTTAACACAAACATATATAAAAGTTATTTAATGTTTCTCAGCATTGACAGTGATGATGACAATCATAGTGAAGTATTTGATGTGTTTGAAGCTATGGTTTGAAGTGTTCTGACACCTATATTGTTTATTGTGCCACTTGAATGAAAATCACCTGTTGATGATTCAGTTGTGTAACTATGATAAAGAAAAATCTATTTTATGTATGCTTGATTGATTGATTGAAAATTGTATTAACAGATTGCAGAATGGGTACAATACAGTACAGCTCAATACACACAATTGGGATGCAGACAGAGAAAGACTTTTGTCTTGTTTACATCAGGGTCCCCCATTTTCATCATAACATATAAGACATACATGACATACAGGTAGACAGTACTGTTGCATCTAGACATTTATGACATACCAGATCTACAAATATACAGTACTGTTTGTGTACAAAAGGAGTCTGAAAAGAGAGTATATACATTTGAGGGGGAAGAAACTGTACATTGGAGGAGGTTGGGTTAGGACATTTACAGGGGCCAGTTTCTAATTGCAGTCTCCCGTTGGTGTTCTTTGAGAGTGGTTTTGGAAGTGGGTAGTGATTCACATTCCTTTACAGCTGGCGTTCCACATTGATGTGGCATAAACGTGTTTAGTCCCTTGTTTGTGCCGAATCTGTGTTGAACATGGTTTGTGGAACTCCCTCTGGTGTTGTGGTCGTGGTATTCAGTGACCTTTGGGAAGTATTTTGACATGTACATGGGTACCTTAGTCGTGTAGTGTATCTTGTAGACCAGGCCCATTGCAAGTTGCTGTACTCTGTCATCTACTCTAAGCCATCCTAGGTTGTCAAAGTGGGGTGAGGTCGGTTCTAGGAGTAATGTCAAGTAGTAGTCTGACCAATTTGTTTTGTGATGTTTGTAATTTAGTTTTTAGCGCCTTTGAGGTGCTTTGGTACCATGAGGTGCAAGCATAGTCGTAGTACCCTTGAATGAGTGCTCCTGCCAGAGTCTTCAGGGTATTCTTGTTCACCAGAGAGGAGATCCGGTACAGGAATCTTTGTTCGTTGGTTGACTTTTTTTATTACATTGGATGCCATTTTGTCACAGGAAAGATTAGCCTCTAGGATGGAACCTAGGTATGTAATTTCATCTTTCCTTGTGACAATATTGTCACCCACTGTAACTGAGAAGCCGTCGGTCTTGCTGAGTTTGTTATTTGAACCGAAGAGAATGGACTCTGTTTTGCCCATGTGTAATGATAGTTTGTTATCAGCGAGCCAGGTGCAGATTCTGCCTAGTTCCGAGCTGAGGGTTTTTTCAACCTGTAACTTGTTCTTGTCAGAGACAACGGTAATGTATGATACTTTACACTGTACCAGAAATAAAAGGTAGGTTCCCCTGAATGATCAAAGGTATACAACTTGATACCCACTCAAAGAATAAGCTCATAAAATTTAACACTATTTCCAGATGAACCGCTCTGCGTCCTACTGGAATACAACCCTGTATCAGTACTAGCACTGAATACATTCCCACATTCCCACATGCACCTTTACACCTTTACACCTTTACACCTATCCACCTCCCATCCGCTCCTATAATATATATATATTATATTATATATATAATTATATATATAATATATATATAATATATTATAAGCAGGGGTGTGGTCATACTAACAGCTCCTTCCTTGTTTTCACCACGGCGAGTGTCTGTATACACCACTTTGAGTTAGTGAAATTGTGAAGAGGAGCTGTTTAAACATTATTTCTTTATTTTTCTCTCTCTCACACATTTTGAGAAAAGGCTAAGTTATAATGATTTCTTCTGAGGGTTCAAGCGCTCGCAACGTCACCCTTCACCAGCGGTTCTCCGTTGCCGCCTCTGCTGTGCGTCGTGGGGCTGCGCTGACTCCACGGTCGTGGCAGTCAGACGCACCCGGGCGGCGTCCGGTGGAGAGTTTGCCTCTCCGAGGAGCTGTTGCACCAAGGCCGTCCCCTGTGAGATGGCCTAGGTCCAGCTCTGGTTCCTCCGTCGGTGGGCCGTCGGCCGATGGGTCGACGGCTCCTCTGGTTGCGGAGGATCTGAGACGCAAGCTCTTTGCCTCTGCTCGCTCCCGTCGTAAGATGGTGAGCTGCAGGGGCGAACGGCCTGGCTTTGGGGATCTGCTGGAGCCAGACGAGGGTGCTTCTGCTCGGTCTCCTTGTCCGATGGAAACAGAGGATTTTATGGAGGGAGCGGGAGCGCTCTTGTTTGACGACCCGGTGGAGACATATCACTCTCCCCCTCAGGGTGTGGTAGAGTGTGATATGTCTCCTTGGGGTCCCTCGTCGTTCGGTGTTGGGTTAGAACCTCCGACTCGGGGACGGGATGCCCTGCTATCAACCCCGTCGGATGGTGGCGCCACACTGAGTGGCCGCCTCCCGTACGGGAGGGACGCAGGCTGCAAGGAGGGAGGTACGCATGGCGAATTACGTGCCTTGTTCCCGGAGCTCATGACGGCCGCCACAGCCGCTAATGGCGTGGCGTTGCCGCAGCCACTGCCTGCACCTGTCCCTGATGACTTGATAGGTCATCTCTGGCAACGTCGTCCTGTGAGGGAGACGGACGTTGTCTGTCCATTCTTCCCCTCAATAGAGGCCTATGTTCGTCAGGGACAGGTAATCTCCCGCATTACCGGCCTTACCCCTGCCTACGTGCCAGTCACGCGGGTGGCGGGTTTGGTCCATGGATTGAAGGAGGGGGTGCCTCGGCTTGATAGCCCTATGGCATCTATCCTTTGTCCCGAGGTGGTGTGGGAGCCGTTGCGGAAGCCGGTTCCCCAAGGGAAATCGGCTAGGCAGTTGGCCAACTGGGGTGACCAGTCATTCATCGCCGCGATGGAGAGCCTGGCTGCGACGTCTAACATCGTGCAGCTGGCGCGCTTCATGTCGGGGATGATGATGGGCGGGTCAGCGTTGGACGAGCATCATCACGTCCTTCACACCCAGGCGGCTGGAGCCATCCTGCACCTGTTACAGCTGCAGGGAATCGCCGCCGGGAAGGTACGCGCCCTGGCCACCCTATCCCAGTGCCACCTTTGGCTGGAGCAGGCGCGGGTGCCGGAGCGGAAACGCATTCCCTTGCTCACAGCCCCCCTCTCCGATGCTGGGCTGTTCGGGTCAGCCATGCAGCAGATGACCGCTGCATGCAGGGACATCGAGGAGGAGCGTGCTGTGCTCCAGCCCCATTTTCCCCCACCCGACACTGCCGGTGCTGTTCGACGGAGGCTACGCCGTCGGGGATCCGCGACCGTCGCCACCGCCACCACCGCCACCGCTGCTGGGCCCTCGGCCAAGAAGGCCCGGGGCGAAGAGGGTGCCTCATCCGCCGCAGCCAGCCGACCCACGCCCGGAGGTGACGGTAGGGATTGTCGTGTCCAGGCACTCCAACACCGTCCCTCCGGGCCCACTCCGCGTGGGGGCAAACACTGCGCTGCTCGCGGCAGGCGCCGCTAGTTTTTCCCCTTGTTTACCCCTGTTCCCTTCCCCGTCCCAATCATATAATTTTGTTCGAATTAAATAAAGGGTCCCTCCTGGTGAGGGACTATTTTTTGTTACAAACTGTGTGTTTATTCACTATATATGTTGGGGATATGATGTGTGAACCTTCGCTTGTTTGGGATTGGTAGGAGAGCAGGACTTTTAGTAATTTAGCCTGGTCGCTACATATGTTGTGCTTAGCAAGGCCTGTGGCTAGCACTCGGTCGAACGTTTTTTCTTTCCTCATCCTGAAGAAATTTGTTTCTTCTTATGATGGTAAGGTTTACCGTTGTCTGAGGGGTTGTGTGCAATCTGTTACATTGGTAAACAATGGCATTGAGTCTACAGCTTGGAGTGTTAGCCTACGGAAGTGCTCATATGTTAGCTTGTACCCAGGGTTTTTTGGCTCTCTCTCAATCTTCTGTGTTTTCTTCTTAAAACATGAAACGGGGGTGTTGTGTTCACACGTAAACCTTCGGCCTTGTTTATAAACCCTATTCGCAGGCGGGTTGTCGTCTGTGACTAGCGTGCGTTGGGTTAGCTTATCCTGAGGGTATATGCTTCTCCGTTAGCATGCTGGCTACATAGGTTTCAGCTGCCTTGGCTTGTTTACCTTCGTATTCGGGGTGTGGGATCGTGAGGGGGTGTCCTGATAAACCCCTCTTTTCTGATTGGTCAGGGGGTTGGGCCCTCCGTCATTCAGCCCTGCCACACTGATTGGTCGGCGCGGCACGGGGCAGGGAGAGGGGGGGGGGGGGGGATAGGGAGTTCCATGACTCCTCGCCTGTAATGGTCTGTTAAGTCATGGGATTCCCCCGCTATAGGGTACCTCACTGGGTGCGTTTTTATTGGTTGCCGACTTCCGTGAGTTCTTACATGCTCCATATATGGACCACTGTTGTTGTCAAGTTGGTGTTATGGTGCATGGGAACTCAAGAGTTCTGCTGCGCCCTGTGTATGTGTGTCTTGAGCCTTTTATCACCTGGCTCAATATCACGTAAAACTTTCGATTTATTGCGCACGTGGGAAGTCTCTCTGGGGGTGCCCCGTCCCCTCTATTATGGAGCAGGTTGACAGCGTGTTGTTTTTTCCCTCAGCCGCGTCATATGGGACCCATGTCTGTGTTTTTTGTCTGTAAAAAGGCGGCTTCTTGTCGTTCTCCCAGGCGGCTTGGAGGAACGGTATCTGGGTTCTTGTTTGAATTACCATTGATATGTTTTGGGTCTCGACGTGTATGTAGTGCTGGCCCTGGGTGCTTCTGATAGGAACCACAAGGCTTGCGTGCCTTGGTTGCTCATCATTAAACAGCATTTTATGGGGGAACTGGGATGGAGTTGTCTCTTCCAAGCGCCAGTTTACTAGGCTTGTCTCGACGTATTCTCGTTCGTCTCTGGGGAGTGTTAACGGAATAGATCCAAGCATTGCTAGGGGGGTCTCACGCCTTGGGGTGGGCCACCGGGCGCGGTGCTTGTGTTCCGACCGTCTGGGTGGCGCCCTCTATGATGTTTTGGATCAACACGCGTACCTGCCCCCCTCCTGGGACTGGGGATGGCGGCGTGTTTAGGGCACGGGACTGGTTGTGGTCGCGCGGACCAATCCAGTTAACCCGCCGGGGTGCAGATCTGCTGTTCTGGTACCCTGAGGGACTTGTGCTTTTTCGGGGGGAAAATGCCGGGTCGGCCCGGGCGTTGCAGGGTTGATGTTATGGAGATGTTCGTGATTGTGTCACTGCGTGTTATCCTTCACTGTTGCTTGGTCCATGTTGTGTTCAGAGCCTCCTCCTCAGGGAGTTTCAGAGCCTCCTCGGTGAGTTCAGAGCCTCCCTCTCAGTGAGGGAGCCTCCTCAGAGTTTCAGAGCCTCCTCTGTGAGTTCAGAGCCTCCCTCTCAGTGAGGGAGTCTCCTCAGAGTTTAACTTGTACCTTGCGCTGTGCTAAAGGAGCCTGGTCCTTCTCCATTCTTTTTCTCCCCTCTCTTCTCCTGCTTGGCGGGGCTGGGAGGGGGCTGTTGAGGTGGTTCTTGTGGAATCCCTCTGGCATCCCTGTGTACGTCCCGGTCCGCCGGGCTCAGGTCTGTATTTATTTTCGACCTGCTGGCCTGGGTTAACCCCTTCTTGAAAACTGAAACACTTGTACTGTGGTATAGCCAGTGTATACCCGCAGTTGTGTTTAGGAGTTTTTCTTTTGGGGTTATAGGAACAACCACCTCATGTTAGAACCAAGGGGGTGGTTGGTTCCCTGGTGTGTTGGTAGTGGAGTCAACTCTCGGGGTAGGCCGGGTTTGGCCCCGTCTGCCTGTGAGTGTGCCCCCGCACCTTTCATGTCCGCAGTGATCCAGGCTCGGGTCGAGTGGCCTGTTGCCTGGATTGAGGGATCAACCTCTTGATGGTTGTCTCCCCGGTGCGCTGCCTGGTCCCGCTGTGGGTGTAGCCTTTTGAGTGCTTCGGAGCGGCGTGCTGTTGGGGGGAAGGGCCTGCTCTTGGATGGGCCCTGTCCGAATACGCTGGCGTTGTGGGGGGTGGTGTCACTAGTGACCGCCTGGTGGGGTGCCTCATCAGGCCCCCCTTTTTCCGGGGGGTCCAGTCCCTTCCTGGGGCTGGGTCCACCTTCGCGCTCCGCTGCTACGGCCTTGCCACGGGGTTGGGTTTGCCCTTGACCCTGTGATGTTGGGGGTTGTGAATTTTTTATTTTTTTTGATTCCCGTTCGTTCCCTAGTGGCGTGTGGGTTGCGCGTTTGTGTAGTCGTGGGTTCTTCTGTGGAGGTAAGTCCCACGGTCTGCTCACCCTGTGCGTTTGAGTTGCTAGACCCCTCTTCGCACAGTCGGATCCAATTCCCTCCCGTCCTCCATTAGGGGGGTCCGGGGGGCTCAGGTCCTCCCCGGTTCTGATGGTTGTGGGGGGCCTCAGCGGGTGTATTTGTCGAGCTTCCGCTCTGCTCAGCTCCTGTAGTCCAGTAGGACGCAGAGCGGTAGCCATACGATATATAACGTACGGTTATGTCTATAACCATAGTTATATGAGTATGGCGGATGCTCTGCGTCGGACGCACTGAGGACCCTGTGGTTTTCGCCTTGTGGTGAAAGTCTGGGGAAGGAGCTGGTAGTATGACCACACCCCTGCTTATATAGGAGCGGATGGGGGTGTGGCCAGGCGGATAGGTGTAAAGGTGCATGTGGAAATGTATTCAGTGCTAGTACTGATACAGGGTTGTATTCCAGTAGGACGCAGAGCGTCCGCCATACTCATATAACTATGGTTATAGACATAACCTTACGTTAAAGGAAGTAACATTCAATACAGCAAAGGTTTTTTCTAACCTAATATTATTTGGAAATGCAATTGTTGTGCCTTCAAAGAAAATCGATTTAATATTGGCACATAATGGACTATGAATATACATGTCTACCTTCTCATACTATACTTGTCATCTGTGTGCTCTCTCTATATATATATTTATTTTTAACGAAACTTATGAACAGCAGTCCTACAGGTAGTTTTGATGTCAGTCCTACAGGTAGTTTTGACATAAATCAATTAACATAGACTTAGTCAAGTGCAACAGAGTAATTAGAAAACATTCTTGAGCATTTAAAATCAATAAATCCGTTAAGACAGCTGTATGACACCAGATGGCTGATGTGAATTGCTGACAATGCATCAGCCTGCGTGTGTATTTGTCAGAATAATGAGACCATACTAAGGTTGCCACGGTGATGTGAAATTTCCCATAGCTAATAAACTCATGACAACACCGGTATTACCAGTGACATAGGACATTTGACATAATGACGCTCAATATGTAAAGCAGCTAAATTGATCCGCTGTGTCTAGTCTGTTTTTAATTCCTCAATGTATCCATTTGGTACTACACTCTGCAGACATGCTCTGCTCTCACTCTCTGTTTCTGACTCTTTCTTTTCTCTCTGACTGTGTGTGTGTGTGTGTGTGTGTGTGTGTGTGTGTGTGTGTGTGTGTGTGTGTGTGTGTGTGTGTGTGTGTGTGTGTGTGTGTGTGTGTGTGTGTGTGTGTGTGTGTGTGTGTGTGTGTGTGTGTGTGTGTGTGTGTGTGTGTGTGTGTGTGTGTACAGAGTCTGTGAGGCTTGTGAATGGATCTGGTCTGTGTTCAGGCAGAGTGGAGATGAAGTCTGATCAGGCGTGGAGGTCACTATGTGAAGCTGACTTTGACAAGCAGGATGCAGAGGTGGTCTGTAGGCAGCTTGGCTGTGGGGCTCCTTCAGCCCTCCAGGGGGCGCTCTATGGAGAGGGAGACGCTCCAATCGGGACCAAAGAACTCCAGTGTAAAGGCAACGAATACCATCTCCTGGACTGTGTCACCTCAGACTCAGATAGAAACACCAGCTCAACTAGCAGGACTGTTGGCCTCACCTGCTCAGGTATGGAAAACATTATGAATTACTCATTGGTTTAATTAGGATTTACACTTTTAATAATGATATAACTGGTTTAAATATAGTATTTTCATTTATTTATTTATTTACTGACTATATTCAAAACATTATTTCATGTTTTTAAATAAAAACAGTATGTCGCAATCAAGCTGATTTAATAAATAAAATCAAATGTATTTGTAAGGCCCGACAACACACGTTAATGTCCCCATGGGCCGGACACGTCTTCTTTAAACAATTCAAGAAGAAACATCACAATAGGTCAAGAACAAGAACACCATAAAGTCCAAAAAATTTAAATAAATGCAACACTCCCAGACATACCCCACGCGAAGGTAAGGAAAAACTCACTAAAACTTAGCAATAGGAAAAAATGCACTACAGGCAATGTGGAGGAGAGAAACCTTAGAAAGGCCATTCAAGGGGGGATCTCCCTTCTTAGATGTCGGTGATAGTAGTGTTGCAGTAAAACAGGTGAGCAGTTGGTAAAGCATGCACTCACATGTGTGAGTGAGTGTATGCGATAGCAACTGAACATTTTGAAAGATTAAAGATACAGCTGATAGCGGATCTATTTGAGGCAAAGGGGCGGCGCAGAGGGTCACATCCTCCCGGTCATCATCACGGGACGTCCGACACTCCAGTCATCACTCCAAGACAGCCAGAGACAGGGAGACAGGGAGACGGGACAGGCGTTAGACAGTTTGTGTGATTGTGATGGGCGGACATAGCAATAGATACAAGTGGTAAGCATATATGTGAATAGAATATATATATGTAGTAAGCATATTATGTGAATAGAATAGAAGTACTTAACCCAGCAATGAACTCCACGTCTGAACCATGTTGACAGACCACGGACAGAAGATGGTAAGAAGCTGATCCGTGGCCTTGTGGTGCACGTAGAACAGTCACTGCAATCTTGGCGAAGACCCCGAGACATCCACCACCTTGGTCAACACTACGAGACAACCACTCAAAAAGATGGGGGGGGGGGGGGGGGGGTTGGGGGGGGGGGGGTTAGAGAGTTCCCATGTTTGTAGTGGGCGGAGATGGAGCAATAAATACATGTAGTGAGCATATGCATACATGGTGACAGTAGAATCATAGTATATAAGAAAATAGTGAAATTGAGTAATAGAAAGCACTACTGCAAGCGTATGGATACAGGGTGAGATACAAGACAATAGCTCAGGGCCGTATGTCCCGTGGGGGCAGGAGAAGCCACTCAGAAGGTTCAGCACTGCAGGCCAGACAGAAGGCAGTATGAAGCTGTTCCATGGGACCGGTTGAGACAGAGACAGAGGTTAAAAAGGTTCTCCCATGTCTGCAGAAAAGAAAAATATTGTGTATATTACTAGGCTTGCTTAAATTGTGATGAAACAAAAGAGAATATGAATTATGATTTTTCTTTGCATCTTTGACAGGGAATAACACCATGCTAATAATGACCAAACATTAGAAACTGCCACTGATCTCGTTCAGTACCTTCTTGAGATCATTTGTACAAAAAATCTAAGGAAATGAATAAAGGGAAGATGATTAAACAGAAGGTTCTGTAGATACAGTACTGAATTCTCCCATCCGGACCAATGCAATTTGAAATATTATTATAGAATATAGAATAGCAGGCTTATAAATGACCTTATTATAGCCAATTCGCACATTTATATATATATACATATATTATCTTTCAAATGGCAGAGTTCAATTTGGATTTAGTATCACCAGGCGTGCAGATAATGAAATCGACTGTACTTTTTTATTTTCACCACAGTGCAACCGTTTTGAAACTAATTTCAGATCTAATTGTTGCTGCATGCTAACAATAGGGAAGAGAAAATAACTGCATTTCAATATTTGTCAATAACGTTACATTTTGTGGTATATTATCCCGAATAATATGAGTTATTAAAATAATGCATACAGAACTATGAACCTTGAACCCCATAGATCTGTTCAGGAAGTGTAGTTTTGAAAAGTTCCAACGCAGATCCAGAGCTCTGGATGTCCACTACAAAATGGCAGCAAAAAACTACAATTCCCATGATTCAAGGTTTTCCAAAATGGTCGCCTCTCGCAAAATATACAGACATTTCGAAAAGGAAAATCTATCTAGTAACACTTTAACCTATTCCTAAACTAACATATTTATGATAATATACATTATACATGCTGTTGTGACATGGTTATGATGTTTATACTTGAATAAGTTTGAAAATTAAATCGCTACTTTTATAGAACAATCTGGAGATATTGATTTATGACCAGGTGTCATTTGCGGTCCACCGACGGACCGCACAGGCGGAAAAGGTTAATCTAAGGGTCAGTCCCCGACCAGGTGAGATCAGGGTAGGTTGAAAAAGAGAGAGAAAAGATGGGTCTTAAGCAGGGATTTAAAAGCTTCGACAGAGCAGGCGCCCCTGATGACGGCAGGTAATTTGTTCCACAGGTAGGGAGCGCGCGGTAGACAAAGGCTCTGTGGCCGGCGGATTTCTATAGACGCCCCGCATTTTGTGAGCGCAGAGCACGAGCGGACAAGTATTGAGAGATGAGATCGGATAGATAGAGCGGTGCAAGCCCATTTAAAATGTTGTAGGTGAAGAGTAGCACTTTAAAGTCAGATCGGGCTTGAATAGGAAGCCAGTGTAGGGCGGACAAAACTGGTATGATGTGATAACATTTTCTAGTTTTAGTTAGTATCTGTGCAGCCGAATTGTGCATGAGTTGAAGATTTTTATGCTTGAATTAGGTAGGCCTGAAAAAAGTGCATTACAGTAGTCTAGACGTGATGAGACAAAAGCATGAATTAGGGTTTCAGCATCAGCTGAAATATTGAGTATTGGGGAATGGGGGGTGAACGTTGATGCAGCATTATGCCGGCAGCAGGTATATTGAAATTCCCAGGGTTGGTTTGCCCCAGCGTCTGTGTGAATGGGACTACCTGGCATTGCAGCACAGATGTGTGATGCTTTGTAATGTAATTCTGTGGTGGTTAGCTTGTAGGTAATATCATAACCACAACTATTTTCATAAGTGATGATGTGGTTAATTCTGTAGTGGTCAGCTTGTAGGTAATATCATAACCACAACTATTTTCATAAGTGATGATGTGGTTAATTCTGTGGTGGTTAGCTTGTAGGTAATATCATAACCACAACTATTTTCATAAGTGATGATGTGGTTAATTCTGTAGTGGTCAGCTTGTAGGTAATATCATAACCACAACTATTTTCATAAGTGATGATGTGGTTAATTCTGTAGTGGTCAGCTTGTAGGTAATATCATAACCACAACTATTTTCAAAAGTGATGATGTGGTTAATTCTGTAGTGGTCAGCTTGTAGCTTATATCATAACCACAACTATTTTCATAAGTGATGATGTGGTTAATTCGGTAGTGGTCAGCTTGTAGGTAATATCATAACCACAACTATTTTCATAAGTGATGATGTGGTTAATTCTGTGGTGGTTAGTTTGTAGCTTATATCATAACCACAACTATTTTCATAATTGATGATGTCGTTAATTCGGTAGTGGTCAGCTTGTAGGTAATATCATAACTATTTTCATAAGTGGAGCGCTGCCCCATGCAGCACTGGCCATCGGGACGTTCAGGACGAATCCCGATGGGCCGGAAGTAAAGTGGTCTGGTTTTTTATTTTTTTTGATGGGGGGGTTCGACTGGCCCATTTAGTCCACTCGGATCAGCCCATTTTGGTAGGGTAGGGCTGAAAAAGTTAGATGTAAAATTTTTTTAATTGCCACAGAAAGATGCTTAAAAATAGCCTACCAGCTCTTGCAGTGATTTCAGTCATCTCCCAGGCTACATGGTCTGTACGGCGGGCCGGTGTGGGCCAGTGTGTGAGTCGGTGTGTGGGCCACTAATGTGGGCCGGTATGTGGGGCGGTGTGTGGGCCGGTGTGTGAGTCGATGTGTGGACCAGAGTGTGGGCCGGTGTGTGGGCCGGTGTGTGGGCCAGTGTGTGAGTCGATGTGTGGACCAGAGTGTGGGTCGGTGTGTGGGCCGGTGTGTGGGCCAGTGTGTGAGTCGATGTGTGGACCAGAGTGTGGGCCGGTGTGTGGGCCGGTGTGTGAGTCGATGTGTGGACCAGAGTGTGGGCCGGTGTGTGAGTCGATGTGTGGACCAGAGTGTGGGTCGGTGTGTGAGTCGATGTGTGGACCAGAGTGTGGGTCGGTGTGTGGGCCAGTGTGTGAGTCGATGTGTGGACCAGAGTGTGGGCCGGTGTGTGGGCCAGTGTGTGAGTCGATGTGTGGACCAGAGTGTGGGCCGGTGTGTGAGTCGATGTGTGGACCAGAGTGTGGGTCGGTGTGTGGGCCAGTGTGTGAGTCGATGAGTGGACCAGAGTGTGGACCAGAGTGTGGGCCGGTGTGTGAGTCGATGTGTGGACCAGAGTGTGGGCCGGTGTGTGAGTCGATGTGTGGACCAGAGTGTGGGCCGGTGTGTGGGCCGGTGTGTGGGCCGGTGTGTGGGCCAGTGTGTGAGTCGATGTGTGGACCAGAGTGTGGGCCGGTGTGTGAGTCGATGTGTGGGCCGGTGTGTGGGCTGGTGTGTGGGCTGGTGTGTGGGCTGGTGTGTGGGCTGGTGTGTGGGCTGGTGTGTGGGCTGGTGTGTGGGCCAGTGTGTGGGCTGGTGTGGGCCAGTGTGTGGGCCGGTGTGTGGGCTGGTGTGTGGGCTGGTGTGTGGGCTGGTGTGGGCCAGTGTGTGGGCTGGTGTGGGCCAGAGTGTGGGCCGGTGTGTGGGCTGGTGTGTGGGCTGGTGTGTGGGCCAGAGTCTGGGCCGGTGTGTGGGCTGGTGTGTGGGCTGGTGTGGGCCAGTGTGTGGGCTGGTGTGGGCCAGAGTGTGGGCCGGTGTGTGGGCTGGTGTGTGGGCTGGTGTGTGGGCCAGAGTCTGGGCCGGTGTGTGGGCTGGTGTGTGGGCCAGTGTGTGAGTCGATGTGTGGACCAGAGTGTGGGCCGGAGTGTGGGCCGGTGTGTGAGTCGATGTGTGGACCACTAATGTGGGCCGGTATGTGGGCCGGTGTGTGGGCCAGTGTGTGAGTCGATGTGTGGACCAGAGTGTGGGCCGGTGTGTGAGTCGATGTGTGGGCTGGTGTGTGGGCTGGTGTGTGGGCTGGTGTGTGGGCTGGTGTGTGGGCTGGTGTGTGGGCTGGTGTGTGGGCCGGTGTGTGGGCTGGTGTGTGGGCTGGTGTGTGGGCTGGTGTGGGCCAGTGTGTGGGCTGGTGTGTAGGCTGGTTTGTGGGCTGGTGTGTGGGCTGGTGTGGGCCAGTGTGTGGGCTGGTGTGTGGGCCAGTGTGTGGGCCAGAGTGTGGGCCAGTGTGTGGGCCGGTGTGTGGGCTGGTGTGTGGGCTGGTGTGTGGGCTGGTGTGTGGGCTGGTGTGTGGGCCAGTGTGTGGGCTGGTGTGTGGGCTGGTGTGTGGGCCAGTGTGTGGGCCAGTGTGTGGGCTGGTGTGTGGGCCAGTGTGTGGGCCAGAGTGTGGGCTGGTGTGTGGGCCAGTGTGTGGGCTGGTGTGTGGGCCAGTGTGTGGGCCAGTGTGTGGGCCGGTGTGTGGGCTGGTGTGTGGGCTGGTGTGTGGGCTGGTGTGGGCCAGTGTGTGGGCTGGTGTGTGGGCCAGTGTGTGGGCCAGTGTGTGGGCCGGTGTGTGGGCTGGTGTGTGGGCTGGTGTGTGGGCCAGTGTGTGGGCCGGTGTGTGGGCTGGTGTGTGGGCTGGTGTGGGCCAGAGTGTGGGCCGGTGTGTGGGCCAGTGTGTGGGCCGGTGTGTGGGCCGGTGTGTGGGCCGGTGTGTGGGCTGGTGGGTGGGCCGGTGTGTGGGCCAGTGTGTGGGCCAGTGTGTGGGCCGGTGTGTGGGCCGGTGTGTGGGCCGGTGTGTGGGCTGGTGTGTGGGCCAGTGTGTGGGCTGGTGTGTGGGCTGGTGTGGGCCAGAGTGTGGGCTGGTGTGTGGGCCGGTGTGTGGGCTGGTGTGTGGGCCGGTGTGTGGGCTGGTGTGGGCTGGTGTGTGGGCTGGTGTGTGGGCCAGTGTGTGGGCTGGTGTGTGGGCTGGTGTGGGCCAGAGTGTGGGCTGGTGTGTGGGCCAGTGTGTGGGCCAGTGTGTGGGCCGGTGTGTGGGCCGGTGTGTGGGCCAGTGTGTGAGCCGGTGTGTGGGCCAGAGTGTGGGCCGGTGTGTGGGCCGGTGTGTGGGCCGGCAGTGGTGCCGGCAGGATTAAATTCCTTAGTACGCATGCTCGCTCGCACAGAAACTGTCCGTCCAGATGATGTAGCCTACACAGTGCTCTACTACAGATACACTACCCAGAGCGCAACAACACACATAGGTGACAATAGTGTGTGTGCGCGGGTGCGTGCGGGCCGGAGCGACTCTGAACGTCTCAGGCTGAATTTGTGTCCCCTAGCCTATCCGTGACATCGAACGAGAGAAACTCAATGCCATTTGGAGCATACCGCGTAGCCTAATTCTCCTAATTCTCCTAATTCTCCTAATTCTCTGACACCGTAGCCTATTCTCTGACAATATAAGCCTTCAGAGACGTTTTTTGTTGTCCTTTTAATGAAGGAATACTCTCCAAATCAGATAACACGGACGATTGCTTCTACTGTGCGAGCTGCCTGCCATTGCTGTTTGAATGAAGATTCTGTGTCGTCAAATGTTGTCCTTAGTGAACAACGTGAGGCTGCCTGGATATATAGCTCTAAGGTGGAAGAGCTGATCAGCAGAGGGAAGCAGTAATCTAACAACTGGGAGAATTTCAAACAGTAGGCTATCTTTCCTTCTTTCAGATTTTTGATACACTGTTTCTCCATCAAGAAAGCTTTTTCATAATTCGGATGGCATTTTACTAACTTCAGTGTCAACCAAGAATGATATGCAATTCAATTCAAAATTGGCCCCTGTAAAAAAAGGAAATGGTGGAGCTGAAAAAGCTAGAATTTAAAAACTAAAATTGCTAGTAAAACACTCAGAACAATATTTGAAAATTACATACCTGTTTAGTAGAGGAAGGAACAAGTGACTTACTGCTAAACATGCTGGTGATGTAGAGTAGGACAGTTTAATTGGGGAGAGACAGAGAGAGTGACAGACAGACAGACAGACAGACAGACAGACAGACAGACAGACAGACAGACAGACAGACAGACAGACAGACAGACAGACAGACAGACAGACAGACAGACAGACAGACAGACAGACAGACAGACAGACAGACAGACAGACAGACAGACAGACAGACAGACAACTGAAATTGTGTAGCACAGACATTTCTATGGATCAAAACCTCAATATTATTATGGTGTAGTTAATACTTCACGTATCCTTAATCCCTAGGCTAATGAGGCACTAAGATGTTGGTGTGTGTGTGTGTGTGTGTGTGTGTGTGTGTGTGTGTGTGTGTGTGTGTGTGTGTGTGTGTGTGTGTATGTGTGTGTGTGTGTGTGTGTGTGTATGTGTATGTGTATGTGTGTGTGTGTGTGTGTGTGTGTGTGTGTGTGTGTGTGTGTGTGTGTGTGTGTGTGTGTGTGTGTGTGCACTGTGCACTGTGCACAAGTGCACATCTAGGGGCGGGGTGTAGATTTGGTCTCCTTGATGTTGACTCCTTAGCCACAGCCTTGGGTTGTTTAATACTGGACGAGTATTTCATAACGGCCGTTGTGTGGGCCAGTTTCGGGGCCGGTGCGTGGGCTGGTGCGTCTGAATGTCCCAGGCTGAATTTGTGTCCCAGTCCGCCCCTGGCCCTATAACACTATCCTGCCGCTCCAACACACAGGAATATTGCTCCGTCTAGCGACCAGTTGTCACATGAAAGGTGGTAACAAAGACTAATAATAATAATGATAACAATGATAATGATAATAGGCTACATATTTTAGGTCCAATTAATATAATATGCAAGGTGAGAAGATGCTATCTTTATCTTAGAGAGTTTTGTATAAAGCTCACGGTACATCACCGGGCTGCCCTGGACTCATACACCAGTCTCCAGAACAAACCACAACACTGCATCGCATACTGCGGAATAAAGGCATTTTTGGTTGTAATTGTGTAATGATAGATGTATAACCTGAGCACTGTACATATCTGTTTTCAGGAAACACTGGGCTATACAAATAATATGCTGTGATGTCACATGAATGTATAAATACTTATATGGCCATGCATTTAATCTCTCTCTTTTTTATAAAATCATTATAGCCAACATGCAATATATCCCATTGATTGGTACAATGGGACAGACATTTGTTTTATACAGCTATAACCTGCATTCTTTCAAATATATCATTAAAACAGATATTGGAATACACTATGTAGCCTATGTGTCTAATGAATGAACAGTAGGCTTATATTATTCGAATTACTTGTTTAATTAGGATTTAGTAGATACTATATATATGCTCTGCCCTATAGGTACAGTAAATACAGTACACATATTAAGGCCACCAGAGTCGGGCAGCGGACTGGTGGACTGTACTACTATAGGCAGCGCAGTATAATATGCACCACTACCTGATCAAACATCCACTCAACATCCACCCATTCAAGGTGGAGGCCGCCGTCCGCCTCGGCTGCACCAGGACCGTGGGCACAGACGAATCCTGCCAATGGAATCAGTGCTTCACAAAGTCGGTCCAGCCAGCAAGGATCTGTGATGTTGCCTTTTACAAGGATTCCTGTAAGCAGGACGTCAAGGAGAAGAAGCAACTGCCCCCAAATCCCACAGAGAGAGAACAGCAGGCCTTTATGGACACCTTGGCTTCAGTGTCCTCTAAGCCTGTTCTTTCACTGATTTCCAGGCACGCTTCATTGCGCAGACGCCAGTTGCTACCCAACCACAAGTTCCACGGACTCTACGCTCCTTGTACAAGGAGGAGTACAGGTCTCTAGATGGTGACAGATTGAGGAGTCTGTGTGACGACCAATACAGGCGACTCAAGTCAGTCAGTGAGGAAGACTGGCATTATGTCAATGTGGCCACGATCACACAGCGCCTGAGCAATGTGTGGTATGAGCAGCGTGTTGGACGCATCACAGCCTCTTCCTGCCACAAACTCAGGCTGTCAAAGTCCATGTCTCCGTCCGTGGTCAGAGACAATTGCAGCCCCACCAGGAAGAGGTTGGACCACATCACAGCCATAAAATATGGCATCGATAACGAGGACAACGCATATGAGTATCTAGCAGACATTTTGTCTGGATCCCCACCTCCACACACCATGCCCAGTGAGATCACTATTACCCATCCTGGGCCACACTCTGGCCATAAGATATTTCCTGGCTGCGTCCCCAGATGGCCTGATCTCCTGCGAGTGTTGTGGGCAAGGTATCCTGGAGATCAAATGCCAATATAAACTGAGAGCTGGTCTGGGCGCTATCAGAGACCAACAAGATTACTGTGTGGCTGAGGACTTTACACTAAAGCCTCAACACCCCTACTACACCCAGGTACAGCTGCAAATGTACGTGACCAGACGTACATATGCCGATCTTCTTATCTGGTCTCCCATTGATGCTGTGTGCATTAGAGTAGCACAGAATGAGGCCTTCACTGACCAACTTGTGCTGCACCTTGAGGGTCTTTGGACAGGATTTGTGTTTCCTGAACTGCTGCAGAGAAACGTTGAGGCACAGGTACCAGTGTTACCCATCCAACAGGAGCAACAGGCGGCCAGCAGCACAAGCACTCCAGTCTACTGCTTGTGTAAAACAACAACAGAATCAGAGAGCATGGTTGGCTGTGACACCTGTGATGACTGGTTCCATCCCAGGTGTCTAAACCTCAAAAGGCTACCGAAAAGCAAGACGTGGTATTGTGGGAGTGCAGAAAAAAGAAAAATAAGTCTAACCTAGGGATGCTCGATATTGGCTTTTTTACCGATACCGATATTCCGATATTGTCCAACTCTTAATTTCCGATACCGATACCGATACCGATACCGATATCAACCGATACTGATATATGCAGGGTTTCCCCCCAAAACAACAGAATAATTTCAGGTAACTAATAATTTCACTGGATGCATTCAAAAGGCTTTTTAAATGTAAGCATTATCTGTGCAAAATATGATAATTAAAAAAGTTAAAATTAACATTACATATCTCTTGTTGTTGAATTAAACCAACATGCATACTTTTGACAATAAATAAAATAAGAATTGGTTCTTACTTGCTTGCCTGGGTAAATAAAGGTTAAATAAATGTAAAAAAAAAAATATATATATATATATATATTTTTTTTATTTATTTTTTTACCGATACCGATATTTTCCGATATCACATTTTACTGCCGATATCGGCCGATAATATCGGACATCCCTAGTCTAACCCTAACTAAGTTGCTGTACTCTGTCGTCAGGGCCGGACTGGATCCCCCACCAGGATTTTTTTTGTTACAAAGACTTAATTTCCTGCATTCTGGTGAATTTTAGTGCATGTGAATCACAAACTAATGAGCCAACAATTGCTTAGTACAATGTACTGTTATGAACCTCAAATAAAACTGTTGTGGCACTAGCAATGCTACTCTCTCCACCTTCAAAAAGAAAAAAGCAAGAGCACAACATATTTTTCTATTTACTATTATAATACAGTTAACCACTCTCTCCTGTAAGGGCCTTTATTCTTCTTTGTTTTATCCCTCTCTCCTCCACCCTTTCTCTTTTCTCCACTGTCCATCTTGACATCAACATTAATTGACTTTCGCTCTACTGTATCTCTCCCGAGTCCCTCACTACCTGGCTCACTGCCTGGCTGTTATTCTGCATCTGAGTGCGATCTGCCATTCCATTCGCAGCCTCCGCTGTCAATCAGTTGTATCGCCTGGTCCCGCCTCCACCAATTACAAGCGGCAGCACGGCTCCATTGTGTGTATGTGATCCGCGTGAGTGTGTGATCCCACCTAGGTTATCTAACTATCGTGCCGCGCCACCGCCACAACTAGAAACAATGGCCTGGCAATTTTTTTTTTAAATAATAATAATTTAAAAAGAATTATACTTTTTTTAAAATATATATATATTTTTTTTTATCTGTGCAGGCCAGGCCACCGGGAAAACTCCCGGTGCTCCCGATGGCCAGTCCGGGCCTGTCTGTCGTCTACTCTAAGCCATCCTAGGTTGTCAAAGTGGGCAGGGGTGAGGTGGGTTCTAAGAGTAAGGTCAAGCAGTAGTCTGACCTGTTTTGTGATGTTTGTAATTTAGTTTTTAGCGCTTTTGAAGTTTTATTCATAAAATTGTTCTGAATCAAGAAATTCTATGTCTTTATTTAAAGTGTAACTAATTGTCAGAAATTGGTTTCATAAAAAAAAATTGGTAAATAAAAACAGCATTTATGTTAATTGTATCCTTTTAAATGTCCTTTTAAAATGAAGAATTGTGCTTAGGAAAGTAGTTGAAAGTCCTTGAATTTCATTTTGCAATGTGTGGGAACCCTGACTGTAGCACTCAACACTTGATGATCATTGTTACTCAGCTGATAGAGGTGTACCCTTCTTGCTGTCTTGTTTTGTACCATAGAAGAGATGGATGTTGACAATAAATGTATTTTAGTTACACTTACATTTTATTGTGTATGTTTTTTTTGTAAGATAGTCTAACAATATTTACACAAAACATTTACTACACGCTGTAACACAATCATTGTAATCTGGCTCACAGGGCAAAGACAGTACACTGCAAAAAATGTAATTGTATCAAGTGAAAATATCTTGTATTTGATCAAATATTGAGTAGAATATCTTTTGCAGATACTTTTGCTTATTATACTATTTCCCCCTGATTTAATCTTGTTTTACTTACAATGGCCCATAGTGCAAATTATCAGCGAGATCTAACGCAAAACATCTGCAATAATAATCCTAGACCTGTATCACAGGTCAATCACAAATGTCTCTCTAATCCTTGAGAACAATGCTGTCTCCCAGATTCACCAAAGCAGCACAGACTCGGATGATCTTGTTGATGCTGCTGTATTGATCACGATTGGCTTCACCTGCTAGACTCTGAATACAGCGAATTGGAACTGGACCCTTTAGTATTGTGTATCGGTTCTTGACGAGTCCAATCACCCTCTCAATGTGGATCCGCACTGATGAGATTTTCCAGGCTCTCTCCACCTCCTCTGCAGACAGCTGCTTCTTGTTCCTCGTAAATTGGGGTAGAATTAGTTGTGCACCGCAAACAGATGCAAAGTCATCCTCGAGTGTGAAACCCCTGTCTGCCAGGATCTGATCCCCGGGCATGTGCAGCGCAGGGTTTATAAATCCACACTCCCCCCAGAGCGGTTAGGTGGCGTAACGGAGATTGCGTTCGTCACCAACCCCGGAGACGCTAGGATTCGCCTGTTCGAATCTGGCTCACAGCTCCGGGGTTGTCACCAGCTTGGCTGGCCGTTCACACTAATACAATTGGCAGAATTAGAGGGTGGGAGAATCTGGCGGGGTGGGTCCGGGTCGTTGTAAACAGCGACTCCTACAGTTCGGTCGGGCGCCTGCTAAGCGCGGATAGGACCTGAGTGGGATAGTGTGATCCTTCCACACGCTACGCCCTCTCAGTGAGAATCCGCGCTGCCAGGTGAAAAGAAGCGGTTGATTGGCTGGACGTGTGTCGGAGGAAGCATGTGATAGCCTCCACTCTCCCAGACCGACTGTGGGGGGTAAGTGCGCAGCGACTAGGAAGGGGATTGGGAATTGGCATAACGACTAACATTGGGATGGGAGAAAATCGGAGGAAAATGGAGGGGGAAAAAGATCAATAAAAAAATAAATAAAAAATCCACACTCCCTGACAATGTGGATATCTGAGGCTCTGCCTCTCCAGGCCTGGGACACAAAGTTAATGTGACCCACTGGGCTGCACGATATGAACACTTTCACTGTGGCGTGGCGTTTGTAGGAGGAATAGCACTGAGCACGAGCTTTAAGATTTCTGGGTGCATCGATGAAAATTTCAAATCTATGATCGATGTGAGACGAGGAAACTTTGTTTTGAATACTGGGGGGATGATTGAGAATATGTGGTCCCTGTCCTGCCATCTAATCAAGAAGGCAAGCTTGACGTACATCAGGTCTATCCAGGTCCAGAACACTTTGATGACTGTTGCCTTTGACACACCTCTGATGTGGGAGATGAGGTCAAAGGACATGTCGTGACGCAGTTTGACAAGGGTGATAAATATCTGATCTATGGGTGAGATAATGGTGGTCCTTGTCTTCTCTGTGTGCAAGTAAGAAAACAAGTGCAGAAGCACTGGCCAGGTAACACCTGTCATCATCTTGCATTTGGTGTCGTTGCTGTCCACAGATGAAGCGGTCAAGGAGCTTGACTCGACCTTGGTTCTCTGTTGGTCACCATCCTCCTTGGCTGCATCCCTCTCCTCTCTAAGAGACTGTATCTCGTCAAACAGACACTGCTTGGTGATGGGAGGTGTGGCTGCTTCCTCAACTTGGGCTGCTTCCTCAACTTGGATGGCTTGGCTGCAACGTTTAGGCCTCTTGTGGGGAGTCACTTTAAATGAAATAAAAACCATACTAATAAGAAACTGCAATTTAGGAACCCATTGCTTTTGGCACATAACTGAAAACTAGATGATATCACTTACCATGGTATGAAGAGGAGTTCCTTTTTGCATGCCGCTCATGGCGACTGATGTTCGTTGACGTAGATGGTGTAGACTGTGATGTTGAAGGGAATACAGATGGAATATGGTCTGGGTGTGTTTTACTCTCCTCTACTCTTCACCAGCCCCCACCCTTGGACTACCTTCACGCAGCTGTCATAGTTTATGATTAGCGCCCCAGAGGGCTTTATATACCTGGACCTCCCTTCCAGTCCTGGTCGGGTCGTTCTGTATCTGTGTTCACTCTGTGTTCATGGAGTTCTGTACGTTACTATCCTGTACGTTACCATCACCTGCCGCGTCTCCGGCGTGAGACGACGTGCCAGCCATCACCACCTGTCGCCGTTTGCCTGGAGTGGGACACCGTCTTCGCTCTCTAATTCTCTACGGTGTTCCCACTCCAGACGTCAAGCCGGCGCGTCATCGCTCCCTATTTTCCACGGGAGGATGGCATCTCTTTGCCCCGGTCCCCTGGGACCCCTGTGTTCTGCGCTGCCCGTCTGCAGCATCCGAGGAGGATCTCCGTGCCAAGCCTGGAGTGGTGTTCCCACTCCAGACGTCAAGACGGCGCGCATCGCTCCCTATTTCCACGGGAGGATGGCGTCTCTTCGCCCTGGTCCCCTGGGACCCCTTTGTTCTGCGCTGCCCGTCTGCAGCACCCGAGGAGGAGGAAGAGGATCTCCGTGCCTGGAGTGGGACACCGCCTTCGCTCTCTAATTCTCTACGGGAGGTTGCCAGTGTTCCCACTCCAGACGTCAAGCGGGCGCGTCATCGCTCCCTATTTTCACGGGGGGATGGCGCCTCTTCCCCCCGGCCTCCGCTGTCGGGCCCCTGTCTCCGTACCAGGCCTCCGCCGTCGGGCCCCTGTCCCCGTGACAGGCCTCCGCCGTCGGGCCCCTGTCTCCGTGCCCGGCCCCCGCTGTCGGGCCCCTGTCTCCGTACCAGGCCTCCGCCGTCGGGCCCCTGTCCCCGTGACAGGCCTCCGCCGTCGGGCCCCTGCCTCCGTGCCCGGCCTCCGCTGTCGGGCCCCTGTCTCCGTGCCCGGCCCCCGCCGTCGGGCCCCTGTCCCCTTGCCAGGCCTCCGCCGTCGGAACCCTGTCCTCATCCCTGTAAGCAGCCCTGGCCCGTAGCCCTGGCCCTGTCCTTTAGCCCTAGTCCCTTAGCCTGCTCGCCTCTTAAAGGCACAGTGCCGCATTTTCCTTATTTCCTTGACTCTAGTGTTTTGTGTTCTCCCCTGTTCCCCTCTCCAGTGCCCCTGGTCCTGGTCCTTGACATTTAGCCCTGGCCCTGTCCCTTAGCCCTAGTCCCTTAGCCAGTTCGCCTCTTAAAGGCACAGTGCCGCATTTTCCAGTTTTCCTTGACTCTAGTGTTTTTGTGTTCTCCCATAAAGGGACTGTTCCGCCTTTTGTTCTATAATAAAGATTTGCCCTGTTTTGGCTTACTCTCATACCTGTCTTGTGTTGTGCGATTGGGGTCGGTTACAAACCATAACACATAGATCCTGACAAGCAATACGACTATACAATAACAAGTCCTTAGAGCAAGGACAACAACACTGAATGTGATTGATAAATAGTATACTAGTAGTAACATATAAAAATGAAAAAGGCATGTAGGCTACACTGAGAATGGACTATATGGCGAAGTAGCTAGCAGAGACTGCTAGCTAATCAATCAATCAGCTAGCAGCTAACATGTATCTGCTGTTTACAGCCTCACAGCCAATACAACTTAATTTCGCCTCTTTGTTTGTACCCCTGCTCCCGACTACTGTCAGCGACTTCGGGTTATTGAGAAGCGCTATATAAATTAAATTAATTATTATTTATTATTAATTTACTATATAAATATTTGTTCCTTATTCTCACCTGTTATGAAATGGGTAGAGCAGACATACATAGAATTTGACTTGGGGGACCAGGGTCTGCTTTGGTCGACTCTCCCGTCTGCATCTACAGTATGTGTGCTCTCTTGATAGCTGCCAGCCACTTTTTCCTCCGTGATTCCTCGACTGGTATTATATAAAACTGCAGATTTGTTTTTGTTTTTTTGTCATTAGTACAACGCGTAACACAGCAGCTCTTTGGCATTGTGAAGGACTGAAGAAAATTCCGCTTGATTGTCTTTAATTTGCCGCTTTAACGATCCGTTTCTCCACTAAATATCATTCCATTTGGGCTGTGGGGGGTGAAGCTTAATGTCTGAAGGAGTCGACTGAAGGCTTCTTGTCCTCTGCAAAAGCATGCAATTGGTCCACTGATGGATACATCTTGATATTTGTCTAGTATAGTGTGTTCATTAGATGGGTGAAATCCTCTTTCAGTGCCTCTGTGCCTGTTTTCGTAGGCAGTTAGCCTCTGGTATGTGTGCCATTAGCGTTAGCCACGCTTCTATGAAAAAAATTATAAAAAATAAATAAATAAATAAAAAAATATATATATATTTTTTTAATTATTATATTCGACTAAGAGGTTGGCCAGTCGACTACGGCCCCTTTCGATCGATTAGTCAACTGATCGATTAATAGGGGTCAGCCCTAGTGTGTGTGTGTGTGTGTGTGTGTGTGTGTGTGTGTGTGTGTGTGTGTGTGTATGCGTGTGCACTGTGGCAGGTGGCCATGAGCTGTAGTAGCCTGTATATATATATTTAAAAAATATATATGTTATAATAATTTTTTTTATCCCAATTTAGTCGTTATGTCAATTTCCTTGCTGGTAGTTGCGTGCATTGCCCCACTGTCGGCCTAGGGAGGGTGTAGACTACCACATGCCTCCTCCGATACATGTGGAGTCGCCAGCCGCTTCTTTTCACCTGATAGCGAGGACTCTCACTGGGGGAACGTAACACATGCGGAGGTTGACGCTATTTCCCCCCGATCCCCTCCCTGCTGAACAGGCGCCCCGACCGACCAGTAGGAACTGCAGTTTACAATGACCAGGACACATACCCCATCGGCTGCCCACCCGCTAACACTGCCAATTGTGTTAATAGGGAGTCTCTGCGGTGGTAGGCGAGTGCATTCTCCACTGCGCTACCCAGCCGCACCTGTAGCCTGTATATATGATGACAATACATTAATCTAATCTCATTTTGATCGGTCGCAAAGCACTTCCGCCACCATTTGTACACGGCTGCATCGCATCAGTTGCATTTAATGAGTGTCTAAACTCTCGACTTTTTGCGATTCATTTGCAAACGGCACAGAGCCTGGCTTATAAGGAGCTCTCGGAGGCGTGTCTTGTATGAGGATGACCTAGACAGGAACGTGCATTCATAGTGACATTCCTCTTCGCCGGCATCCCAGCTGTGATCGTTTGATCCACTTAAGACATCTTCCCCACGCGTTGGGGAATCAGAGTGAACTTGTGAGAGAGAGGGGGGGGGGGGGTAAGTCCTTTATTCATTGTTTTAAATTATTATTTTCTTTTAAGTTATTTTGTGCATCACTCTGTTTTGAATTTGATGCAAATTTGCAATACATGAGGGTCATCCTTTTGTGTTAAATGGCTCCATAAAGCAAGCATTTGTTGACTCCTGTTGATAAGAGTATTACAACTTGAAAAAGGTAGATTTAGACAATTAAATTAAATGTGATTAATCATGAGTTAATGTGACAATCATGCGATTTAATCAGATTAAATATTTTAATCGATTGACGGCACTAATATGGACATAATGGATAAATGACCACACAAGACATTCACATGTTGGATTTATTCGTTTTATAAAGTCTCCTAAAAGAAAATGCTTTTCCATGCTGGATTACAGAGCTTCTGAAAGGGTCTGATCACACCCGGTGGCTCTTTGGAAAGCTACAACAGTAAGCTAATGTATCTACCATTGTAAGCAGCTAGCATGCAGCGTTGCAGAGATATTCTAAATATTGTAATGATAGTAATGTGAGTGCTCTGATGTCGACCCCGCAGGGACTGTTCTGCTTCTCTTGGACTACTTGGTCACCTGTTGTAACGAAGGTTATCCGATAACCCTAGTTATATGATTGCCGTAGCTTTCTGCTTCGCCTATGGGATGTCCTCGCGCACGTACGCGCACCTACTTGAAACTTCTCACATGCACCTTCCATCTGTCCGACCACGCCCACCTCCGGCCGGCTTATAGCCTAGGTGTGGCGGTCAACTCCCCCTTCCCAGTCTGAATTTCAACAAAACACAGCAGTGGGTCCTCAGGGCTGCGTGTAAAGCAGAAAGCTACGCCAATCATATAACTAGGGTTATCGGATAACCTTCGTTATATTTCATTGGCTACGCGTTCTGCTTCGCCTATGGGACAACGGGCGAAGCAGGGCGCGAAGCCCCGACAAATGCACCCCCTGAGGTCCCCTTCAAAAAACACGGGGTGGGGTCCCGGCCCCCTCGCCCCTCCTAACGAGGTGCGGGGGGTAGGACTCCGACCATGCGTAGTGGGGCGCAGTTACTCCAAAACGCACAAGTCACAGAGGGTGCCACAAGGGCCAGCTGTCCGAAACAGCTCCGTCACGGCCCACCCGCTGGGTGGACCCCCCCTGTGACGGTAAGTCTGCCACACCCATTCTTCTGGGCCAGGTCTGTCGAGGCAGCCGCCAGTGAGCTTCCTAGGAATGCTGGGGCCTACAGGTGACCAGTACAGCAGAGCATGGCTGACACCTGGTGGACACTAGGTTAAGACTGACCCCGCCCGGCGTGGCCAGGATGAGTCCTGCGTCCCCCAACGTAGCTGCCCCCCGTAAAAACAGACATGTCATGTCAAGTAGCCTACATTTCATTCTGCCAAAAATGCCTTTATCCCGTAGTATGCGATGCAGTTAATTAAAAGTGTTACATTGTTTTATATTATAGTTTAGTTAGCAGTGTTACATAGCTCGATATTATAGTTTAGTTACTAGTGTTACATAGCTCTATATTATAGTTTAGTTAGCAGTGTTACATAGCTCTATATTATAGTTTAGGTAGCAGTGTTACATACCTCTATATTATAGTTTAATTTAATAATAATAATGATGTATAAAATGATGTAAACTTCTATATAAAGCCCTAATAATAGTGATATATTCAGATAAACCTATATCTAAAGCCCTAATAATAATAATAATAATAATAATAATAATAATAATAATAATAATAATAATAATAATAATAATAATAATAATAATAATAATAATAATAATAATAATAATAATAATAATAATAATAATAATAATAATAATAATAATAATAATAATAATAATAATAATAATAATAATAATAATAATAATAATAATAATAATAATAGTGATGTATTCAGGTAAACTTCAATATAAAGCCCTAATTATAATGGTGATTTATTCAGATGAACTTCTATCTAAAGCCCTAATAATAATAGTGATGTATTCAGATAAACTTCTATATAAAGCCCTAATAATAATAGTGATGTATTCAGGTACATTTCTATCTAATGCCCTAATAATAATAGTGATGTATTCAGGTAAACTTCTATATAAAGCCACAATAATAATAGTGATGTATTCAGGTAAACTTCTATCTAAAGCCATAATAATAATAGTGATGTATTCAGGTACATTTCCATCTAAAGCCCTAATAATAATAGTGATGTATTCAGGTAAACTTCTATCTAAAGCCACAATAATAATAGTGATGTATTCAGGTAAACTTCTATCTAAAGCCCTAATAATAATAGTGATGTATTCAGGTACATTTATATATAAAGCCCTAATAATAATAATAATAATAATAATAATAATAATAATAATAATAATAATAATAATAATAATAATAATAATAATAATAATAATAATAATAATAGTGATGTATTCAGGTAAACTTCTATCTAAAGCCAGAATAATAATAGTGATGTATTCAGGTAAACTTCTATCTAAAGCCCTAATAATAATAGTGATGTATTCAGGTAAACCTCTATGTAAAGCCCTAATAATAATAATAATAATAATAATAATAATAATAATATTAATAATAATAATAATAATAATAATAATAATAATAATAATAATAATAATAATAATAATAATAATAATAATAATAATAATAATAATAATAATAATAATAATAATAATAATAATAATAATAATAATAATAATAATAATAATAATAATAATAATAATAATAATAATAGTGATGTATTCAGGTAAACTTCAATCCAAAGCCCTAATAATAATAGTGATGTATTCAAGTAAACTTCTATCTAAAGCCCTAATAATAATAGTGATGTATTCAAGTAGACTTCTATCTAAAGCCCTAATAATAATATTAATAATAGGTATGGATACATGCATAAAATACACACAAGGAGGCCATGCCATGCAGTTCAAAGTGACAAATCAGTAGGTAACACTAAGATAAGATATTCCTTTATTGATGCCCTTGGGGAACTGAGGGCATCATAGCAGCATGGGGGAGAGGTTCACTGTGTACCTTCACTGTCTGCCTCCACCTTGTTTCATTTATCTCTTTTGAGATTAACCTGATTTATTAAATTCATGTCTCGATTATGCTGGATTTTCTTTTAATCACATTTGATCACAAATAGCACTTTTATTCATAAATGTGATCTAGCAGAAACAAATTGCTTGTAATTGAGATGAACATATATAATTTATTTTATATATATTGTTCTGGATTTATTGTTTTAAAATCCCAATATTGTTGTCGGTCCACCAGACCCATGAACTTTGGGTGAGTAACATAAATGTAAACACCATACAAGGGTTAATAGAGATCAGACGTTTTAAATATTACGAAGATGAAGGTGATCTTTGATGTGTCAATCAAATGAGAGAGAAGGATGAAAATCAGTTTTATCAGCATTTAGGAGCAATACATTAAATTACATCACATTTTTTATTACAGATAAACATGCCTCTAAATGTAGTTGTTTCTCTTGTTTCTGTGCAGAACATGATGATGTGAGGTTGGAAGGAGGCAGCGGCTGTGCTGGGAGAGTGGAGCTCAACCACCAGGGAGTCTGGAGACCTGCAAGAGAGAGCGTGTGGTCATCATCATGGACCATGAAGACATCAGCTGTAGTCTGCAGGCAGCTGGACTGTGGCTCTGCTGTTTCAACAGAACAGAGTGATGGTTCTGAACAACCTGTATGGATGTTTCTCACTGACTGTTCTGGCTCTGAGTCTGCACTGAGGGAGTGTAGAGGAACAGTGAGGTCTTATTATTCCCCTCTCAGCCTGAACGTGACCTGCTCAGGTAACTCTAAACAATAACATCACATTCAGCTGCTGATCTTTACAGTCTCACCCTCTGTCTCAATGACTGTCAGTGGGTTACAGCTGATTGTTCATTCATTAGGTGACTTAGGTCACACACACTCTTGTCATCTATCGTATATATTCTTCTTTATTATTATTCCACCACTTTCTCACAATGCTACTCCTCCCAGAGCGTAGGATTGGCATTTGTTTGACAGTGACGCTACACATACACACCTATTTCTTTATGTTGCACCATTTCAGCAAAACAGTAAGAATTAAACATTGACCATGACAGAAAGTGTATATAAAGGTGCTGAGTAGAGGCAAGAGACCCAGATGGGCCTATACAGGGGCGGCACGGTGGTGTAGTGGTTAACACTGTCTCCCCCTAGTGGCACGGTGGTGTAGTGGTTAACACTGTCTCCCCCTAGTGGCACGGTGGTGTAGTGGTTAACACTGTCTCCCCCTAGTGGCACGGTGGTGTAGTGGTTAACACTGTCTCCCCCTAGTGGCACGGTGGTGTAGTGGTTAACACTGTCTCCCCCTAGTGGCACGGTGGTGTAGTGGTTAACACTGTCGCCTCACAGCAAGAAGGTCCAGGGCTCGATTCCCGCTTGGGGACCAGGTTTCCATGATGCCAGGTACCCAGGTGGGGTATCTCCCAGGCCTTTCTGTGTGGAGTTTGCATGTTCTCCCCGTGCTCGCAAGGGTTTCCCCCCCGATAAGATAAACCCAATGGAAAAACATGCACAACAACAAGATCGCTAACGCTGTGGCGTCCTTGACGAAGACGGACAGGAGCACTTGGATTGGTCCCCTGGCGCGGCTCACGTTGTGCCTGTCTGCTCCCGGCTGCCCTTGGGGGGGAAGGACGACGGGATGGGTTAATCGCAGAGACGAATTGCATGCATGCATCGCATGTGTGCCGATTGATGACCTCTGAGCAGGTCCTAAATTATTATCCTAAATTAATTATACAGGGCCTCAACTCATGAATTAAATCATTGGATACTTTTATTTTTAAAGGGGAACTATCTTATAAATGGCCTTTTTGAGTGTTTTCCTAGCTATGTGAACTTATATTAATATGATCTATGTCTCAAAATTCTCATATTGCCGCATTCTTCCAATTCTCCTCTCACAATATTCACCCTCACTGAACTGAGTCATCTGAACATGTGATGATATGTGATGTCAGAGAGACACCGCTGCATGTTAATGTGGAGATAGAAGATGAGCTGCACACAGTGGCTGGACCGGACCTGCAGCCCAGGCTCATGTTAATGTTGAGATAGAAGATGAGCTGCACACAGTGGCTGGACCGGACCTGCAGCCCAGGCTCATGTTAATGTTGAGATAGAAGATGAGCTGCACACAGTGGCTGGACCGGACCTGCAGCCCAGGCTCATGTTAATGTTGAGATAGAAGATGAGCTGCACACAGTGGCTGGACCGGACCTGCAGCCCAGGCTCATGTTAATGTTGAGATAGAAGATGAGCTGCACACAGTGGCTGGACCGGACCTGCAGCCCAGGCTCATGTTAATGTTGAGATAGAAGATGAGCTGCACACAGTGGCTGGACCGGACCTGCAGCCCAGCCTCATGTTAATGTTGAGATAGAAGATGAGCTGCACACAGTGGCTGGACCGGACCTGCAGCCCAGGCTCATGTTAATGTTGAGATAGAAGATGAGCTGCACACAGTGGCTGGACCGGACCTGCAGCCCAGGCTCATGTTAATGTTGAGATAGAAGATGAGCTGCACACAGTGGCTGGACCGGACCTGCAGCCCAGGCTCATGTTAATGTTGAGATAGAAGATGAGCTGCACACAGTGGCTGGACCGGACCTGCAGCCCAGGCTCATGTTAATGTTGAGATAGAAGATGAGCTGCACACAGTGGCTGGACCGGACCTGCAGCCCAGGCTCATGTTAATGTTGAGATAGAAGATGAGCTGCACACAGTGGCTGGACCGGACCTGCAGCCCAGGCTCATGTTAATGTTGAGATAGAAGATGAGCTGCACACAGTGGCTGGACCGGACCTGCAGCCCAGGCTCATGTTAATGTTGAGATAGAAGATGAGCTGCACACAGTGGCTGGACCGGACCTGCAGCCCAGGCTCATGTTAATGTTGAGATAGAAGATGAGCTGCACACAGTGGCTGGACCGGACCTGCAGCCCAGGCTCATGTTAATGTTGAGATAGAAGATGAGCTGCACACAGTGGCTGGACCGGACCTGCAGCCCAGGCTCATGTTAATGTTGAGATAGAAGATGAGCTGCACACAGTGGCTGGACCGGACCTGCAGCCCAGGCTCATGTTAATGTTGAGATAGAAGATGAGCTGCACACAGTGGCTGGACCGGACCTGCAGCCCAGGCTCATGTTAATGTGGAGATAGAAGATGAGCTGCACACAGTGGCTGGACCGGACCTGCAGCCCAGGCTCATGTTAATGTTGAGATAGAAGATGAGCTGCACACAGTGGCTGGACCGGACCTGCAGCCCAGGCTCATGTTAATGTGGAGATAGAAGATGAGCTGCACACAGTGGCTGGACCGGACCTGCAGCCCAGGCTCATGTTAATGTTGAGATAGAAGATGAGCTGCACACAGTGGCTGGACCGGACCTGCAGCCCAGGCTCATGTTAATGTTGAGATAGAAGATGAGCTGCACACAGTGGCTGGACCGGACCTGCAGCCCAGGCTCATGTTAATGTTGAGATAGAAGATGAGCTGCACACAGTGGCTGGACCGGACCTGCAGCCCAGGCTCATGTTAATGTTGAGATAGAAGATGAGCTGCACACAGTGGCTGGACCGGACCTGCAGCCCAGGCTCATGTTAATGTTGAGATAGAAGATGAGCTGCACACAGTGGCTGGACCGGACCTGCAGCCCAGGCTCATGTTAATGTTGAGATAGAAGATGAGCTGCACACAGTGGCTGGACCGGACCTGCAGCCCAGGCTCATGTTAATGTTGAGATAGAAGATGAGCTGCACACAGTGGCTGGACCGGACCTGCAGCCCAGGCTCATGTTAATGTGGAGATAGAAGATGAGCTGCACACAGTGGCTGGACCGGACCTGCAGCCCAGGCTCATGTTAATGTTGAGATAGAAGATGAGCTGCACACAGTGGCTGGACCGGACCTGCAGCCCAGGCTCATGTTAATGTTGAGATAGAAGATGAGCTGCACACAGTGGCTGGACCGGACCTGCAGCCCAGCCTCATGTTAATGTTGAGATAGAAGATGAGCTGCACACAGTGGCTGGACCGGACCTGCAGCCCAGGCTCATGTTAATGTTGAGATAGAAGATGAGCTGCACACAGTGGCTGGACCGGACCTGCAGCCCAGCCTCAAAACAGCTCGAGATCTTGAGGTAGAAAAATGCTGTTTTTGAGGACTTGATTAGAAATACAAAACAATGAATAAAAAAAATATATATATTACAGAGGTGTTCCATAGACTCACAGGAATTGTGTAAAAGTGCCCAAATAGTGAAAGAAATAGTAAAATAGTTCCCCTTTAAGTGAAAGTCAAATAAGTTCATAAAAATGTTTCATAATATTAAGATAATAATAATATAATAATAATAATAATAATAATAATAATAATAATAATAATAATAATAATAATAATAATAATAATAATAATAATAATAATAATAATAATAATAATAATAATAATAATAATAATAATAATAATAATAATAATAATAATAATAATAATAATAATAATAATAATAATAATAATAATAATAATAATAATAATAATAATAATAATAATAATAATAATAATAATAATAATAATAATAATAATAATAATTATAATAATAATAATAATAATAATAATAATATTAATAATAATAATAATAATAATAATAATAATAATAATAATAATAATAATAATAATAATAATAATAATAATAATAATAATAATAATAATAATAATAATAATAATCTAACTAATAATAATAATAATAACAAAAACAACAACATTAATAATTAGTCAAAACAAATATTTAAGCCTGGATTTGAGTGATGAAATAGATTAGCACTTTTTTATTATAGAGAGTTTTGAATTCCAAATTGTAGGACCTCTAAATCTTATACTGAACTGACCTAATGTTGTGTGGAAGAAATGATGATGAATATTATTTGATTGCCTTGTTGGATATGAATGAATACTGGAGTTTGGCATGAAAGAATTATGGAATACAATAGGAAATAAATCTAAATGAAAGGTGCAGTTAAACATAACAATACATATCTGGCATACAATAATATCAAAGATTGATAGTATTTTAAGTTGCCTAAAAAGAGGAGCAGATTGATTAGACGTAGTGGCAAGCCTTATGAATTTATTTTGCAATATAAAAAGTTTATGAAGAGAAGTAGAAAAGGACTGGCCCAAATAATATTATAATACGGTAAATATGGGTATATCAAACTATAATAAAGTGTCAAAAGACAGGAGCGATTCACAAGAGAAGAAAACCTTCTAATAATGCCATATGATTTCATAACTTTTTTGCACATGAATGGACTCCCCACTGTAGCTGAATTCTCTTAAAGAGACAGGACCATGAATGAGCCTCATACACTTCCACTGGAGAAACACACAGACACACAACTATGGGAGGTGTCAATGAACTCAGTACAGACTTATACATGAATTGGTCTGGGTTAAACACGCCCCTATTCTGAAACCACACCCACACTCCCTTTCATATCTCAAGAAGACTCAAGAGACTCGTGGGTGGCACCATTGGACTCATATCGGCTTTCATTGGTCTATGTTTGCCCCGGCCCTACACTTAAGTCCCGCCCCTTTTCCGTATCTTGTGAATTGATTGTCATAGAGACTCGTGGGTGGCGCCATTAGGCTCAGTGGGGATAGCTGCTTTCATTGGTCTATGTTTGCCCCGCCCCACGGAGATCCAGGTGTTTATTTGACACTCAAGAAGTCATCCACACAACACAAAATGTTGAAAATGTTGCACAAAGTATTCTCTCTTATTTCAAAAACAAAGACGAGTCCAGGCATTTTAATCTTTCAGTTTAACTTTCAGTTAAATCCCCACACAGGTTTTCCATTAAAGGAAGGAGAGGAACAGAGGCTTCTGTATCACAGAAATGTATTTAACTCACACTGTAAAAACATACAACAAAGAGCTGACAATGACAAAAGAGCTGCTTATTCTGTTAGAGGAAAAAGTGATCACAGCGGAACATTAAATAAAAAACACTAGACTGAACTCACTGAACTTACAGTTAAAAAACTCACACACACACACAGAGGGAGAGGGGGAGAGGGGAGAATGAATACATGTTGGTGTTGCCTTCATATTTGGACCAATATCTCCAATTTACCCCCCCCCCCCTTCTCACACACACAAACACTCAAACACAAAAGGTCCCTATAGATCTCTCCACAAGCGCCTGGCTCTATCGTCCGTTATATTAGTCGTACACAGTCAATTTCGCAGAGTACATTTTACTCAAACTGAGTACATTTGACTCAAACTGAGTAAAATGTTACTCACTTGGGCTCAAATGGACTCAGTTTGAGTAAAATTTACTCTGCGGAATTTACTGTGTTATACTGGCGAATCGCGTCCTGCTCTTCGCCATCGAGATATACCTCATCTCCAGTACCTAGTGTACTCCATCAATGAATAAAAACAATACACCCAGCACCTGCCAGGCCCCGCCCTAGTGACGTACTATATAGCACTAGGCGTGGTCACCACTCGCTCTTCCTCTATTTTCGTTTCCATCATAGCGGATGCGTGCACCCTATGCAACTAGTTGTCATGAAAAGTTTAGAGAAATTACGTAATATTGAGTGCTTACCGGAGATTTGCCTACCCCTGGAATCTTCGCGGCATGTTCTGACGGCGCTCGTATGGGTTCTGCGACTCTGCAGCGGGATGCATTTCGATGCATCTCAGCGTCGAGTCTGTAGTCTCCTCGTCTTGTTGACAGCAGACAGAGGTGTGAGGTGTAGCTATCGAGCTACCTCACACAAGGTAGGATCTGCGCCACTAGGCATTAACGCTGGTGTTAGTATTGCTGCGTGTTGTTTTGTTAGACAACCGAGTTGTATATCGGCGCCAGGGGCAGGATGTCTGGGTAAACGTCCCTCTGAGGTGGACGTTTCCCAGGCTGTCCTGGAGCGCGCTGCTAATACTAAATGCTATAATGCTGTGTCACTGTTCTACTGTTCCCCGCTGTGGGATGTCACTAGGCATGACAATGCTGGCGTTGGTGATGTGCTCGAGTTGTCCCGGGAGACAACCGAGTTGTGTATTGGCACAAGCAGCGGGATATCTGGGTAAATGTTGTTGTTTTCCCCGTTATCCTGGAGCGCGCGGCTAACAAAGTCAAAGTCAAAGATTTTTATTGCCATGTATGGACGAATCCACATTGGAATACGGGTACATGAGCAAACACTGTGTAAACAGTACAGGAAAAATATGTAAAAACACAGACAGTATAAAAAGGACAAATGCTAAAATTGATATCGAACATCCCCTAAAAGTGCATATCATAGTTAAAACAGCGCTTCCACAAACCTGACTAATAAAACTAATAAAAACACAGAAACAAAATAGGATAAAATACAAAACTAGCCTTTGGAGTCATTCAGGCTCCGCACAGCACTGGGGAAAAAGCTCTTTGTAAACCGAGAGGTAGAGCATGTGATAGAGCGGTAACGTCTGCCCGAGGGGAGGGGGACAAAGAGGCCCTGTGGCTGGGTGACCAGAGGGGTCGTTGATAATGCCAGAGGCACGGGAAAGCAGCCTGGCACCATAGATCTCTTCTAGAGCTGGCAGGCTAGACCTGATTGTCTTGTGTGCGAGACGCACAATTCTATTCAGAGATTTCTTCTCCTGGTCTGTGATGTTACCAAACCATATTGTACAGGAGGAAGTAAGGATGCTCTTGATCACACAGCGATAGAAGTTGTGTAGAATTTGTGAACTCTTTCAGTTTCCTGAGAAAGAAAAGATGTTGCTGGGACTTTTTAACAATGGTTCTGGTATTGGAGTGCCAGCTCAGGTCATTTGAAATAGTGACCCCGAGAAATTTAAAACTGCTCACCATCTCCACCTCTGAGCCATTTATGGTAATGGAGAGATGGGATACCTTGCTATGTCTAAAATAGCTGACTAGCTCCTTCGTTTTGGAAGCATTCAGGGTGAGGTTATTGGTCTCACTCCACCTAACTAGGTTCTGTACCTCTGTTATAAAATGACTCGTCGTTTGAGTTTATACGCCCAATGACCGTGGTATCATCAGCATACTTTACTATCAGATTGTTATCATAGGAAGCAGTGCAGTCATGAGTGCAGAGAGAGAACAGTAAAGAGCTTAGAATGCAGCCTTGTGGAGAACCAGTACTTAAAACAAGTTCATCAGACATATTGTTTCCAATCCTGACTCTTTGAGGTCTCAAAATTAAAAAGCTAAGAATCCATTCACAGATGGCGTCGCATAGACCCAGACACTGAAGTTTGTGGATCAGATTAGATGGAATAAGCGTATTAAAAGCAGAGCTATAATCAATAAAAAGCATTCTAACATAGGAGTTTTTCTTATCTAAGTGTTCATACACAGGATTAAGAGCTAAGGAAATAGCATCATCTACTGATCTATTTTTCTTGTAGGCGAACTGCCAGGGATCAAGACAGGTAGGAATCTGACCTTTTATATAATTCAGCACTAGCCGCTCTAAACATTTCATTAAAACTGAGGTTAGAGCAATAGGTGTGTAATCATTAAGACAAGTCACAGGTGATTTCTTGGGAACCGGAATGATAGTAGATTCCTTGAAGCTCCTTGGAACAAGGCGGCGCTCCAGTGACATATTAAAAAGGTCTGCTATGCTATGTTGGGCTACTGTTTCTGTTTTGTCTCCCTGCTGCGGGAATGTCTGTCTACACTACAGTCTTCCCTTCTCTTAACCATTCATGCTGACGGTGAATCAGTGTCTACTGGGGGAGTATTGCGGGGGGGCTTTGTTTACCTCTTCATGGGTAAATGGGCTGAGGTCTAGGGCTGGTGTGCTGTTGTGAATATTATGAATGAATGCGGGACTGGCTCTGGTCCGCATCCCTTTAATGTTGTGTGCATGGGCTAGCCCATTCTACAGTATATTGGTGGTGTTAGTTAATTTATTAATTAACCCCTTCATGGTGCACACCACAGTGGAAGTTGCTGGTTGCAACCACCACTGGTGCTCCGTGTTAGCATCAGTCCTTTGCTTTTGACATGTTGAAACAGTGCCCTGCCCGGCCGACGCCATGAGGTGGGTCGGCCCGGCGAGTGGCTGGTGGGCTGCTAAAGCCTGTACCGCCACGGTATGGAATTGGCAGCGATTAGTAACTGTGTTCGAATTGCTGTTTTTTCTGTCAAAAATGGTGTCTGGTGGCGGGGCCATGAGGGCCAGCCGACGTCGACACATCGCGCAAGGTTGTTGACGTTATTAGCTTTGACCTAGCCGCAAGCTATAACCGCTCAGGGTTCCCCTCTCCGCAGAGGATCTTGGTCTTCCGCTGGAGCGCGGGCGGTATTTGTCCTAGGCCCCACACCGCCTCATGCCGCGCAGCCAGAGGTGAGAGCACGGCCTCGTCAGCGGCTATGGCGAGGCCCTCGACAGGCGGCCATCTTTTCCCCCGCCAGAGGTATCCTGGGCGTTGAATCAACAGGTGTCCACAAGGCCGACAGCCTTGGCGGCCGAGGGATCGGCCATGTTGGATGAGCTCGGCTTGGAATATACAAGCCGTCGCCGTCCTGCCGCGAGCAGCCCGCTCTCCGATCACTCCCTTCCCCAACATCAGCGGAAAAGGGGCTCTGATTTGTTTCCTTTGGCTGCGGGCCGCGAGCCTTCGTTGAAGCGCATGCGGCCCCACGTTTCGCTTCTCATGGGGACAGGGGCTGACACCCAGTTGATGGCTGAACCTGGGTCTGTCCATGAGAATGTTGTGCTGTCAAGCGGCTCCCACACCATAAGCTGTGTTTGGTTGAGCCTGGTGTTACGTCTGTCAACTACAAGTGTTGTCAGCAGGGGGGCTCGAAACCTTTTGAGGCACACAGTGCGGGCTTCCCCGACCTCGCCTTCACCAGGCCGGATATCATGTTGGTGCCTCCCACTCCTGAAAGATTGGCAGTGGTCTCGCAGGCGCGTGTGATTTGGGTGGTAGTAATATCACTGCAGGGCTACGGTGTGTAGGAACCCATGGGGGCCTCACACCTTGCATGTCCGGCTGCAGAACAACTCCTCAGCATGTTCTGGAGGGGTGTTCAGTGGGGGAGCTTTTGTCACCTAGACTGATGTCAGCTTCCCCCGTATAAAACCGGCCCTTTCTGTCGGGGTCCCCCCTTGGGTGCGATTGCCTCGTGGGTAGTGTCAGGGTCAGATGTCCCAACACGGAACGCTCTGCTCGCACAGGTCCAGGGTTGGCTACGCACAGCGGGTGGGACCGGGCCGCCTATCTACAGTTCCTAGCGGACCTGCGCCACATGGCGGCGGGTACGTTGGGTGTGTCATCACATATGGCTACAGCAGTACCATATGTCGAGGTGGATGGAGAGAACGCTGAGGCGGGGACTTGTATTTACACAACCCCACCCGTTTTCGGGTTTGGTACAGACCCTATTGTCAGGGTCACCAGCAGTGACAGCTCTGGTCAACGAGATCCAATCTTTGTGGACGAAGCAAGCCATATTCGTGGCGTTTTCCTCCCGGTGTTCTCTGGTGCCTGAGAAATCGAGAGGGGGGGGTGTCAGACCCATGCTGGACCTGTCCCATGGGAAGGTTCAGCATTTTTTGGATCGTCTCCTACCTGTTGAACACTGTCAGGTGGGGGTCTGGTTCTCCTCCATAGACCTGTAGGATGCGTATTCGCATCCCCAATCTTCCATCCTAGGGCTTACCTACGCTTCCTTTGCAGGGTTAGCGTATGAGTACCAGAGGCTGCCGTTCGGTTTTTCTCTGGCTCCCCGCATCTTCACCAAGTGCGTGGAAGCCGCACTGGGGCCTCTGCGTTGTCAGGGGTTACGAAGTGTATTCTGCCCTGACGACGTTCTGGTCCTTGGCGGTCAAGGTGGATCGTCAGGTCTCATACCAGGCAGGGTTCCTACCAGCCTGGGGTTGCTGTAGACTGGAAGTAGAGTACTCCTCTTCCCAGTCAACGGGTGGAGTGCTATGGGCATCCCTCTCAGAGCGTGTTGTCGACATGCTCGGGAGGTTCCGTCCTAGGACGGTTACGGCGCTGTCCGTGATACGCCTGCTCGGTATGATGGCATCTGCTCATTCCGTGGTCCCTCTTGGCCTCCTCTTCACCCCAGGAGGAGGTTACGGAGGTGGTTCTTTTCCAGTATGGAAATAGACCCGGTGAGAGGCAAGTGGAAGCGGCTAAGGTTCCCGTGTCAGTACTGGGGGACCTCGCCCCCTGGGGAGGGCCTGGGGTCCTCACCAGAGGGGTCCCCATGGGCAGTAGGCTGTCACACGTCACGTTTTTCACCGACGCCTCCCTCGCTGGAGACGCGTCGGGCCAACGCAGTAGGGGGCAGCTGGCAAGCCATGCTGCCCGGTCTGCGCTATGTTCAATGTGTTGGTATTGAAAGCAGTCCTTCTGATCCTCAAACGGTGTTTGATCAGGACGGACAATACGACGTCAGCGTCGTATATCGACAGACAGGGAGGAGTACGCTCCCCCCGTCTGCCCCGGCGGCGGGCGGCTGGCTATGGGCGTTCTCCATCTGCGTGGCCTGAGGGCTCTCCACATCCCCGGCAGGGTGAATGTGGGTACAGGTGTAATGTCGCGGGCTGTCCTCACCCTGACGGTTGGGGATTACGTCCGGACATAGTCAGGCAGGTCTGGGACCGATGCCGTGCCGCCTGGGATTCTTTTCCCCATACATCTGTTAGGTCAGTTGTTGGGGCGAGTACGTTGAGGAGCGCAGGTCCTTGATCCTGATTGCGCCGGACCGGGGCGCAGCTGTGTGGTTCCCGGTCCTGATCCAGCTCTTGGTATCCCGTCATGGTCTGTTCCTTGGTCATCGCGGGCCCTCTCTCAAGCGCACGGGTCTCTGTGTTAGTTCCCTGTGCTGGCCCAGCTGCTGATGGTTTGGCTGGTGAGAGGGTGAGTCTGGAGAGGATGGATCCTTCTGTGGTTGGTACCATCCGGAACGCGCATGCTCCCTCCACTATCGCGGGTTACGCGGGTAGGTGGCGTATTTTCCAAGAGTGGTGTAAGGCCACCCTCTTGTGAAGCGTTTACTGCTTGGCGCTCGGCGCCTTAAGCCGGTGAAACGTTCTCTCACTCCGAGTTGGGATCTTCAATTGGTCCTCGGTCGGTTGTCCGGGGCCCCGTTTGAGCCTCTTGAGCAAGGCCTTTGGGACTGCGTTCCTGCTGGCCGTCACCTCCGCTAAGCACGTGGGTGAGCTCTGTGCTCTCTCGGTGCGGCCTGAGTGTCTGTCTATTCGTTTCGATAGCGGTGCCACTCTGGGGCCTAATCCAGTCTTCGTGCCAAAGAATATCCGGAGTCCTTTCCGCTCCAGGGATATTATGGTTCAGGCGTTCATCCGCCTCCTCACGCTAGTGAGTTGGAGGCGGGCCTTCACCTGTCATGTCTGGTCCGGGCTTGGGGATTTACCTCAGCCGTACTCAGGGCCTCAGGGCTACCGATCAGCTCTTTGTCTGTTACGGTGGCTCTCGTGCTGGTAAGGCACTGTCGAAACAGCGCCTGTCCCATTGGTTGTGCGAGGGCATTGCCCTTTGCTACACGTTGGCCGGGCTGGCTCCCCCTGGGGGCGTCAGGGCGCACTCCACTCGTGGGGTGGCGGCCTCTGCCGCCCTGCTGGGTGGGGCTTCGGTGGAGGACATCTGTGCTGCAGCTTCGTGGTCCTCACCGGGTCCCTTCGTAAGGTTTTACCTCATGGACATGACCAGGGGTTCTGTCTCCCAGGCGGTTCTGAGGTCTGGAACCTCTCCTGCTTCCCGTCCTTTGGTGGGGTAGCAGGGGTGTGTGGGTGTGGGCCACAATGTGTTGTGTCACACGTGGTTCCGCCTGTGCTGTGCGTTCAAGAGGTTCTAGTTCCCTCTTGTTCGCACTCGGGTGGAGTTGACTGGAAGGATGGGGTGACGGGACTCCCCTCCCCCCTGATGTGGGCTTTCGGGTCCTCAGGGGGTGCATTTGTCGGTCCTCGCGTCTGCTCTGTCCCCATATCTCCATGGCGAAGAGCAGGACGCGATTCGCCAGTACAACTAATATAACGATAGGTTATGTATATAACCTAGTTATATGAGTACTGGCTGAGCGTCCTGCTCTTAGCTTGCCCTGAGGTCCCTTGGGGAAACTTTTCTTTGGAAACGTTTTTTTCCGAGGAAGAGCGAGTGGTGACCACGCCTAGTGCTATATAGTACGTCACTAGGGCGGGCCTGGCAGGTGCTGGGTGTATTGTTTTTATTCGTTGATGGAGTACACTAGGTACTGGAGATGAGGTATATCTCGATGGCGAAGAGCAGGACGCTCAGCCAGTACTCATATAACTAGGTTATATACATAACCTATCGTTATGCGTTGTCTGTCTGATTGCCCAATCTGGGGAGCGCACTAGAGTAGATAGAGAAACAATAGGAAATATAGAAATAGGAAATATATAGAGCAGATATGCATTTCTTAGAGAAAACTAATTTCAATACTCTATATATATTCATACTTCCGCACACTGCCAGCCAGTATGCGATGGAGAGATACACTTTCAATTTTGATGGAGAGAAGAGAATCTCCTGATTCAGATACAATTTAACACAAACATATATAAAAAGATATATATTTTTAAAGATTTTATTTATAGTGTTTTCAGCTTTTTCATAGTCAACCAAGGACCTTTTGGCCACGCAAGACCGATAGAGGAGAGAGGGTGAAACGGGAGAAGAGGGGAAGACATGCGGCATACTAGCCGCCGGGTCGGGGAATCGAACCCGGGGCGACCGCTTTGCGACTCAGCGTGCTATGTGGTGTGCTACTGGAGCGCCATATAAAAATATATTTAACCCTCTAAAGCCTACATAGATAAAGGTTCATCTGGAAATAGTGTTACATTTTATGAGCTTATTCTTTGAGTGGGTATCAAGTTTTATACCTTTGATGATTCAGGGGAACTTATACCCTTTATTTCTGGTGCAATGTAAAGTCTCATATATTACCTTTGTGTGGGCATACAATATTTGACATAAAATAGATTTTTCTTTATCATAGTTACACAACTGAATCATCAACAGGTGATTTTCATTCAAGTTGCACAATAAATTATATAGTTATCAGAACACTTCAAACCCTAGTTTCAAACGCATAAAATACTTCACTATGATTTTTACAGCAGTCATACAGGTAGTTTTACAGCAGTCCTACAGGTAGTTTTACAGCAGTCATACAGGTAGTTTTGACAGCAGTCCTACATGTAGTTTTGACAGCAGTCCTACAGGTAGTTTTGACAGCAGTCCTATACAGGTAGTTTTAACAGCAGTCCTACAGGTAGTTTTGACAGCAGTCCAACAGGTAGTTTTAACAGCAGTCCTACAGGTAGTTTAACAGCAGTCCTACAGGTAGCTTTACAGCAGTCCTACAGGTAGTTTTGACAGCAGTCCTACAGGTAGTTTTGACAGCAGTCCTACAGGTAGTTTTAACAGCAGTCCTACAGGTAGTTTTACAGCAGTCCTACGGGTAGTTTTACAGCAGTCCTACAGGTAGTTTTGACAGCAGTCCTACAGGTAGTTTTAAAAGCAGTCCTACAGGTAGTTTTACAGCAGTCCTACAGGTAGTTTTGTCAAATCGGATTCAGCAGGTCAATATGACCAATCTTTTTAATATATTTAAAGAAAATATATTTTGTAATAGTTCTAATCATAATTCTTTCTGGTTAAATACATTGCCATGCATTTCAGTGGTAGCATACATTAACATAGTCAAGTGCAACAGAGTAATTAGAAAACATGAGTAATTGATGTCAGTCATACAGGTAGTTTTACAGCAGTCCTACAGGTAGTTTTGATGTCAGTCCTACAGGTAGTTTTGACAGCAGTCCTACAGGTAGTTTTTACAGCAGTCCTACATGTAGTTTTGATGTCAGTCCTACAGGTAGTTTTGATGTCAGTCCTACAGGTAGTTTTGATGTCAGTCCTATAGGTAGTTTTACAGCAGTCCTACAGGTAGTTCTGTGTCGGAGTGGCTCTCGCTCATCGTCACTACTGCACTATACCTCGCTCGTGCACGCGCACTGAATAAAAAATTCCACAATGTACCTTTACATCCCAACATTCGTCTGACCACACCCCTATCAGCTTACCTTCATAAGCAGGTGTGTGGCCACCTACTCGCCTCCTTCTTCTCTTTCACCACAAGGAAGTGCCTTCGGTAGATCCCCACTTGACGAGGTTGCTAGTTGAAGAAAGTTGAGACTTGTTTACATTGTGCTTATTTTTTTCTTCTCTCATAAATATTCAAGAGAAAAATCTAAGTCATAATGTCTACTTCGGAGAGTCGTAGACCCACTCTTCACCAGCGGTTCTCCATTCCCGCCTCCGTCGTGCGTTCTGGTGCGGGGCTGTTGCCGCGTTCGTGGTCAGCAGCCACGCCCGGTAGGCATCCGATGGGTAGTTTGCCTCTCCGAGGAGCCGGTGCACCGGTGCCGTCGCCTCTGCGATGGCCTGGTCCTGGCTCTGGTTCCGGGGAATTGTCCGTTGTTGAACGGCCGGTTCCTTTGGTTTCGGAGGATTTGAGACGTAAACTTTTTGCGTCTGCTCGTTGCCGTCGCAAGATGGTGTCCTGCAGACGCGAACGGCCTGGGTTTGGGGAATTGCTGGAGACCAGCGAGGATGTGTCGGTCTCTATCTGCCCGATGGAAACTTGCATGGTAGAGGCAGACGGGTTCTTGTTTGAAGGCCCAGTAGAGACGAGTATCCCACCCGTCCAGGTAACACTGGAGGGGGGTGAAATGTCTCCTTAGGGCGCCTTGTTCGAGGATGTCGGGGAAACCCCTCTGCCTCATCGGCAGGATGCCCTACTATCAGCCACATCAGACTGTGGCTCCTTGACCAGTCGAAGCCTGCTGCATGTGAGGGATGCGGGTTCGGTGGAGGAAAGTCTGCAGGGGGAACTGCAGGCTTTGTTCCCCGAGCTTATGGCAGTGGCGGCCGCTGCAAACGCCGTGCCGCTTCCGCAGCCACTGCCTGCTCCTGTCCCCGATGATCTAATAGGTCATCTCTGGCAGCGTCGCCCGGTGAGAGGGGTGGACGTTGTCTACCCATTTTTCCTATGTTCGTCGGGGCCAGGTGGTGTCCCACATCATGGGCCTCACTCCCGCCTACGTACCAGTTACGCGGGTGGTGGGTTTGGTCGATGGTATGAGAGAGGGTGTGCCACGGCTTGATAGGCCGATGGCCGCTCTCCTCTGTCCGGATGTGGTGTGGGAGCCGTTATGCAAGCCGGTTCTCCAAGGAAAATCGGCTAGGCGGTTGGCGTATTGGAGCGACCAGTCGTTCATTGCTGGTACACAAACGCTGGCTGCTGCGTCTAATGTCGCACAGCTGGCAAGATTTGTATCCGGGATAATGACGGGCGGCACAGAGCTGACTGATGTCCAACAGGATCAGCTCACCCAGGCGGCAGGAGCTGTCCTGCATCTGACTCAGGTGCAGGCCATAGCCGCTGGGAAAGTGCGCGCCCTGGCGACTCTGATCCAGCGCAACCTTTGGCTGGAGCAGGCCCGTGTGCCGGAGAAGAAGAGAGCTCCTCTTCTGACGGCCACCCTCTCCGATGCTGGACTGTTCGGGAAGGCCCTGCAATTGATGACCTCAACATGCAGAGAGATGGCAGAGGAGAGATCCGTGCTCCAACCCCATTTTCCACCTCCCGTCATCGCCGGTAGAGTCAGACGGCTTCCACGTCATCGAGCTACCTCCGCCGTGGCTGCTACTGCCTCCACCGCCACTGCTGGCCCGGCGAAGAAGGCCAGGAGGAGAGACGGTGCTGCTGCTGCAGCCGGCCCATCTACGACCGGAGGAGATGGTAGGGATCGACGAGACCAGCAACCGATTATCTACCGTCCCTCCGGGGCTTCTCGGGGTGGCAAAGCCCGAGCGGCTCGAGGCAGCAGACGCCACTAGACCCAGTGACTTTTTTCCCCTGCGGTCCCCTCTGTTTACCCCTCCCCGGCCTCTCATATTATTTGTTTCATAAATAAAAAGTCCCCTCAAGTTTCTCAAGTTCAAGTTTCTTTAATAGTTGTCATACAGAAGTACAGAATACTTTCATACAAAATGCTTCTTACTGTTACGCTCCAGAGACTGTGCTAGACAAGATAGTATCAAATAACATAGTATAGCATGTAGTTTAGAAGAAGAAAATGAGGTCACAGTGTTCGGTATAGACATATGTACAATGTTCTGAGTTACCATATAATATACAATACTATGCAGTGTACTAATGTACAGTACTATATAGTGCAAAGCAGAAATGGGATGAGGTACAATTTAGGTACAATTTACAGTAAGGTGTACGAGTTGTAGTGCAATCCTTCATCAATAAATATAAAGTGTGGGGAGTGGGTGCTACAGTGTGTTTGTTTAAAGTGGGTGTGTGCTATAAAGTGTGTGGAGTGGGTGCTACAGTGTGTTTGTTTAAAGTGAGTGTGTGCGTGTGGATGTGTGTGCTATGTGCGTTTGGTGGTTGTTGTTGTGTAGGGGAGGATCTATGGTGGTTGTTGTTGTGTAGTGTTCATTCATTGTTCGTTTAGCAGCCTGATGGCCTGGGGATAGAAGCTTCTTCTGAGTCTTTCTGTGCTCGCCTTGAGACTCCGGTATCGCTTGCCTGACCGCAGCAGTTCAAAGAGTCCTCTGAAGGGGGACTGTATTTTTTGTTAAACAAACTGTGTGTTTCTTCACCAAAACATATGATGAGGTTGCAAAGTGTGAATCTGCATTAGTATACATTGATGGATGAGTTACGTTCGTGTTATGAGATTAAGCAAGGTCTGCAGCATACACTCGGTTATAGAAAGGTTTCTATCTCGGCCTGACACTCCACATGCAGGTAGAAGCTGGTTGTATGGTCTGTTGCTTACACACAAAGTAATGTTGAACTACAACACTGTTGTGTTAGTTGCAGTAATGCTCGTATACACACGTTCCATGGCCTAGCCGTTATACTCTCTATCAGTGTTTTTCTATGTACAACATGGAATGCGGGTGTAGGATTCACACACACACACGACTTGGTTTTGTTGTAAACCCTGTTCACAGTCTGTGGGTAGCGTGCATTGTATTAGCTTGCGCTATTCATTAGCATTCTACCAAAGGTTTCATATACTACAGTTGTTATTGTGTGTAGGGGGAAGGGTTTTGTGAGGGGGTGCCGAATAAACCCCTCCTTCCCACTTTATTGGTCAGGGGGGTTTTCTCATCTCCTGTTGGGCCAGTCAGGGCCAAGCCGTTAAGCGCCTTGGCTGGGGGGGGGGGGGGGAGGGTTGTCCTGACTCTGCTCATATTACAAACAGGAGTTGTGTGTTGGGTTTCCCCCCGTCATAGCATACGACACTACGTACGTTGCTATGACGATGGCTTCCGTGAGTTAGACCTTTACGTAAGATCTGTTGTGTCAAAGTGTCGGGTTAGAGCGTAGGACTTACGGGTCCGCTACGCTCGATTTTATGTGTAACTTGAGTCAGTTGGTCACGTGACTCGTAGTTGCCATGGCTTTTTCATTCTACGACACACGTGGGAAGGCTTTCTGGGGAATTTCGGTCTAAATCCTCTGTGGAAGGGGTGACTGGATGTAAAAATGTAAACAGTTTTTACCCTCGGCTGTGTAGACTGGGATTCATGCTGTTGGTGCTTCCTTCTTTTTTATTAAAAAGAGTTGGAGTTTAGGAAGCACCACACCCCTCTTGTCGTTCCCCTGGGCGCCTTGGGGATTCACTGAAAGGTCTAAATAGCCTGTTCATTGATGTGGTTGTGTCCCGACGCATGCTTAAGTGCTAGCTCTGGGTGTTCTGTTAAAGATCAGGCGGGTAACTAGTACGCCTTGGTTGCTTGTGGTTAAAACAGCGTTTTTATAAAGCAACTGGGATGGAGGTTTTTTCCTCTTCCGACGACCTGTTATTGGTTATCGACGGATTCTCGTTCATATCTGGGGGATGATGACGGAATGGATCTGAACATATGTAGAGGGGTCTCACGCCCTTGGAGTGGGACACCGGGCGCGGTTCGCACCGACCGACTGGGTGGCGCCTTCTTTTCATGTTTTAAGATCAACACGCATATCTGCCCCTTCTCCTGGAGTAGGCATGTCGGCGTGGTTAGGGCACGGGACTGGTTCTGGTCACGCTGGTCCAGATCAGTTAAACCCGTTGGGGATGCAGATCTGCTGTTCTGGTACCCTGAGGGACTTGGGCTTTTTTCGGGGGGAAAAATGCCGGGTCGGCCTGGGGTGTCACAAGGTTAGGCGTTATGGAGACCCTTGTTGGGTACCCTTTTGTACCTGGCACTGTTATGGGGGCTGGTTCTCTTTTTTCTTTGCTCCTCTCTCACGCATGGCGGAGGGAGGGCTGTCGGGGTGGTCTTCAGGACCTCCTCTAGTAACCCTGTGTGCGTCCTAGGCTGCCGGGTCCGGTCCGAAGTAAAGTTTGTTGATACCGTAGACTTGGAATAACCCTTTTTTGTCTTGAGGGGTTATAGGAACAACCACCGCATAGGTTAACGACAAGGTGGTTGGTTCCCTGGTGTGTTGGAGCAGAGTCAACTCCCGGGTTACCCGGTTGAGTGTGCCCCTGCACGTTCATGACGTCTGCCAATTATGTCAGCCTTCTCTGCCTCAACCCCTCTGGGTGGGTTTTTTTTAATGGAGACTTTGTCATGGTGTTCAACAACGCCAGCATGCGCCCCTTCTGCCGGGGCGGCTGTTTTCAGTTGACTCCTTTGGTGCCTGTCTCGTCTGCAGTGCTCCAGGCTCAGGTTACAGCCTGTTGCCTGGTTTTCCCGGTGCGCTGCCTGCTTCCGCGGGGTGACCTTTTTTGTGTGCTTACGGCCATGCTGACTGCCTGTTTTGCAGGGTCAGTGTGCCAGGCGGTGTGCTATTGGGGGGAAAGGGCCCGCTCTTGGAGGGGCTTTATCCGAATACGCTGGCGATGTGGGGGGCGGTGTCACTAAGTGACCGCCTGGTGGGGATTTGATGCCTGGCGTCATTGACCTCTCCGGGCCCCCGTTTTCCAGGGGATCCAGTCCCTTCAGTGGGTCTGGGTCTTCCTTCGCGCTCCGCTGCTACGGCCTTGCCACGGGGTTGAGTTGCTCTTGACCCCGTGATTTCTGGGGGTGGTAACGAGGTTGTTCCTTCCGTTCGTTCCCGGGTGGCATGCGGGTTAAGATTAAGATTAAGATTTGTTTATTAAGGACAATGCAAATTAATGAACATCATTTACATGTGTATGCATAACATCACAGCATGATAAGGACGTAAATATGCCGGGAATAGCACAGGGCTAATTTCCACCCGTAGTCCTAACATAAAACAAACACAAAACGGACCATACAACGTTCATTCATAAAAACTGACATCACTGACATGACCACACTAACATGACATTCAGTCAGTACAACATCACTAACATCCCTAATGAGTGCATATTTGGCTGTCTAACAGCCATTTCCTGAGTTGGACCTTAAAGGTGGACAGGGTGGGACATTCCCTTAAGGGGACCGGAAGGCTGTTCCATGTTCCACTTCCCTTTATCGATAGACAATTTTTGCTGAAGGCGGTCTTTCTAAAATGGACCTCACAATCCCCGCTGGTGTTTGATCTAGTGGCTAATCCAGTGTTCCTTTTCTCGTGGATAAACTCCTTGAGAGGTGGAGGGGGTAATCTGTGCAGGCATTTATATACAAAGCAGGAACTTTTATAACGTCTGAGGTTTTCAAAATTTAAAATTTGATGCTTATCCAGGATTTTACAGTGGTGGTATGAGTACTGTTTCCTGTCATATACCTTTAATGCTCTGTTGTAGAGTTGTTCTATGGGTTTCATGGCTGTGGCCCCAGTAAATGACCAGTTTAGAAGGCAATATTCAATGTGAGAGAAGACCATACAGTGTAGGTATGTCTTTGCGGCTTCAAGTGTTAGGGAGGGCCGTATTTGTTTGAAGTTGGAAATGTTGAAGTTGATGGTGTTCCTCACTTTCTTTATGTGTTTCTTAAAAGTCAGGTTTGAGTCCAAGATGACCCCAAGGAATTTGAAGTGGGAAACAAGTTCTAGTTCTTCCTTCCTTCCCTCCTTCCTCAGGAACACATTGGACCGCTTGATGGTTTCTGGACGCTTGCTAAAGAACATGCACACAGTCTTTTTCGCATTAAGTAGGAGACAGGTGCTGTTTAGCCAGCATTGTACCTTGTCTAGTGCACATGTGAGCCTAGATGTAATCAACTCTATGTCCTTGCCCTGTGTGTAGATGACTGCGTCATCGGCATACATCTGTACATTGAGTTCGGGACACACATTTGGCAGGTCATTGATATACAGGGAGAATAGCAGGGGCCCAAGGATTGATCCCTGAGGGACACCTACAGGGTTGTCTAGATATGGGGACTTGGCGCCATTGACCGTGACACATTGTTTTCGGTTTGATAAGTAGGATCTAAACCATTCTATTGTAGCAGCTGAGAAATTGAAGTGAGTTAGTTTGGTTAGGAGGATATTATGGTTGACACAGTCGAAAGCCTTGCTAAGGTCTAAGAAGACAGCACCAACATACTTGTTGCTATCTAGTGCACTCTTGACCTTTTCAACAAACAGACAGTTGGCTGACTCTGTTGAGTGAAGGGCACGGAATCCAAACTGCATTGGGTTAAGTGGGGTGGGGCCCAAGTCGAGATGTTTAGTCATGAGATTCGACACCCACTTCTCTGCAACTTTGGATATGACAGGAAGTATACTGATGGGCCTATAATTGGTCACCAGTGCCTTGTTGCCAGATTTAAATATAGGGGTCACCATGGCCATCTTCCAGGATGATGGAACTTCCCTGGAGGTGATTGATTGATTCACTAGTAGAGTGATGGGTTTAATGAGTGCATCAGAGTATGTTTTGAGGAAATCAGTGTCGAGCCCGTAGGCGTCCTTGGCTTTGGATCCTTTCAGAGCCAGAATGATCTTTTTCACTTCAGGCTCTGTTATCTCCTCCAGTTCAAAGAGGGGCTGGGTGTTGGTTACTGGGTTTAGTAGGATACTGGAGGGGGCAAAGTGTTTGGTGCTGTCTAGAACACTATTTAAGAAGTGTTCGTTGAGGGTGCAGGCCAGTACTGTGGGGTCTTTAACTAGTATGTCATTCACATTCAGTTCTAGGGGGTCTTTTTCCCGATTCTGGTGTTTGCCTAGGAGTTTATTCAAGGTTTGCCAGATTTTTTTGCCGTTCCCTTTTCCTGCTTCAATTATACTAATAAAGAAGTTTGCTCTGGCCTTTCTGAGGGTCTGTGTGACCTTGTTCCTAGCATGTGTGAATCTCTGTCTGTCGATAGACAGTCCAGACTTTAAGCTCTGTTTGAGGAGTGAGTCCCTGTCTTTCAATTGCTGTCTGCAGCTGTGATCTAGCCATGGGAGGTGGGTTTGTTTTTTGACTTTTTGGCTCCCCTTCCTAGAGAAGGAGGCCATCGTCTCCTTGATTTTTGTTGTGAAGAGGGTGCAGTTTTTCTCTGTGGTATTGGAGGATAGTATCTCCTGCCAGTCAAGCTTTTTCACTGCATCCTCAAAGCTCTGTTGCAGGTTTTTTGGGATGTAGTTTGATGAGGTGGCAGATTTTTTGGATGTTTTTAGAAAGCGAGTTTTATTGAGTTTCCTGGTGAAACAGATGAAATTGTGGTCAGATATACCGGTCAACATGTTGTTGGTCTTAGTGATTCTATCCGGTTGGTTGGTGAAAACTAGATCTATTTTGGTCTGGGAGGTTTTGGTAATTCTAGTTGGCTGTTTGATTATTTGTTCAAAGCTGTGGGCATCCATGGATTGTTTTAAGTTCTTTCTAGCCTGTTTACTGTCCCAGTTGACATTGAAGTCACCTATGATTATTGTTTCCTTGTTGCAGGATTTTAGGACATGTTTTAACTGGTCGTAAAACTCAACTTTTGCATCTGGTTTTCTGTAGAGACATATCAGGGTAAATGACATTTGTTCAGCGAGAGTGATTTCCACACCAACAGATTCTACACCAACACATTCAAAGTCAGTGGACCATTCCAGTTTTTTACAGGCAATTGTGTCTCTGATGTACAGTAGGACTCCCCCACCTCCTTTCCCAGTCGTCCTGTCATTCCTAAATACATTGTAGCCTGGCATGGATACTAGGGCTTCAGGGGACGACTTCTTTAGCCATGTCTCACTCAGACCTAAGCAATGTAAGTTAGAATCAAGTAGGAGGTGCTCTAGCTGTTCGTGTTTATTACCAACACTACGAATGTTGAGGTGACCACAACATGTGCGTGTGTGTAGTCGTGGGGTCAGGCCACGGTCTGCTCACCCTGTGCGTTGAGTTGCTTGAGTGCCTCTTCGCACGGTCGGGTCCGTCGCCCTCCCGTGACCCTCCAATAGGGGGGGTATCCTCCATTAGGGAGGGTTGGGGGGGCTCGGTCCTCCCCGATCTGATGGTTGGACAGCAGTCCTACAGGTAGTTTTGATGTCAGTCCTACAGGTAGTTTTACAGCAGTCCTACAGGTAGTTTTGACAGCAGTACTACAGGTAGTTTTACAGCAGTCCTACAAGTAGTTTTGACAGCAGTACTACAAGTAGTTTTACAGCAGTCCTACAGGTAGTTTTGACAGCAGTCCTACAGGTAGTTTTACAGCAGTCCTATAGGTAGTTTTGATGTCAGTCCTACAGGTAGTTTTGATGTCAGTCCTACAGGTAGTTTTACAGCAGTCCTACAGGTAGTTTTGACAGCAGTCCTACAGGTAGTTTTTACAGCAGTCCTACATGTAGTTTTGATGGCAGTCCTACAGGTAGTTGTACATCAGTCCTACAGGTAGTTTTACAGCAGTCCTACAGGTAGTTTTATAGCAGTCCTACAGGTAGTTTTATAGCAGTCATATAGGTAGTTTTAACAGCAGTCCTACAGGTAGTTATACAGCAGTCCTACAGGTAGTTTTACAGCAGTCCTACAGGTAGTTTTGACAGCAGTCCTACAGGTAGTTTTGATATCAGTCCTACAGGTAGTTTTACAGCAATCCTACAGGTCGTTTTGACAGCAGTCCTATAGGTAGTTTTACAGCAGTCCTACAGGTAGTTTTACAGCAGTCCTACATGTACTTTTGATGTCAGTCCTACAGGTAGTTTTACAGCAGTCCTACATGTCGTTTTAACAGCAGTCCTACAGGTAGTTTTGATGTCAGTCCTACAGGTAGTTTTACAGCAGTCATACAGGTAGTTTTAACAGCAGTCCTACAGGTCGTTTTGATGTCAGTCCTACAGGTAGTTTTACAGCAGTCCTACAGGTCGTTTTGACAGCAGTCCTACAGGTAGTTTTGATGTCAGTCCTACAGGTAGTTTTACAGCAGTCCTACAGGTAGTTTTAACAGCAGTCCTACATGTCGTTTTAACAGCAGTCCTACAAGTAGTTTTACAGCAGTCCTACAGGTAGTTTTACAGCAGTCCTACAGGTAGTTTTGATGTCAGTCCTACAGGTAGTTTTACAGCAGTCCTACAGGTAGTTTTACAGCAGTCCTACAGGTAGTTTTGACAGCAGTCCTACAGGTCGTTTTTACAGCAGTCCTAGATGTAGTTTTGATGTCAGTCCTACAGGTACTTTTGATGTCAGTCCTATAGGTAGTTTTAACAGCAGTCCTACAGGTAGTTTAACAGCAGTCCTACAGGTAGTTTTAACAGCAGTCCTACAGGTAGTTTTGACAGCAGTCCTACAGGTAGTTTTAACAGCAGTCCTACAGGTATTTTTGACAGCAGTCCTACAGGTAGTTTTAACAGCAGTCCTACAGGTAGTTTTAACAGCAGTCCTACAGGTAGTTTTAACAGCAGTCATACAGGTAGTGTTACAGCAGTCCTACAGGTAGTTTTGTCAAATCGGATTCAGCAGGTCAATATGACAAATATTTTAAATATATTTAAAGAAAATATATTTTTTAATAGTTCTAATCATAATACTTTCTGGTTAAATACATTGCCATGCATTTCAGTGTTAGCATACATTAACATAGTCAAGTGCAACAGAGTAATTAGAAAACATTTAAAATCAATACATCCGTTAAGACAGCTGTATGACACCAGATGGCTGATGTGAATAGCTGACAATGCATTAGCCTGCGAGTGGATTTGTCCGAATAATGAGACCGTACTAAGGTTGGCGCGGTGATGTGAAATTTCCCATGACTAATAAACTCATGACAACACCGGTATTACCAGTGACATAGGACATTTGACATAATGACGCTCAATATGTAAAGTGGCTAAATTGATCCGCTGTGTCTAGTCTTTTTTTAATTCCTTTTTTTAATTCCCCAATGTATCCATCTGGTACTACACTCTGCAGACATGCTCTGCTCTCACTCTCTGTTTCTGTTTTTTCTCTCTGACTGTGTGTGTGTGTGTGTGTGTGTGTGTGTGTGTGTGTGTGACGTGTGTGTGTGTGTGTGTGTGTGTGTGTGTGTGTGTGTGTGTGTGTGTGTGTGTGTGTGTGTGTGTGTGTGTGTGTGTGTGTGTGTGTGTGTGTGTGTGTGTGTGTGTGTGTGTGTGTGTGTGTGTGTGTACAGAGTCTGTGAGGCTTGTGAATGGATCTGGTCTGTGTTCAGGCAGAGTGGAGATGAAGTCCGATCAGGCGTGGAGGTCACTATGTGAAGCTGACTTTGACAAGCAGGATGCAGAGGTGGTCTGTAGGCAGCTTGGCTGTGGGGCTCCTTCAGCCCTCCAGGGGGCGCTCTATGGAGAGGGAGAGGCTCCAATCGGGACCAAAGAACTCCAGTGTAAAGGCAACGAGTCCGATCTCCTGGACTGTTTCACCTCAGACTCAGATAGAAACACCAGCTCAACTAGCAGGACTGTTGGCCTCACCTGCTCAGGTATGGAAAACATTATGAATTACTCATTGGTTTAATTAGGATTTACACTTTTAATAATGATATAACTGGTATAGTCTTTTCATTTATTTATTTACTGACTATATTCAAAACCTTATTTAATTTCTTTAATAAAAAGAAATATAGGTATGTCCCAATCAAGCTGATTTAATATTGAGTATGTGAGGTATGAACTCGGAATGGGGGGGTGAAAGTTGATGCAGCATTATGCCGGCACCAGGTATAGCCTTCGACACAGTCAACCATCAGATCCTCCTCGTGTCGCTCCTACCAAGTGTCATGGAGAGGGACCCTGTCTGCCACCCGCCCCGTGCGGACGGGTGTCCCCCAAGGCTCGGCCCTTGGACCCCTTCTCTTCTCCCTCTACACTAAATCTCTGGGTAACATTATCACGTCTCATGCCTTCTCGTATCATTGCTATGCCAATGATACTCAACTCTTCCTCTCTTTCCTCCCCCATCCACGTCTCTGAGCGGATCTCGGCCTGCAGCGAAGGGTACGGCTCCAGCCTACCTCCGGTCAATGGTCTCTAACTACACACCCTCAAGACCACTATGCTCTGCATCTTCTGGCCGCCTCAGACCTACTCCTGTCCGAGCTCTGAGAGGGTCATCAAAGAGAAGTCGCCTATTCTCGGTCCTTGCCCCACAATGGTGGAACGAACTTCCCACCACAGTTAGGACAGCCGAAACACGTCCAATCTTTCGGCGTCGACTAAAAACGCACTTCTTCAATCATTATCTGAAATGAAAAATAAAATAAAATAAACTCTAACCCTAACTAACCTTACTGTCATGCACTTGTCCTAATATACTAACCTATAGCACTCAACACTTGAACATGAACATTGTTACTCGGCTGATAGAGTTGTACCCTTCCTGCTGTCTTGTTGTACAAAACTTGTATCCCGCTTTTGGATAAAGCGTCCGCTAAATGATAAAATGTAAATGTAAATGTTAATAGTGAAATTCCCAGGGTTGGTTTGCCCCAGCGTCTGTGTGAATGGGACTACCTGGCATTGCAGAACAGAGGTGTGATGCTTTGTAATGTAATTCTGTGGTGGTTAGTTTGTAGGTAATATCATAACCACACGGGCGCTCCAGTAGCACACCACATAGCTCGCTGAGTCGTGAAGCGGTCGTCCCGGGTTCGTTTCCCAGTCCCGGTGACCATTTGCCACATGTCTTCCCTACCTCTCCACCCGTTCTCCCTCTCTCCCTCTATCGGTCCTACGTGGCCGCAAAAAAGCTGAAAATGGTATAAATAAAGTTTAGAATATCATACCCACAACTATTTTCATAAGTGATGATGTGGTTAATTCTGTGGTGGTTAGTTTGTAGTTCATAGTTCATTCAGCACCTGCTGCTGCAGCCATCAGCTGGCGCTTCACCTCTCCGTGCCAAATGAAGAAAAAGAAATTTTTGTGCATCCCCTGAACTGAACAATACACACATGCCCCGAACCGTGGAGGTCGAACCGAACGGTGTACGGTTCGAATGTGTACCATTCCACCCCTAGTATTGGTCATTGGCCTTGTCTCATTTTCTGTGAAGAACATAAAAGAACACACTGTGCACCCCTACATATCTATCTTACATATGTGGTGTAACTAGACCCCAGACTGTGGAAATTGTTGATGAAAACAAGCAAACATGGTAGAAATGTAACAAAAATTTTCACTGTGTTCCTTCACTGTCTGCTTCCACCTTATTTCATTCATATTTTTCAAGATAAACGTGATTTATTAAATTAATGTCTCGATTATCATGGATTTTCTTTTCACATTTTATCACAAAGAAAGTTAAAAACATATCACTTTTATACATAATTGTGATCTAGCAGAGGTAAATGGGAAACATTAACCATACAGTATATGCCGTTTAAATTGCTTGTAATTGAGATAAAGTTAACATAAATTGTTTTGGATTTATTGTTTTAAAATCCCAATAATGTTGTCGGTCCACCAGAGTAACATAAATGCAAACACCATACAAGGGTTAATAGAGATCAGATGTTTTAAATATTACGAAGATGAAAGAAGGCAATTCTGGTCATATCTTTGACGTGACAATCAAATGAGAGAGAATGATGAAAAACATGCAGAGGTTTTTAATGGTGGAGCTTCTGTGAAATAAGACAATTCTCACATTTCAGGGAGGTGTCCTTAAACATACACTGCAGTCTAGGAGGCCAACAATTATCATCTCAGTTGTATTAGTATTTAGGAGTATTTATGGCATCCCATTTTTAATTACAGATAAACATGCCTCTAAATGTAGTCGTTTCTCTTTTGTTTCTGTGCAGAACCTGATGATGTGAGGTTGTTGGACGGAGGCAGCCGCTGTGCTGGGAGACTGGAGACCAACCACCAGGGAGTCTGGAGACCTGTAGGAGAGGACAAGGACAAGTTCAGATCATCATGGACCATGAAGGCAGCAGCTGTAGTGTGCAGGCAGCTGGACTGTGGCTCTGCTGTTTCAATAGAACGGAGGGTTGGTTCTGAACAACCTGTATGGTTGTTTACATCTGTCTGTTCTGGCTCTGAGTCTGCACTGAGGGAGTGTAGAGGACGAGTGGAGGCTTATAATTCCTCTTCCAGCCTGGAGGTGATCTGCTCAGGTAACTCTAAACACATTTTTGTCAGTGGTTTACATCTGCATTGTTAATTTATTAGGTGACTTAGGTTGTAACAAGCTTGAAATAATAAACAAACCTGTCAGCAATAAAGAATGAGAGTACTGGAACAGTGTTAAATTCAAAGTGTTGTATTCCACAAAAAGAGGAGCAAACTAAGTGGGGCGTCACATAGAAACATACTGTACAACAAAATCATATCAAACCAATAAGAACAGTCCTGTCAGCATTACAGTCCATTAGCACCAACATACATGTACAGGCCTACCAGACCATGCAGCCCTGCTCTTTAGAGCCAGTAGGGTCCAACCACACTCCACCCTTTGAGTGTCCAGAAGGAGATCAGTCCTGGGTTGATCAACATCTTCAAAAGGAAAAGAACTAAAGTAATCCACTGGGAAACACCGACTGCAGCTGAACTGTCCTTGGTTTTGGAGAATATATTAGGAGGCCTGATCCCTCCTTCCTCTCACAATATCAGCAGGACCGCCCCTAACCACACCCACACATGTCCCCCTGGGGGTTAGGACCGCCCCTAACCACACCCACAATGCTCCCCTGGCGTTAGGACAACCCCTAACTACACACACACCTGACCCCCTGATGGTTAGGACCGCCCCTAACCACGCCCACACATGCCCACTGATGGTTAGGACTGCCCCTAACCACGCCCACACCAGGTCCCCTGATGGTTAGGCCCGCCCCTAATCACACCCACACCTGACCCCAAGGGTTAGGACCGCCCCTAACCACGCCCCCACACCTGACTCGTGTTGGCTAGGACCGCCCCTAACCACACCCACACATGCCCCCTGATGATTAGGGCCGCCCCTAACCACACCCACACCTGGGATCTTAAAGGTCAAGTGACCCATATATGCTGACATTAGCATATCTTAACATATTGGGCCCACACATAATTTAACAACACCTTGACCTCTTCTTCATAAAGTAACGCTTGTTACAAGGTCACACACTCTTGTCATCTATTGTATCTATTCTTCTTTATTATTATTCCACCACTTTTTCACAATGCTACTCCTCCCAGAGTTTAGGATTGGCATTTGTCTGGCAGTCACGCTACACATACACACAAATGGACTCCCCACTGTAGCTGAATTATGAGATTTCACAGTTTTTAGATAAAAAAATGTATATCTCTTATTATTCGGGATAATAAACCACAACACTTAACGTTATTGACATATTGACAGTGCAGTTAGTTTCTCTTGCCTATTTTTAGCATGCAGCAACAATTAGATTTGAAATTAGTTTCAAAACGGTTGCACCCTGATCAAAATAAAAAAGTACAGTAGATTACAGTAGATTTCATTATCTGTTCTTATGCACGCCTGGTGATATTAAATCCAAATTGAACTTGGTAATTTGAACGATAATATATGTATATATATATATATAAAGTTGCGAATTGGCTATAATAAGGTAATTTATAAGCCTGCTATTCTATATTCTATAATAATATTTCAAATTGCATTGGTCTGGATGGGAGAATTCAGTACTGTATCTACAGAACCTTCTGTTTAATCATCTTCCTTTTATTCATGTCCTTAGATTTTTTGTACACATGATCTCAAGAAGGTACTGAACGATGCAAAGAAAAATCATAATTCATATTCTCCTTTGTTTCATCACAATTTAAGCAAGCCTAGTAATAGACACAATATATCTGACACTGGGAATACATTCACTGAGGTCCATAGATGTCCCTAGATACCAAGAATATGCAAATGGCCTTGTAGAAGTGGAGCAATATTCCATTTACTTAGGTATGTATTTTAGGCGGATTTTCATAAAATAGGGCTCCGGGCTAAAGAGGTTAACTGTTATGGTCTTGCATCAACTACCCCTTGCACTCATATTCTAATATCTTTAACTGTTATGGTCTTGCATCAACTACCCCTTGCACTCATATTCTAATATCTTTAACTGTTATGGTCTTGCATCAACTACCCCTTGCACTCATATTCTAATATCTTTAACTGTTATGGTCTTGCATCAACTA